>NC_141546.1:87360000-87665000 GCF_021556685.1 Rattus norvegicus | reverse complement strand
GTGGTGTTCGTTACCTCGTGGCCAATGGGAAGCAGAGAGAGATGGGAAGAGCAGGGATCGCACATCCTTGATGACTACAGCCTCCCGCTCAAGCCCAGCCTCTTAAAGGAGACCCAATACGTGGGTTTTGAGAGAATAATCTAGAGCCAGATTACAGCAAGGAAAGACTTCATCAGGCTACCAGAGGAATGAAAGTTGAGTGGCCATGGTTTCAGTATTACTCTATCACTCAGGGAGGCTGAGGCTGAGTTCAAACAGTCTGTGAAGCTTTTCAGAGGAGATCCCCCATGGCTGTGATCCATCCCAGCCGGCTCCCTGGCATGAGCTTTGTGAAGCCAGAGAAAACACTTATTAGTGATTTACCTGACTCTTTCATACTCTGTGTCAAATAAAATCAATTTATTATTGATTATCAGTTTATTATATATTTATACATTTATTAAATTTAGTAATTCTATCTATATTTTATTGGTTTATCTATTTATTGAGTATCATATATTAGATATATTATGTTTGTATAAATATACTTATATATAACAAAGAGGAAATGCCAGTGTGAGCTTACCAAATTTCTCTGTTACAAAATACAATGTGGTGTGTGTGGGGGTGGGGGGAGGTTACCTCCTTTGACAGGCCCGAGTCAAGTGCCCCCCCTGAGAAATTATACCATGCAACAGATCTGGTGTAAAAAGCGTTTATTGGGGGAGGAGAGTGAGGACCTAGGGTAGAGAGAGCCATGAGAGAGGGCATGCACAGGGAATAGAGAGAGGAAACTCAGGGAGGAGGAAAGAGAGGAGGAGGGCGAGGGGAGAGAGCTCTGGGATGCTGGAAACCTTTTTACAACCTCATACACCTGGCTACCTGGTGGCTACGGATGTGTTAGGTTTTGACGTAGGTTCTTCAAGGGCAGACAAGTAGAATTCCCTGTCATCTACCACTTCCTCGAGCCTTAACACCTCTTAGATTAGAAGGGCCACCCACTCAACCCCCCAGATCAGAAGGACTGGTTTTTCTCTCCCCAGCTTCATCTCTGCCTACTGTCTGACCTGCTCTGCTTCAAGAAAGGCACCATGCTGCTCTGGATGGTTCTACTGCTCTGTGGTGAGTTAAGGGGCTCTGGTGCTCCTTCCTGCAAACACCGGTCCTAGCCTTTTCTTTCCAGATTCACAGAGAATTAGTACATGGAGCTTGAGAAAAGTGTGTGCACATTGGCAAGCTGAGGAGCGCTGTACAGGGTGGAAGCATTCCTCTCTCCTAAACTCTGAGGTCCCATTGTTTCTCATAGTCACTTTTAACCTATGAAATAATTTTTAGGGCTATCCTAAGGAAAGGCTTCCCCCGGGAGAATCAGAGGGAAGAGTAGAGACCGGGGTGTAGGGACTGCTTATTTTGTTCAACAACAACAGGACTTGGGAGGCTTCATTCTTATGAAGCCTTAGAATTCTCTGAGTACCATTTACTGATGGCCAGAGTTCTCCCTTGGTCAAAAAACATCCTGCACACTGGCTAGCCAAGGCCCTTCTCAAGCTGGTCTCGCCTCTTCTGCCTCCGTTGTCTCTCCGAAGGTAGTATGGTGAACTTTGCCACCTTACAGGTCCGTGGTTCTGGTTGGAAGTCAGTGATCCCTGTCTCTCTCCTCGCCGTTTCCCCAGCCGCATTGGCCAGTCACGTGACTGCTCCAGAGTAGAAGCTTGCAGTGAAGAGGGTCTCTGACCCCCTCAACTCAGCTCAGCCTCAGCTAGGTCCATATACGTATAATGTATATACAATTTCCATTGGCAGTTTTCTTAGTTGACATTTTGGGTGGGACTGGAGGGCAGGGAAGAAAGAAAACGTATTTTCCAGTGAACTGTTTGCTTGTTTGTTTCTTGGTCATTTGCTTGTTTGGTTTATTTCATGGACAAAATTATAAGCAAAATTATTCCAAACGGTGACCTCGTCCTGGACAGAGCTTGTGGAAATGCAAGGCTGTTGAAGACAGCGGCTGTTCCACTTCGGGTTCTTCTCTCTTCTTCATCATGGTGCCACTCTGTGCTCTAGGGATGGCCATCTTGGCAAGTGACTGACACTCAGGCTACTACAGGGGAAGGGCTACCTATGCTGAATATACTTCAGTAGAAGGTTCACAGGGTAGGGGGGTGGAGTTCTATGACCTCGTGGAAGGAACGGATTTTGGGACTTGTTGAGGTCACCTCAGTTTTGAACCTAGGATCTAGATGGAGAACTGCAAAGCTGGGGAGAAGGAGCCAGTGACCAGTTTAGTGGCATTCAGTATAGTGGAGAACTAGACACAAATGGTCACACTTGATGCCCAGGGACCCGGGAATAACAGCTTAATGCACTTATCCCAGGGGTGGGCATGTGGTAACAGTTGCACATCTGCCATTTCCTCTCAGACGTGAACAGAGAGAAGAAGAAAAGCAGAACAAAATGACTAAACGCCTGCTTTGTAGCATGCTTGTCTTGTCTAGCTATTAGAAGTTTCTAGGTTGGGGATTTAGCTCAGTGGTTGAGCGCTTGCCTAGCAAAGTAAGGCCCTGGGTTCAGTCCCCAGCTCCGAAAAAATAGAAGTTTCTAGAGCTGTAACCCACATAACAAGAGCAAACCAGAGACGACAAGACCTAGCCACCAGAGATTGAGTCCCAGGCATTCACCGTTCCTCCCTCCTCGTCAGACATACATGGAAATAGCATGCATGCTGCGGTCATCATAATGAGTGAAAATGACTACATATCACTCTCTAGGTATCTAGAAGACTTGAGGTTCCCACATCAAACATGACAGGATCTGTCTCCACATTGATATGGAACCTTTGAGGGACAGTCCTTAGCTTCCTTCTGAACCAAGAATTAGACAAGTTCCCTCTCCTAGTGTAACCCATCGCCCACATTATTGCAGGGGCCTTTGGGGGATCCCACTCAGGGTTTAATAATAAAGACACAGAGGCATGTGTACAGTATAAGACTGCTGACCTTTTTGCTGGGCAGTCTCTCAGCTAGCCCTCTAACTTACCCAACCTTCACTACCACTGTGTCCCAGCCACATGGCTCTCTCTCTACCTTCCTTCTCTTCCATTCTCCTTTCTTGGTCAGCCATTCAGCCCCTTCAGCCTCTAGCACTTTATTCTGCAAATGCCACCCTTTTCTCATACAGAAAAAGCTATTAACATAGTGGGAGGAGGGCTACATATCACACACACACACACACACACACACACACACACACACAGTTCCCCACACCCCACCTTCCTTATATCCTTACAAACTCTGTCCAGGACGAGGTCACCATTTGGAATAATTTTGCTTGTCTGTTTCATGAAATAAATCAAACAAGCAAATGGCCAAGAAACAAACAAGCAAATAGACCATTGGAAAACAAATTTTCTCCCTCTGCCCCTGCCCAAAAGAAAACTGTCAAAAATTATATATACAAGTAATAACTTTGGGGTACAGCACATTGGACATAGCTGAGGCTGAGCTGAGTTGAGGGGGTCAGAGACCTTCTGCACTGCAAGCTTCTACTCTGGAGCAGTCACGAGACTGGCCAATGTGGCTGGGGAAACAGCAAGGAGAGAGACAGGGACCACTGACTTCCAACCAGACCCAAGTTAGATGGCAAAGCTCACTGTACCCCCTGCAGAGAGACTGTAGCAACAATGTTACTACATTGTTACTACAATGTTATTTGTTGGCCACCTACAAAGAAGACAAATCCAAACTATGTGTGGCGGAATAGATTTGTCTTCTCAACACCCAGGAGCCAGAAACAGGAGCCTTGCCATGAGTCAGAGGCCAGCCTAGGCTATGGGACGAGTTCAAGGGCAGCTTGGGCTACAGAATAAGGCCGTGTCTCCCAAATAAGTTAGAATTCTGCCAATCCTCTGAAGAGTACTAGTAGTAGGACTGTGGAGCGCTGTTACTCTGGAAAGTAACAGTAATACAATAGGATTCTATGAACATGAGAATTCTTCTGACCAGGGTCCGAGGGAAGGCCTGTCCAGAAAGACAAAATTGGACCAGAAGTAATGTAGAGGATTATGGGTAATGTGTCCACTATAAATATTTGCTAGTTAAATGGTTTGGGGGGAGTAATTGATTGGTTAAGTGGTTGGGTGGTAAGTAGATGGATGAGTGGCTTGGGGGCTGGGTGGTTGGTAGCTCAAAATTATATAAAGACCAGTTGTCTGTGTGAAAGTTTTTCTGCTACTTAATTGTATCACTTTGATCTCTTGCAGTTTCCATGACTGAAGCCCAAGGTGAGTCACCAGGTGGGAGGTTCTGGTGGGACAGGAAGGTACTATTGCTCATGAGTCCTAGAGGACAGTGGCTTTCTGGGCAGGACCTCTCTTTCCAGATGACTGTGGGGTAATCCACTGAACCCTGAGATTTCCACAATAATGTCCAACATGAAGAGATTCTGAGTTTAATTCCCAGAAACCATAGGGTGACTCACAACCATCTGTGATGGAATCTGATGCCCTCTTCTGGTGTGTCTGAAGACAGTGACAGTGTACTCATATTTTAAAAAAAAATAATCTTTTTTTTTAAATGCCCAATATGTAGCCAGAGGATGCAAGGAATTTGGGAGAGCCCTAGACCAGCCCAGATACCCACTTTTCATCTCTGGGAGACACAGCCACTAAGGAGTCTTCTGGCTCTGACCTTCTGGGGTTCTCATGGGACCTGGCTTTGGAAGAGTCCTTCCAGATTCCCTGAGAACAATGGACAAGCTCTAGAGATGAAACTCTCTCTTCTAGTCTCGCAGTTGTAGCCTGACCTATGCGGAAGGTCAGTCCTCAGCCCCCTGGGCTTCACTCTCTGGCACTTTCTTCCTCAGCCCTGGATTGATGTCTCCCCAGAGTTGTTCCAGGATCCTGTGCTGAGTCGTCTCAACTCTTCAGAGACATCAGATCTGCTCCTGAAGTGTACAACCAAGGTGGACCCCAACAAGCCAGCTTCTGAGCTCTTTTACTCTTTCTACAAGGACAACCACATCATTCAGAACAGGAGTCACAACCCACTATTTTTCATCTCAGAAGCCAATGAGGAAAACTCTGGGCTTTACCAGTGTGTGGTGGACGCTAAGGATGGCACAATTCAGAAAAAGAGTGACTATCTGGATATCGACCTCTGCAGTAAGTGGATGGGTGAAGAGAGATACCCCTAATGGGTCCAGACGTGGGGCAACAGGGTTCCCTGGGAATAGGTAAGCGTCCTAGGGGTGGGGGAGATCCTGGATCCTGGGCAGTCAGACTGACTCTCCCATTTCGTGTGCCCTCCTCCAGCTTCTGTATCCCAACCTGTGCTGACTCTGCAACACGAAGCCACTAACCTTGCTGAAGGAGACAAAGTGAAGTTTCTTTGTGAGACCCAGCTGGGCTCCCTTCCTATCCTTTACTCATTCTATATGGATGGAGAGATCCTAGGGGAACCTCTGGCTCCCTCTGGCAGAGCTGCCTCCCTCCTCATCTCAGTGAAGGCAGAGTGGAGTGGCAAGAACTACTCCTGTCAAGCTGAAAACAAAGTCTCCAGAGATATAAGTGAGCCCAAGAAGTTCCCCTTGGTTGGTATGTTCTGTCCCACATACTCTCTTAACCCCCTATAACTGGAAGGAGTCAGACTTCACTCCTCTGCAACTTCCCACCATACCCGCTTCACTGAATACAGACCCTGATCGGAGTGTCTGGCAGAGGGTGGGGTCCCCATGGGTAACCCCTTGTGGAGGGGTTACATGGCCAGCCGTAACATGATTAGTCATGCTAGCTAGCTAGCACCTTCCGAGCCATCTACCAGTCCCACTTACAAGGCTGGTCCAGGCCCCATCTTTTCCTCCAAAGCTGTCCTTTTGTCTCCTTTGCTAGTTTGGGATGTATTTCTGAGCAGTCATTTCCTCAGTCTCAGGTACTGCCTCAATGAAGAGCACCACGATGGTTATCTGGCTACCTGTAAGCTGCTTGGTGGGATGGCCATGGCTGCTGCGGTTCTGATTTAGTTCTTCAAGCCCTGCAAAAAAAAAAACATGGTTAGTAAGTCTTTTCAGATCCCTTACTTGTCCCCAGCATTTCCCAGCTCTTGATATCTTTGAAGTTAGCCTGTAACATTATGGGTTTCCTTACGACATCTTCATATACATATGTCATACTTTGCGGCTGCCATTTTCAATTCATCTTTTACAGGCCATCTATCTCTCTTGAGCTTTTCTGTCATCCTTGTGAGGAAGTTAATCCCCTCACCCTTTTCGTGGATGAGAGAGCTAAGGACTTCTCAGATATGATGTCTAATAAGGTTACACACACTTAGTGGTAGCCGAGATGGGACTAGAATCTAAGTCAGTAATCCCTAGTTCTTCCTAGGTCCAAATTAAAGAGCAGTGAAAGGGTCTGTGTTCTCTTAGGGAAGGGAAGCCAGAAGCCAGAAGGTGGGAGGAGATAAATGCATACACCCTGACATGAATGTTTCTCCTTCCACAGCCAGACCTGAGACTCCTACCCCAAAAGACCTAGTAAGGAGGAATCCCTTTTCTCAGTCTTTATCCCGTTCTCCTATCTGCCTCCCTATACTGACCTAACTCTCCTACAGGACAGTCTTCTCTATGCATCGTTGACTAAAAGGAGAGATAAATGAGGTTCCCACCAACCATCTGGTTCCAAACACCAGGACCTACCAAGATCCCCTTGGACTTTACAATGATGCTCTCTGTCTTCCTCCAACATACACCCATCTCCAGCTCCCAGCTTCCAGCCTCCAGCACTCACCAGTGACTCCAAGTTCTGTCTGTGGGTCACCCAGTTCCTAGCCCAGCAGTGAGGAAGACTCACGTCCTATTCCTGGCCTGGGGCTCCTGAACTGCAGGTTCTCTTCTGGGTGGGAAACCAGGCAATGGTGTGAGCATCCTTCACACACACACACACACACACACACACACACACACACACACACACACACAGTTCCAGGGGCTCCTGAACTGCAGGTTCTCTTCTGGGTGGGAAACCAGGCAATGGTGTGAGCATCCTTCACACACACACACACACACACACACACACACACACACACACACACACACAGTTCCAGGGGCTCCTGAACTGCAGGTTCTCTTCTGGGTGGGAAACCAGGTAATGGTGTGAGCATCCTTCACACACACACACACACACACACACACACACACACACACACACACAGTTCCAGAAGTAACATTGTACACAGAGCCACAGATATCTTCTTTCAGTACAAATGGAAAAGGGTTTTTCTTCCAGATAGATAATAGATAGACAGACACACAGACAGATAGATAGATGATAGATAATATATAGATTAGCTAGATTATAGGCAATAGATAGATAGATAATAGATAGATGGTAGATAGATACATAGATAGAGATTTGAAGAGATAGATGAATGGAGATAGATAGATAGATAGATAGATAGATAGATAGATAGATAGATAGACAGACTTGAAGAGATAGATGAATGGATATCAATACATACATACATACATACATACATACATACATAGGTAACAAGACAGAGAAGATGATATAGATAAGATACTAGATAACTAGCTACCAATAGATATATGTGTGTTTGTGGATAAATGGACAATAAATAGATTTTTATATAGAAAGAAAATATACTTATCCTGAAAGGAAAGTACAAAGCCCTGACTGTAGGACTAGCGGACCTCTCAGAAGTTCAGCAAGACCAAGGTAAACCAACAAATGGGCTGCCCATACAGTATCATAGAATCTTGACAAGGGGTCAGAGCCATGAAGGCAGCAGGAACTCTGCCTTCTCCTGTAATTCTGAGCATGCCCCGTTCAGAAACGGACCTCAGCTCGCCCAAAGCTCCAAACTACAGGGTGCCCGGGAAAAGTCAGTCATCGATTTCTTGCATTTAAAAAGTGGTTGTAAGACCTAGTTTGTTAAAAGAAATATGTCCATTCGCATCTGGCAGTTTGGTGTTGGTTTGAGGTGTCCACACCCAGTCAAGGATGCTGCTCCTTTAGGCCCTGGTCCAGCTATACTGGTCCCTGTTCTGACTCACAGACAGCAGAGTCTGACACCAGACCCCACCTGCCTTGCCTATGAAGGAAACATCAGTGCACCACAGACCCACTAACATCCTAGATAGTGGCTCCCCAGGCTCTCCAATGTCAACAGTGTGGAGGCTACTGGGGTGCTTAATAGAAATGCAGCCATTCAGACCCAACCCCAGATTTTGTTAGATCAAAATCTGCATTTCAGTAAGATCCCAGGGCAACTTGCAACTTTCAAAGGGGCTGATCTGTTAACAAGAGACTTTAGGGAAGTCCCTAATCTGTTTCCTGGTCCTAGCCACCATCCAGTCCACATCCAGGAAATGCCAAGCCCTTCTCAGCCACTTACCAGAGAGCCTACTGAGAAGACTGAACAGCTCAACCAGACAATCTATAGGCAGAGCATACTTGCAGACCCCAAACCATTGCTCCTCCCTCAAGAGAAAAACTACCCCCTTATATAAATACTAAAACACAGACGTGTCAGCTCATGAAGGAAAACTGGATAAGGCCAGATGTCTCCAGCCCTTCCAGTTCTTCCCAGAGAGCGTAGACTGCCTCCTCCCTGAATTGTCCGCCTCCCACCCTTACTACCCCAGTAACCCAGACTAGTGCCAGTCTGAATTGCTTTTAAGAAATCGGTGACAAGCACAAAAAAAAATCACAGCAAATATTTAGGAAATTTTATAGCAAGCTGACAGAGTAATTGTATGTTTGTTTAATAGAATCATAAAATTAGAGTTTGTCTTTTGTAGGTATGCCTTTTTTTATTCTGTTTTTCTAGTAATTTGCTTTTATTATAGTCTACAGAAGTACAGGTCCACAATGGATTGGAAAGGAAAAACAGGTTGTTTGGCTCGGATGACAGAAAAGCTACACACACTCTCTCTCTCTCTCTCTCTCTCTCTCTCTCTCTCTCTCTCTCTCTCTCTCTCTCGTGCTCAGGGACGTTTCTTTCCTCACTGGTATCTGTCTCCACAGATCTTTGTACACAGCTGAAAACATCCTTTTCCCTTAGTTTAGAAAAGAATAAACTGCGATTTTTTTTTCAAAAATGATCCATTACTAAGAAAACTGAAAGAGAAAGAAAGGAAGGGAAAAAGAAAGAAAGCCTCCCCAAAGCTCAGACAGCAGAGCTCTCTGAGGATGCCTATACTTTCCAGCCCTCACTATCCCTGGTTTGTGGAATATTAGCATCCAACCCAACCCAAAGCCCCACGTCCTGGGAGGGAGTGGGGGGAAGCACATCTCACTGGGAAAACAGGATAGACCCAGTTGACACTAAGGAAAGGCACTGGAGAGAACTGACAGCTACTGCCTGCCACAGGTACCTGATAGCACTAGTCACAGGCCCGCCCACCTGTCGCCTCCAAACAGTCCCCCACTCCCTGTGTCTTTTTTTCTCCAGTCAGAGCTACATGCAAATGGTTATGTACCTAGAAGAACATGGTGATCATGCCTTTTCTGGGGACCTGGGCTCTATAGGTTCATGTTGCCTAAAGGATAAGGGTACAGGAAAGAATCCCGTGCCTGGATTGGGGTACTGAGTGTAGCAGTCTGGAATTGCCCCTTAAGAGAAGGAGAAGGAAATATGCCCTTGGGAGCCCCGTGGCTGCCCGCTGCTGGCTGCCCTCTGCTGGCCATCTCTGGTACTGAAGAATTTGTGTGCTGACTACGCTCAGTCTAATCCATTCACAGGAAACCTGCATCTTAAAATATGGGGATTGGGGGTGCAGCTCAACTGATAGAGTACTTCCTAGGCATGTGGAAATCCCTGGAAGCATCTTGGGAACCCAAGGTGTTGATGAGTACCGGAGGTCTCAGCATTCATGAGGTGGAGACAGAAGGCTCAGAAGTTCAGCTTCATCTTCAGCTACATAACAAGTTTCCAGGACATTCAAGGCTATATGTGACCCTGTATTGAGAATTTTGGTCTCTGAAAAAAAAACAGTTATGTTATATGAATGTGTTTTTTTTGTTTTGTTTTAATCCCAGGTATGAAAATAAGAGGCTGCTTATCACAGCAGGTGATTGTGATTTGCCGTCTGCACTAGCAAGGACATGATTTTTGCCAATTGTAGATAATCTAATTTAGGGGACTCTGGAGAGGGTATGAATGACAGAGCCTAGAGAGGGATTAGGGGCGCTATGAAGAAGGATGCTGCTGCTGCTGCTGGTCTTCTTGCTCCTGGTGGCTGTTGTTAAGGATTGTCATGTGGTCGTGTTCAAGAGAAGAAGTCGGAGACATGACTATGAAGATTGGACTTGCTTCAAGGAACCCAATGCCCCAAATCAGCAGAAAGTAGTATAAAAAAGGTCTATGCCCCACTTTCCCCTCTAGCCTTCTTTCTCTCCTAACTAGTGTTTGTGAGTTGGAATTGGGGTGGAAAAGGGTTTGGAGGGGAGGCGGAGTTATAAGAACCTAATAAAGTAGCTTTCAAAATATCTCAAAAGCGTGTGTGTGTGAGAGAGAGACAGACAGACAGAGACACAGAAAAAACTTAGAGATTAGAGAGAGATTGAATAACACCTGATTGTTGTTTTATACATGGCTACATGACCATACAGTTTAGATGCAAGACAAAATGGAACCAAGAGGGTTGTGTACCTTGGGATTCTTGGGATTCCTTTCAATTCCAAGCTGGTTCAGATTTGGCTAAAAAGCAAGGTCTACCTGCTTATTCAAATGAGAAGCTCTGTGCCCTCTGTGGCTTCAGTCTTCCCCCCCCCCCCGCACTGTGGAAAGCCACAGCAGCAGCTTTCAGGACCCAGAGCCCTCAGCAAGTCTGCCTCTGCTTCTCACTGCACATGGGGACTTCAGCAGAGAGTCAGCGGAGTGACTCAATCATTTCAGAAGGTGGTCCAGGTCTACTTAACTTCTGGAATCTTTTCCACGTGGAGCACATCAATCGTGATGGCCACATTCGTCATCAGTTACAGGATGACTGCCGCCCAGTTTGTGCGTTCTGACCTCATGGGGATTGTGCATCCTGGATGCCCTATAAAGGTTTATTGGATGCCTTGATCTGCAGGAGATGAGAACCCAACAAGTGTTTGGTGGAGGATGAATGTCTGTATGAGCCTCCAGTTCCCCTCTCTACCTCAATAAAACTCTGTGCTGACTTTGTTTCCTTTTATGCACCCTCCCTTCCCATCTCTAGGAAGGTATCTCATTGCCTCAAAAGCAGAGAGGCCCTGAGATGGAATCCCAGCGACCCAGGCTCCTGCACCCACACACTCCTTCATGTTCTTCCTTCTCACCCACTCCACACACTGAAGACATTGTCCCCTCTACCTCTTTACAAGCTAGAGCCAGGGTGAGACAGGACAGGCGGGACATGATTGAGTTGGAGAAGACAGTCTATGCCAGCACCATCTCAGGAGTAAGGAATACCCAGGGCACACATGTGGAAATGGTGGCCGTGGATATTTCTAGGAAATGGCTGAAGTAAGCTTGGCTCTCCCAAGCTGTTCTGCATCAGGCCCAGTCTTCCTGACACACCACAGCTGCCCAAGAAGACTGGCTGGGGAGGGTGGGGGGGCTGCTGTTGGAGATAGATCTGGCGGGTATGCCTTACAAGGTACTGAAAAAGAACATTTCAGACCTGGTTAAATGATCTATTAGCAATCCACAGAGCAGCAGCTCGCCTATAAGATCAGGAAAGGTGCCTGGTGACCTGACCAGAGTTGGGACTTTGCAGGCAGAAAGGACCAGAGCAAATAGGTACGAGGCAGGGGAAGCCAGTCAGACATTTCAGAGGTATAGTCCTGGAAGGACTGAAACTGTGCTGGAGCCTTAACTCAGGTGATAGTGTTTGCCTAGCATGCATAAATCCTATGGTTCAACCCCCTGATGCCCCATAAACTGGAAGTGGTGGGGCACACCTGTTATCTCAGCTTTGAAGAGGTACAGACAAAAGGGTCAGAAGTTCAAGGTCATCCTTTATTATCAGTGAGTTCAAGGCCAGCCTGTAAACTACAAGACCCCATAATTTTTTTTTAATGCTCTTCTTCTGAGTAACTGATTTAAAAAATTCTTATCTTTTAGAAACTTGCCTGCTAGGAATAACGCCAATCTACTTTGGTCTGGTCGGGATCTCAGTCCACAATGGCCTCCTTCGAGTTTGATTGAGAAGTGGCGTTCTGACAGTCTTCTTCAGACCCTGCTGTACACTTCCTCTCTGAGCTACACTTAGAGGTTTCCCCCATCATTCCCCAGTAAATGCCTGTCGTTCCCCTTCACTCTCAGTTCCCCAGGAGCATGTTGAATGCCTCTTCCTCCACAGCCACTGCCACTTCATCCCTTTCCCTGCCAGATTCTCCCAGCTCCCAGTTTCACCCTGTGGAAGCAGCATGGCCCCATGCTGCCCTTGCAGACGGAGCATCTCAAACACAACCAGGCTAGCCCTCACCCATTTCCACCCAGCCTAGAGGTCTGCACCAAGTACTCTGGGTTGATGGCTCTGTTCAGGCATGTGGCTTGGCCACCTGCTTGCCCTTCCTGTAGCCAGTGGTAGAAGTGGGCAAATGGTGAGGCCCAGGCTATATAACACAGGGCAGATAAACCTACTTCTCCAGTCTCGGTCTCGGTATGCATAGACTCCTCCTGATTCCAGCTTCCCAGAAAGCCCTGGGGGAGACAGGAGTAGCAGCCCTAACAGCCAGCTGCTTCCTTAATTAAGGAATGCAGGGAGTGGCCTCTTTGAACTCACCTGCTAATTTACTCTAGCACATTCCCCCCTGTGGCTGGGTAATTAATGTGGTGTGAACCAGTGATTAGCAGTTCTAGAGAGAACCTGCCTGCCTCGGGACTTAACCCTTCCCAGCACCTGGGATGAAGCACCTCCTTCAGTCTGCCTTTCTCCAGCTGTCATACAGCAGGGAGAAAATTTTCCCCTTTGGGGAGGTAGGATATCTTCCAAGCCTTACCCGATCTCCCTGCTTCTCCTTGCCAGCTTTGCAGGAGGGAAGTTAGAGGACCACTGGTGTCAACTGTGTCCTCCAAAGGAATTAAAGTGGATCTGGCCCACTTTATCACACTCTTGCATTCCACAAGCCACGCTCATCTTGTACCCTGCAGAATCACCCCGTGCAATCTGACAGATGCTTCCAGGACACCGCCTCATAGAAGGTCTGCCTTTGGCAGCACACGGGATGTGAAAGAGACCTGCTGTTTGCCATGATGGGGCTTCCAATCTGGATGAGACTCAGAGCAAGGTCCTGCTCAACATCAAACATCCTCGCCTCCACAGCCTTCCCTTTCCTGTCTCTGGCAGGCATAGTTGCCATTTAAGCCTCACTGTGGACCAGATCCATGGTAAACCCAGATTCCTGGTGTTCACTGTCAGCACTGAGAGGGAGATCCGGTTATTGATCCCATCCCTCAGGTGAGCACCCAGAAGCCTGAAGTTACCGTTCTCATGGCTTCATGGCCAAATTGGGATCCAAAACGTACTCTACCCCGATCTGTTTTGTATTCTAAAGCTCATTCAAGCACCCACCCTTCAGCTAAGGTCTCCCAGGCCTTCCACCTAAGCTAGGACAGGCTTTTGTCCTCTGGCTCCCAACATCCTGTGCACGCTTCTGGCATTGTTCTTGCTACATTGATCGTTTAATTATTGGGTTACACATCTCGTCTCCTCCTCTAAACTTCGGAACTCCTTAAGGGCAAGGGATAAGCCTTTCATCTTTGTGTCCCCAGCACCTGGCACCTAAATAGATGCTCAATAAATGCTTGACGAATAGATGACAGAACTGACAAGAGAGCCATATGTGCGTCCCCTCCCTTGACTTCTCTATCCTACAGTCAGAAGCTCTCAAAGTCCGCTGGGACTTCTCCTCAGCAGACATTTTATTCTCCTCTAGACATTTCCCTGCTAGTTCAGGCCCTTCTGTTTCTCAGACTCCCTCCCTCTTTCTCTCCCAGGCTGCTCCACACTAAACAGCCCCCGCCTCCAAGCTGTGCTTCTTGAGGGTTTCCTGCAGGCCATCACCTGGAACAGTTCTTACTGAGATTCCTAGGCCCATGTCCACCCACTAAGCCAGCAGCCCTGGGAACTCAGGTATTGAACAATGAAAGCCATGGTTCTCAAGAACAGCTGACCCCAGCGTCCAACCTGCATAATCAGACTCCAATCTCCCCTTCTACCCTTCCACTCCCACTTCAAAAGATGGCTCCCACCAGTGGAAGGGGAAGCCCTTGGTCCTGCCAAGACTGAACCCCCAGTGAACGTGATTGTTGGGGGGAGGGCGGCAATGGGGGGAGGATGGGGAGGGGAACACACATAAAGAAGGGGAGGGGGACGGGTTAGGGGGATGTTGGCCTGGAGGCCGGGAAAGGAAATAACAATTGAGATGTAAATAAGAAATACACAATTTAATAAAGATGGGGGGGGGGAAAGGGCTCCCTGGCTGTCCTCTTTGTTCCTGGAGCCCATTAGGTAATTTCCCACCGCTGACTTGTCACGTACCCCCCCTTCTCTTCCTCTCTCTCTCCTTCCCTCCCTCCCTCCTTGTGTTCAAGGCCCACCAGAACCTATGGGGTCCTTTCTCTCTTACTATCTAAATCATGCTTAACAATCCACAGGTAGATCCAACAGATCTCGAGCATCGCTAATTGCCTGGTGCAATGAATGCTGAATGCCCCCCACACAGAGAGAGAGAGACATGCCCATGTGCCAGCAACCTTCACTTCCTGGCATGTCTGTTTTCACAGGCAGGGATTTTCTCCCTAACCCTTCCTGCTCGTCAGCTCCCATCCTATATGTCTAATTCCTGATGCAGTGTTACCACGGTACCCATTTGACTGACAAGCTAGATACTGTATAGGACAACACACAATGATCCACACTCGGGACCTTTAGAAATCTTCCTCAAGGGCAGCATCTTAAAAATGACTTCCCTGCTCCCAATACGGATACACTGCGGTAGAACATTCCAGAAGCCGTTCATTCTCTCTCTAGTACTGAGGGAAAGAGGGAGAAAAAAGAAGCTAATATGTAAAAGCAGAGAATAAGAGTGAGGAGGGGACAACCCATGCTCTCTGCACTTCTGTGACCCCTGTGACCCCAGCAAGCTGCCTAACATCACCCTGGCTTTTAATTCTTCCACCACTAATACTTCCAACAGGGTGACAAGAAGATCAGCTCTGAGAAAGGTCCAGCCTTACATAAAAGCAAAAGGGCTATCCATGTCTGGTAGTCCTTCATTCACTTAATGGCTATCTCTTAAACAGTAAGCATGTCCAGCACAGAAACAAATACAATTCGCTCTTAAACAGCTAGAGAAACCTTGAAATTATGACCAGCAACACAAGGGAAGAGTAAATGCACGTGGTTACAAAGGGTTTCTCGCTCTCGTTGTAGCCAGCAAGCCTTGAAGGACAGCCTGGGTGCAAAGCTGGGTCAGGTACGTCTGCTAGGGAAGCCAACCCAGTGCGTGCAAATGTCAATGGATGGTTCTGAAAAGAGGTAGTCTGGCTGGGATGGCCGGAGAGGACAGCGGATGTGGGCAGCCAGTCTGGAGAAGCTGAAAACCCTCACGGGTTACGCTCAGTATTGAGTCTTTATCCAGAGGGCGACAGGAGAGTTTCGAAGGTTTTTCAGCAGAGGGGAAGTGACCCGATCAGAATTGCAGCTCAGAGGGCTTCTCTGTGGCAATGATGGTGTTTAGACACATCCACGGGCAGGGTTGGATGCAGAGACCCGGTGACCATGTGTAAGAAGCGCATGGGCTGTGTGGGTGTGATTGTCACCACGCTCTGGCCAGCCATGGACACAGAAAGGAGGCTGATTTACAAGAATCTGCTGCTGAAAGCCCAGCTAGGCCTAGCTGGGCCTGCAGCCAACTTCCACTTTACCCGGATGCTTTCGCTTTCAAGACATCGTGTTTTGAGTAAAGATTCCTCCTTCTGAACACGGGACTTTCCGGCAGGACCACAGCTCCTTCCGAGCACTCCTTTGGCCTAGGATGGATATCCTGGTTTGTTGAGGGAGTCTTCCAAAGGAGGACATCGGCCATGTGGTCCCTCTGGAGTCTTCTTCTCTTCCAAGGTAAGTGGGGCAGATGGACAGCCTGTCCTCAGGGAACTGAAAGCCCCTCACCAGCTGCTCTCATCCGACTGCTAGGCAGCTTACCTCTCAAAACCAAGTGAGAACCAAGGAGCGAAGGAGAAGCGAGGAGTGGCGTAAGCTCTGGGGCAACCTAAAGCGGCATCTTGGGCGAAGTAGGGTGGTAGCACAGCGGCATCTGTATCCAGGACACACCACCCATTCCGGGACCCAGAGCAGCTTGAAAGGATGGCAGTCTTGAGAAATAAAGTTGGGTGCTGGGGCGATGGGGATCTGGCACTACTGACACGTGGGGATTCCATAGTCCAGGGAAAAGAGAGGAGGATAAAGCAGAGGAGGGTTCCTATGGTCTGAGGAGTGTTCTGGAAGCCTGTAGAAATTCTAAGGTCCCTCCCTGTATCCTGTACAAGGAGAGATGGACAAGGAAGGAAGAAGTGAGGTGACAGCAGGTTAAATGGAGTCCTTGTGGGCTTGAGGATGGCGGACAGCAAGCTGGTGTTGGAGTCCCCAAACACTAGGCGACTCCCTTCCATCACTCTAGTGGCTGAGATCCCCTCTTTGATCAACAAATAGCCAACATGACACCCCACCCACCCCACCCCATCCTACCCCCGCCAAGACACCGTTGTATACTTCAGGGGCTCTTGAGGACCAAAGAAGAACTTGCTACATTCTCAGACCTTAAGTCGTTTTTAAAGGGGTTCTTACTGGTCACCGGGAATGATACAGTAGGACTGATACAGCTCCTTGTCTTACTTAAAGGAGGAAGGCTCTCGAGATGCTGAAGGTCGCACAGCTGATTTGTGGTAGAGCCAGGATATGACAGAAACTCAGTCTCAGGGGGCATCCAGTGCTAACACTGAATCTCTGTCCTTCAGGATAGAGATGGCTGAGCCTGGACAGGTTAAGGATGTAGATGAGGACTAGAGTTGTTACCGGCAGAGTGGCCATCTAGAACAGGTCTCCCGATCCCAGCTTCCAGCACTCGGATACATTATGTATCAGCCTTTATTCTGCCCTGAATCCTGACGCCTCCTTCGGTCCCAGGCTCTGGGTCAGCCCTCAGCAAATTTGGTGCAATTACTGAGCTCCTACAGGCTGATATTAAACTTAGGGGGGAAGGGAAGAACCACAAGTTTAAAGACATTTGCTTTTGACCTGAAAGAGTTCATGGCGTTGGTGGGAGATCCTGATTCAGAAACAGACACTACTACTAGGACAGGCGTGCCGATCTCTGATCACTGTGGGAAAACAGAAAGATTGCAGTGAGTGATGGGGAAAGCTAGAGTTGATGATGATGCTTCCAGAATAAGCACACAGGAATAAGTCAGAAGTGGAGTCAAGAGGGCAGGATTGTCTTCAAAACAGTCCTCAAAAAGAAGTCTGCACCTTGCTATCTCACCTCCTGTCTGTCTCTTTCCCTGTTCGAGATCACAAATAACGATATGCAATGGGTCCCAAAGAATCTGGGGGCACCCTCTGAGTCCTCCCCTTCACCTCAAACCTAATAAATCTAACACCAGGGTTTGCTAATTGCAGTATCAATCTCTCTGTCTCCCCATTACCGGTGGGTCCACTCCTTTGTTCAAGTTTCCACCACCTTTATCTTGCATTGATAAAAACAAAACACAAAAAAAAAAAAAAAAAAAAAAACAGACTCGGCTTTTCCCGCCTCCACCAGTGTGTTCTCCCTGCCTCCTGCTGTGACCATCTTAGCCATGAGGGCATTTCATCCTGTCACATTCTCACTCAAAACCTACGTGCGAACGCACACACGCGCGCGCGCTCGCACAAACACACACACACACACACACACACACACACACACACACACACGCACGCACGCACGCACCGTTGTTCAAAGGATTAAAAAGCTCAGAATCCAGTGTTCCTTCATGGTACAGTGAGGTCCCAGCAACTCTTGGTGTCTTTCCTCCTTTTCCTCACTTTCATTTCCCCATGCTCCCCTCTTCTTATACCCCCACCCCACCCCACGCTGTTCCCTGGGCCTGTAGCACTTCTCCATCCGCATCCTAGTGGCCACTGCTTGGTCCAGCGGATTCCTACTCCTCCTTTAGGATGCTTCTTCTCTGAGGCAGCTCCAGGCTGGGTGAGGACCCCTATTAACCTACTGTTGATCCACTTTTCCTCACCTCACGTGATACTTAATTTGTTTCAGTGGCTGGCTTGAGGTCTGGTTTCCCCATGAGCGGAAGTCAGATTCTCTTCCTGTTTTTTCTCCCATCCATGGGAGCACTCAACTACACCCTCAGCTCAGTGCAGCTACTGTGGGTGAAGGGCCCCAATTCTGAGCCACTCAGTCGTTTGCCAGGAGTAGGACAAGACGCCTACACAGGCAGATTCACCAGGGTTTCTGTTGATGTTGTTGTTATTGTTGTTGATGTTGTTGTTGTTGTTCCTACAGGCCTCCTTCCCATTGTGGTTATCAGTGTCCAAGTGCTAAGCAAGGTAGGGGACTCCGGGCTGCTGGTGGCTGAGTGTCCTCCGGGCTTCCAAGTGCGTGAGGCTATCTGGCGATCTCTCTGGCCATCAGAGGAGCTCCTGGCCACCTTTTTCCGGGGTTCCTTGGAGACTCTGTACCACTCTCGTTTCCTGGGCCGAGTCCAGCTCTATGACAACCTCAGCCTGGAGCTTGGGCCCCTGAGAACTGGAGACAGTGGCAATTTCTCTGTGCTGATGGTGGATACAGGAGGTCAAACCTGGACCCAGACCCTGCATCTCAAGGTGTACGGTAAGTGTGCCCAACACCGGTTCCCTGACTCTCTCCTCCTGAAAACTACCAGGCAAGCATCTGGAGCCATGGGGGCTGGGGAGGACAAGGTTCCAGAAAGACCTGGTCTTTGACCACGTTGCTAAGTCAGGGAACAGCTGCTCCCCAGAAGTCACATCTAAAAAAAGCTCCCCACACACTTCCTAGGTGAGCACCTCTCAAAGCAGCTGGCCTCACAGCACACCAACCTCATCTGTACCCCATTCATGCTCTCCTTGGCTCAGCAGGCTGGTAAATGTGCTTAGCCGACCTTCACCTTTGCCCCAGTTGTACAGTGAGGCTTATAATAAGCACCACGCACAGCGCCCATAAGGATAAAGCACGGTGTGCTACAGACAGCACGGCCTGTCGATTTGAGATAAGGCACCGTCATAGATTACAAGTGATTCTGTTTTGTATTTGCCACCAAAAGGGAAAAGAGGGGGTAAAAATGCGGCATGTGACAAAATTAGTTTTTATTTACAAGTTAAATTCAACCTAAACTATGATTAATTATAGAATTTTTGCCCTGTACATCTGCTGTTCTAAAAAGTCAGTGCTAAAGATTCCAGGCCAAGGCCTTGTACACACTGAGAAAATTTCTACCAGAGATCGAGAATTCCCACAGCCTGATTGTTCTGGAAAGATCTTTCAGCTGAGTATGGTTGACACATGGCCTGTAATTCCAGCACTTGGGAGTCTGAGGCAGGAGGATTGCTTCAGGTTCAAAGTTAACCTGAGCTACACTGAGAGCTGAAAATAGTCACTATTTTAATTTCTTAGGGTCCATGGGGCCGGCTTTGCTCCACTAAAAACCAGCATCACTTGTGCAGCTGCATACATTTCTGCAGCTGAAGGGGCTGGATTAAATAAGGATGGGATATGTGCTTGCTCCCCCTCCTTCCCTCCCCCTCCTCTTCCTCCCTCCTCCCCCTCCTCCTCCCTCCCCCTCCTCCTTCCCCTCCTCCCTCCCCCTCCCTCTTTCCCTCCTCCCTCCTCCCTCTCCCCCTTCTCCTTCTTCCCCTTCTCCTTCCCCCTCTTCTCCCTCCTCCCTCTTCCCCCTCCTCCCCCCTCCTCCATTTCTTCTATCCCAGGCCTCTGAACTCCCATTCATATCATCCACCTAACAGCATGAGACACAATGCAACCGTGTATAGCCCCACACCAGTATTTTAGTAAAAAACTCAAACATGTGGGAGGTTGCAGAGAGTCCAAATTTAAGAACGGAAAGTGGGGATAGCAGCTAGAACAAGAAAGCAGGAGAGACAGAGGCTACAAGCAAAGGGAAGGATTCTCAAAGCCCCAGAGACGGCTACGGTGGCTACGATACCAGCCCCTGGGTGAGCCATTCAGGATGCTGATGCAGTCATAGGTTGAGCTTCCAGAGGCATGAAGGCCTGAAGCGAGTTGTAGTACGTCTTAGCAATCAGGATGCTGGCTGGATTTGAGCACGGTTCAGCCCGCTGTCTCCGTGCCCTTGCACGGTGAACAACCTCCACAGCCACACAGGCCCTGGGGCCTCTCCCTACTCCAGTCTCAGCTGCTGCACGTGTGAAACGAGGACATCGAGCGTGGTGATGCGTGCAGCACCCACACCGCTAAGCCCTAAACTGCCTTGTTCTCAGTATCTGAATTACAGATTTTAAGGAAATCGCTGTTTTATTGCTTCCAAATACATAGCGTGATTAGAACTAATTGCAGGAAGCTGCCAAGCAGCCGTCCTTAGGAGCTCCGCTTTGACAATAGAGAAGAATGATTTGAATTAGCGGATCGGTTACCAGAAATGTCGATGGGTGTTTCCACCGCGCCTGATCGTGTTTGGAGGCAGCTTGTCCTCTTAAATGGCGTAAATATCCCCCCTGTAATCTCTGTTTATACTATTAGTATGCCCAGCAAATCATTTCTTTTTTTTTTCATATCACAAATCCCACCAGATTGAGCTGGCGTTAATGAGGCTTTACTCGGCTTGACTTTGGAATGCTGTCAGAGGCTCTCGGCCCTCCCGTTGGCACTGAAATGCTCTCCCACTGGCCTCATTGCTAGAGACCCGGGGATTTACTCATCAATCTATATAGGAATGAGAAGCCACAGACTAGGATGCCAGGACTCTAATTTGTTCAGCAGCCCAGGTATCAAGCACCAACTTGCCAGCACTAGAGAGCTAAGGTATGACAATAACAAGACAGAGCCCCTCCCTCCAGGCTCTTCATTCACAGCATTTTATGCCCTTATGATTATTTTTTTTTATTCATCATCCTGTCTGTGTGTGTCTGTGTCCTTCACCAAACCGTAGGCTCCCAAAGTGCAGGAACGTGTGCTCTTACCTGAACTAATAAATACTTGTCATCTCTTGTTGAGTGACTGGCACACTGTGAAAGAAGTGCTACAAGAAAAAGACAGGAACAGGGCGCCTAGAGAGTTCTGAGTCACACCTGAACTGTCAGGAAAAGTGTCACAGTCAAGGCATAAAGCAATCTGCCCAAGGGGTGTCTGGTGTCTGTTTTTCATTTATTCGTTTGTTCATTTATCCATTTTACATCCTGAACGCAGCCCTTCCTCTCCTCCCAGTCCACGAGACTCTCTCTCTCTCTCTCTCTCTCTCTCTCTCTCTCTCTCTCTCTCTCATAGCTCTTCCCCCAGATCCCCTTCCCTTCCCCTCTGAGATGGAGGAGCCCCCTCCCCTGGGCACCAATCTACTCTGACACTTCAAGTCACTGCAGGACTGGGCACATCCTCTCCCACTGAGGCCAGACAAGGCCGCCCAGTTAGAGAAACAGGATCCACAGGCAGGCAACAGAGTCAGGGACAGCGGGAGGTGGCGGTTCTTAAAGGATGCATAGGAGGCAAGAAGGAAAAGGTGGGGTGACACGCCCCTGAGATTGCAGCATTCTGCAAGTAGAAGCAGGAGGATTCTGAGTACAAGGACAACCCAGAGTACAGACTGAGACCTTTTCTCCAAGAGAGAATTCAGAGAGCACTTATGAGCACAGATGAGCCACACAGAGACATTGGAGGCATGAAGCAGCACCTCATGTTTGGGGGAACTGCAAACCAAGGGACTAGGCAAGGAAAACCAGCAGAGAGCATAACTGAAGAGGTTGACATGGACCATTTCATAAAAGGCTCTGGATACCAAGCTAAAGAATCAGCAGAGAGGAGAGAAGTGAGATTAAAGAGTAAGAGAGCCATCTAACCATGCATAGAACCCAGACTGAGCTGTGGACCTTCCCCAGCAGCCTTTTAACCCGCTCCCCTCTGCTAATCTCCCACAGATGCAGTACCCAAGCCTGAGGTTCAAGTGTTCACGGCTGCAACAGAGGAGGCTCAACCTCTCAATACCTGTCAGGTCTTCTTGTCCTGCTGGGCCCCCAACATCAGCGACATAACCTACAGCTGGCGACGGGAGGGGACAATGGACTTTAATGGGGAACTGCACAGCCTTTTCTCAAATGGACAGGTGTTAAGTGTTTCACTGGGACTGGGGGACAAGGATGTGGCCTTTACCTGCATTGCCTCCAACCCTGTCAGCTGGGATATGACCACAGTCACCCCCTGGGAGAGCTGCCATCATGAGGCAGGTATGCCAAGGACCAGTAGGCAATGTTTTGAGGGATCGTGGTGCATCGGGCCTGTCCCTGACTCTACCTTCCATGTTGCAGCCTCCTCTGGGAAGGCCTCCTACAAGGACGTGCTCCTGGTTGTAATGCCAATTACACTGTTCCTGATTCTGGCTGGTCTCTTTGGGGCATGGCACCATGGCCTGTGCTCAGGTAGGAGTCTTATGAGTCAGAAGAGGGGTTTTGGAATGCTGGAGATGAATGCCGGGAAGGAGCTGGGCTGCTCCCACCTAGATCCACTGGCCTGCCTGCCCCTTTGAATCTCCTGTTTCATGCCTCAGCCCTCGCCTTACACTTCGGTCTCCAACCAGACTGAACAACTTGAATCTTCTTCCACAATTCTTCAAATGACTTGCTCCCTCCCATACACCCCCCCAAGCCTGTGCACGTTATATTCTCTCTACCTAGACCACACTTTCTGTGACTTTACCCCCCTATTCGGCCCTCTCTTGCTGAGCCTTCAAGGTAAGTGGGTTCCAGGAAGTCTTCCCTGACTCCCCATCTACATCCCTACCTTCAGTCTGAGTAATATCCTTCCTTTAATCGCCTTCGATCACTCCATCCCAAGGACTAATTACCTCTTTGCTCCTGCTGACCTCGGAGCCTTCCAAAGGCAAAGGCTGGGTCCCCATGGGACACACCTAACAGGTTCTTGAGCATCAATGGCTCCTGGATCAGGAACGGCCTTGGTGAACAGTTATTGAGGAAAGGTATACATGAACCCTACTCATTTCTTGCCAACAACTCTTGAGAAGGAAACTCTCAAGAGAAGCCCCACCCACACCCAGCCCTGGCCAATGGCTGATAACACCTACTTCCACAGAAGAATGGTGAGGAAAATCTTGTCGAATTAAGTTCTAGGCTCTACACACAGATTAGCCCCACATCTTCCCAGATGCCCCCATACCTTGTCCCTGAAGGAGCATCTCAGATGACATGGGCTTCATGGTTATTTCCAGCTGAGCTTGCTGGTTTTACTATGTTATTTGTATCCTCAACACAAACTTGTTCTGTGATTAGGCACTGGGTCCAAGAGTGACAGGTACTTGTATAGTCTTCTCAAGGGACAGGAAAGGTGTGGGTGGACAGCTGAAAGTGTACCCCATTTAGGGGTCCTGTCTGCTAGGAAGTGAGTCTTTCCTAGACCCTTTGCTCCCCTCAAAATAGTGGTAAGAAGGTAGAAGCCTAGAAAAGAACAGCTTTTAAAAACCATTTTTATTGAGATGTAAATCATACGTTGTACAATTCACCTAGTTAAGGCGTGCAATTTAATGGCTTTAAGTTAATCCGGAGCTTAACCTCCAACCCACAACCAACTTTAGAACATTTCTATCGCTTTTCCCACCAAAAGAATACCATAACCACTTAGTCAACATTCCTCCACCCTCCGGTGCTTCCCCAGCCCTCGGAAACCACGTATCTACCTTCTTTGTCTGTTCTGGACACTTCACATGAATGGAATCCCACTCTGAGGTTCTTCCTGATGGGCTCCTTTTACTTACCCTAACATTTTAAAGGCCCATAAAAGAACAGCTCGGGCCACCTAGGATAATGTAAAAGCTCTACAAAATGTGTCCAGAGGCTTGCCCTGATGTGCCGCATGACTTCTTGTCCTTTAACAAGGCATACTATGGCACTAACTGATGGCATGGATGTAGATAGCGTGCATTAAGAAGGTCCTATTCTTAGCAAGCTTCTCCTCTTCCAGGGTTTTAGGATATAAGAAGGGGTGATTGGGTTCAGGACATTTAGCTTTCAGAGGATTGAGGCCAGGCCAGGTGTGCCAACTCCAAACACTGGAGGGGTAACTCTCTGATCTCCTCAGCAGGGAAGAGGAAGGATGCCTGCACTGACAGAGCGCTTCCAGAGACAGAGAGTGCCGTCGCATAGAGGATGTCATGAAAGACAGCATACACTGGTGCTTGGACCATGATGAGATGCCTGCCCAGCCACATGATGCTCCACGTCTGGACACCTCCAGGATCCTCCTAACTTCCACAAGTCTGTCTGCCTCTGCTGGACAGCCAAGAAAACCACCATCCTGGAACATGGCCCTAGCCTAAACTTCCTCCCTCCTCCATTCAGTCTGCACGTGCTGGACGCTCTCTGGGCAAGGTGGACTAATAGGACGCGTCCTTAAAAACACCGAACTTTCTCTAGGATCTACAGAGACATTGATTATCCAAGGCATCCATTCTTCTACCACTGTACATAAGGTCCATCTTACCCAACTGCCACCAAGAGATTGCCTCCAGGTCCTGGGCTCAAAGAGAGATCAGAAGTTTGAATGAACATAAGATGGAGCTCATCTCGGCCAACTGCACCCCCACCCCCAGAGTCTGAGGTCCTTATGTTCAAGATGTTGTCATAAGAAAAGTCATAGAACAGGGAAAGATGGAGGGCAGGGCTTTCTCTTTCTGGCCTGAAGGACTTTAAGGTCATCTGAGTTCAAGGACCCTCAAAGGTAAGTTGAGGTTACAGATGACGAGGGATAGCTATTGCGCCATGTTGGGATGGAAGCCATTTTTCTAGTAGCACCACATTAATAGACATCATAATTGCCATTAATTCTGGTGTCTCCTGCATATCCGGGGTGGTGTTTCAAACTCTTTCCATATATTCTACATGGTTGCCAGAAAAAAAGAAAGAAAAGCAAAGAAAAAAATACAGAGAGTTTGACCCAGCCAGCAGGAAATTCTTCCACAATGTCAAGAGAAACAGCTAAGTTCAGGATAAGTCTGTCTTCCTAAAACTGGGAGAATGAAGAGCCATAAAAAGCTATGCAAGGGGGGCTGGAGAGATGGCTCAGCGGTTAAGAGCATTGACCATTCTTCCGGAGGTCCTGAGTTCAATTCCCAGCAACCACATGGTGGCTCACAACCATCTGTAATGGGATCCAATGTTCTCTTCTGGTGTGTGTGAAGAGATCTATAGTGTACTCATATACATAAAATAAATAAATCTTTTTTAAAAGCTACACAGGAGAAAAAGTGTATAGGGGAAGAGTATGGAGACATTTTAGAACCTGCCATATTTATTTCCAGATGCAAGCATAGACGATCCACCTAACTTCAAGGGGAAAGACAAAGAAGTCTCTACCACGGGATCATCAAAGGTCACTTTGACATATACCATAGAGGATATAGCTATGGCCATTTTGAAAGATGTGTCCTCCCGCTGAATGATTCTGTCCTGAAAGCATCTAGGCTGTTTATTGCTACATTTAGATAAAAACAAAACATTTAATGAATTAAACATATCCCTGGGGAGTAGTACCTACAAAGGTTCACGCTTATTCCGATCCTAATGTAATGGGTTTTATGCTGGGGCCCCACCCAGACCTTTATTAGAGAGAAAGGAAACATTGAAGAAGCAGAAGTCGTTTTGAATATGGTTCCTAGGTGGCTTAGTCTCTCCACCCAAGAGGTCAACCTGCCCTGGTACTTTTCCTCTCTCCTGAATGCCAAGACGGACAGTCACTTCACCTGGGACAAGTGGAATCCACTGGCTGTGTGTTCACATTACACACCTCCTCTCTGCTTACCCAGAACTCCCCTTGCTGGCTTTTCTCAGAGGTATCTGACTTTATATAATTCTCATTCTCTCCTATACTCACTTTTCATCTGTCCCCTTTCCAACATCCTCCTGCAGCATGCACATGCCCAGTCCACCCTCCCCTGCCACCTGTAGGCATTTTCTCACCAAATTATGGAAAAACCAGTCTGTTCCTAGAGTCAGTATGAAAAGAATCTAGTGATGGGCCATGGTGATTCTAGAGTGATGAAATGCTCCTTGTCATTTCATCCCTCCCTCTTTCTCCACAGCCTCACCTCAGGTCAGAGCACAGTTCTCCTCTTCATGAGGTAACTCTTATAGGCAGTGGTTTGGCAGTAGGTTGTACCAAGGCCTCTTGGAACAGGCCCCGTGCTACTCAAACAAACATCCCAGTGACTCACTTGTCAACGAGTAGACTTATTACCCTTCCTCTGGAAAACACAGAGTACATCTGGGAGACCAATCTTATTCTAAGAGGCATTGGGAAAGACACTTTAGAAGTTACACCATCCCAGGAATAAACTGAGGGCAGAGCATATACTGGGAACTCCTTGAGGCACTGAAGAATTGGTTTCGGATGAAGCAAAGCCTTTGCCTACCTGGAGTCCATGTTTGATGGCATATAAATAAGCCGATAAGTCCATGCTAGATGCTGACAGGTTCTGTTTAAAAGGCCGGGCAGCCTAGCTCTGTGGTACAGCTTAGAAACCCAGCTCCTTGGGAGGCTTGGGAGGTAGGAGGAAGAAGTTCAAGGTTTGCCTGGCTGGCTTACAAACTTGTCTCAAAACAAGACGAGAAAAGATGTGCTGGGGGAAATAGCTCAGTGGGAGAGTAGGAGAGTGTTTCCTGGCCTGCACGAGGCTCTGGGTTCAAGCCCTGGAACCACAGAGAGAGAGAGAGAGAGAGAGAGAGAGAGAGAGAGAGAGAGAGAGAGAGGGAAGGAGGGAGGAAGGAAGGAAGGATAGAGGGAGAAGGGAGGGAGGGAGAAGGATGAGTAAAAGGCTAGGAACTGATGTGTTGGGGAGGACTCATTTGTTGGGGAGGACTAATGCACAGGCACAGAGTGCTCCATCAGCACAGACCAGAGCTTGCAGAGCTCTTAAATAGGAGCACAGTTCACAGTCAACAGAGACCATATGGCTGGATCCAAACAGAGTAGGACCTCATGGTCTACAGAGGAAGAGCTTCCTCTCCTCCGAGTTGGGATAGCAGAGGGGGCCCTAGAGAGCCAACGTGTCAGTCTCTTTGTGGGGGAGGATTTTTCAGTATGCACATGAGCAGACCAGAAACCTTTCCAGACTGCCCTTTCTCTTCCTCACTCTCCTGTTGTCTTCAGTAACACCATTTTCCTTTCTAGGAAGGATAAATGCAAGATTAGCTAGAACCAAGAGGTCACATGACAGAATACAGCTGAGCACAGGGTTCACACCTTTAATCTTAGCACTCAAGAGTCTGAAGCTGGAGAACCTCTGTGTCTTCAAATCCAGCCTCGGTTACCTAGGGAGTACCAAGCCAAACTGGGCTACAGAGTGAGACCCTGTATCTCAAAACTAATATGAGAGACTGGGAGATAGCATAAAACAGGAATCTGTTTGGAGAGAGTTCCATTTCCTTTATGGCTATAAATACTCAATGCTTGGGGGAGGGGAGGCTGGCACAATTATCGATGACGTCTCTGGTAAGCCTTTCTTCCACATTTATGATGTAGTGCCTGCTCTTAGCTCTTGGTTACGTACTGATCTCTCAGGGAGACAACCAGCCCTCTCAAGACTTCATCCATGGGCTCCCTGTTTCCATTCTGCATGCTGCCTGCAAGAGGAGCCTGCAAAATTCCAGAATAAAACCTCCCCAGGTCTGTGAAAGTTTCTGTGTCTGTCTCTCCTTTGAGCTATGTGTTGATGACAGTCAATGGCCAGGAGTGTCTCGTTGAGCATATGAGTGGATAGCGGGGCTCTCCTACTGCACGGCTACCTCCCATTCTAGGAGCTATACTTTGAGGGGGAAACAGTAAACTTCGTGCACCCAGAAGAGAATGGACAAAAGGGTGAGGAGCCTGGAAGCCTTTATGGCATGAGAAGCAAGAAAACTGGTGGTGCTGAGCCTGAAAAACAAACCTCAGATGGACGCAGCTCTACAAATATTTGAAGGGCTTTAGCAGAGGCCCAGAGTGTGTAACCAGGGCCAACAGAGCATGTTACCAAGACACCGATACTGACCTGTGTGAATAACATGCTATCATAGCTGGGAGGCAGCTTTGGGGTTACTCCGTTCAACTTGTTAGGTAGAAAGCGGACATAATTAGTCCAAGGAGACATAATTAGTCAACGTGAAGTCCATATTAGTTCTGGATTTTCTAAGTCAGTTCAGCCCCTCACACTATACTACATCACCAGGAAAGAACTTTGTAACCGATGACGAAACGGTTATGAAACGAGCTGACTCAGCAGATGTGAGAAACTGTCTCAGAGCAAGACCAAGCAAGAGTAGAGATTGATCACACTAGGAAGCTGCTGCTCCAGGAGTGACAAATGCTTTAGGGGTGTGTGTGTGTGTGTGTGTGTGTGTGTGTGTGTGTGTGTGTGTGTGTCCATGTATGCACACGCGCACATACACACACACACATACACATACACACACACACACACACACACACACACTTCCAGGGCCATGTCAGGCCCGACTAATACACGTTAACACACTTTCCCAACTAGTCTAGATGCAATGTTGACATTACCCGCACCAACTGTTCCAATCAAACTGTTTTCTGGAGAACTATTTGCTATTCTGGCGGAAAAATCTATAGCATCCTCCGACAGTGAGAATTCGTTACAAATTAGGGCAAGAATGGGTGACTAAACAATGAGATGGCAGGGGCCAGTGGAAGGGGTCGGCTACGGAGTGGGAAAGCAGGCAAGCTTTGTGGAGGAAGATTTATGGAGCTTCCCTTCCTCTGCCATTTCTCTCAGCCCGTTGCTTGGGGGAAATATGTGCACTGCAGAGGGGAGAGCGATGGACGTAGTTACACCATTACCAAGAAACACAAACCAGCAATCATACAAACAAGTGAATAACGCACGGTCACTGAAACTGTCGTGTTTCTTAGAATGTCTAAGAATAAAAGAGAAATGCTGGCATTAGTCAAGCTTCTATGGAAAAGCAAAAGCAGCAGCAGCAAAAAAACACAGAAACAAACCTCTTTGTCCTTAACTAAAGCAAATATAGAGTTTATCTTAAAGTTTTGGGTTGCTCAGAGATTTTCCCACCCCAAACCCAAAGAAAAGTGTTGACTACACTTGGAGTTTCCGTGGAGTTATTCTCTTATACGTTCTCTTCCCCAGTTGCTCACTAAAAAAATTCAAAATCAGTGATGTTGCAGCCAAGGACTTTCCTTCTGGGACAGCGGAAGATTGGTTTATGACATCTTGTCAGAAGTAATAATTAGTTTAACAAACAGGAAATGCATCCATCTGCTCGTTCGGTGAGCTTTTCTGAACACCTGCTGCAGAGAGATCCATCAGTTGCTAAAACATGTCACAGCCCTGCCCTCAAAGGGCTTCTGATCCCTTCGTCAACAGCAGTAGCAGTGACAGCCACACAGCCCCACAAGTGAGTTCAAAGCTATCTTCTGATCTGTGAGACCTCTCTGTCCCCACTGAGGGCCAGTCCAGTCCCCACGTGGGGGTAGGGGCAATTGGGCAGAGGTTTTGCCTAGAAATAGCTGGCATAGAAGACTGGAGAGCATGGTGATTCCCTGGGCAGATCTTCCTAAAGCAAGAAGTTCTGTTCAGCTGTGCTCCCAGAATGGGGAGACATTACAGGCTGATGGGTGACCTTTGGCTTCCCCTCCAAGGAGGGCAGAAAAGGGAGAGGGGTGCTGGGGCCAAAGCCACACTAGGGGGGCAGGGGTGATCATGTGACCTGGAATCCTTGGACCAGGACATTGCCTGTCATACTCTGTCTTGTCTTTAAGCCCCACCACACAGCTGTTGCACTTCCTTGTTGAGGTTACTCAGGGATCACCATGGTCAGGTAAAGTCAACGAAATTCTACCTAACTGGAGAGAAAGTGAGGTGGGCTGCACCCACCTGCTGCTTGCTACCTGCACTGGTTGGTCTACTCACCGGCTGCTGCCAGCCAGCGTTAACTGCAGGAGTTCAGAAGTAGGTACTTACCATTGTCCTGCCTGTCAGACCCAGGAACACATCAGCTCCCACTCCCCAATCCTCCCACCCATGATCCACTGGCCATCTGGCCCTCTTTCTCCCTCCTCAGAAATATTGTGGGATCCTCCTGTAAGAAGTTACCATACAGCCTAATACCCAGAAAATCCCTAACAGTCCCACCTTATAACACATACACACAACACACGCACACACAACACAACATAAACCCATCACACACAAGCACATACATCACATACACAACATATATACAAACATACACAGAAAACACATGCAACACACCTATAGCATACACACAACACACACATGAAACACACATACAACATACATATCACACACACACACTCACACACACACACACACACCCCTCAGCCTTGACTTCTTCCTGAGCCTTAAGAACATTTCAATACCACATGCAGCAATACCTCAGCATGACAAGGTCAGAGAGGAGGTGGACTGGCTACAGACCTGGCTACTACAGGGGCAAAGATAAGAGGTACGGGGTAGAGACCGAGGCTCACAGACTATTACCTGGCCATTCAACAGAAGAAGGCCATCACTGCATACATCTGTCAGAGAATTCTTTACCAGAAGGCAGAGTTAACACTCAGAGCTTCAGCTGAGTCCAGGTAGCAGCAAACTCAGACTTTCATTCCCTGGAGACTGTGTCCAAAAAGGACAGTGGATTGAAACACCCATCAACTCATTCCCAAGCAGTTACCCCTAGGTATGCTCAGAAATAATGTCACCCTCGCTTCTTCAAGATGGCTGCTGCTCTGACCTGTGCTACCGATGGCCTTCCCTGTCTCACCTCCATCTCAGTAAAGAGACAAAGGGACACTGTGGGGAGTTCATCCTCCCTCTGGACCTTCAATACTCTTTGAATCCAAGATCCCGTAAGTCCCTGACCAAATAAGAACTCTGAGACTTCTTTCTAGGTAAATGATGGGGGAGACACCATATATATGCCCCTAAGTCTGCAGTTAGCCTGGGGGTGGCGGAGAACATAGTTCCACATCTTTGTGTGCAAGGTCTTCTTTCTCACTAGAAGGTGTAGCTACAGGTAAGAAAATAAAGGGCCAACCCCCCGGCCCAGGACAAGAAACAAGTTTTGTTCTGTCTTGTTTTTTTAACTACCATGCTTTAATATGAAACCCCAAAGTTGCTCAGTCCAAATGTGGCCTCCCAGGTCATTTTGAAAGAAAACATCTAACAATTTCAAGTAACAAAATGTTTTATTGAGGATTTTTGCACATGCATGTAACACGTTTTGATTGAACTCATCCACATTGCCCTACCCTTCCGACCCTCCCACACCCTCCCTGCCACTGCCACTGTTTCCTCTCAAGTTCATCTGCTGCTCTTGTTCAAACTCCACTGGCTGTGCTCAGGGCTGCCTCTGTGTGTGTGAGGGAGGATGGCGGGGGGTGGGGTGGGGATAGGACCATCTACTGGAGCATAAATACACTGAGACCGCATCTCCTCCCAGCCGGCAACTGTCAATAGCTTGTCAGCCAGGAATGGGACTTAATGAGCCCTTCCTTGGTCAGTGCAGAGACTGCGTGCACACACAGCCACTGTGAGCGCATGTGCAATGGCGCTGTCTTGTCCACTATCTGCTGTAGACACTCCACCACCTCTGGCTCTTCCGATCACTCTGCTCCCCCTTCTACGATGATTTATAGTTACAAACGTTAAGAGTAGCCATCCCTCCACCTTTCTTCCTGCCATAATTCTTAGTCACTCTTCATAACTAAAGGCAATCCGGCAGCTTTGTCTAGAGCCCCTGAAGATACACAACAGAAGGGTACGAATTTGAAGTTGGCACAACGGCTCCAGTCAACCACTCTGTCTATCCTCAAAAGTCATCCTCTCAGCGTGCCTTTAAGGAGTGCCTACTACAAGCAAGAAACACTGGGGAGATGGCTGCCAAGGAGACAAGCCTGCCTCTGCCCCTCGCTGCCCTCAGGAAGCAGTCTGCAAGGCAGAGAGAGACCCGAACAAGGGAATAAGCGCAAATGCGTCATTAAAGAGGTACTAAGCTTCCTCAGAAGAAAATAACTGAGAGCAATGAGTAAGGAAAAAAACGAGGGAGCGAAAGGAAAGCAATGTGTAAAATGTCTCTCTAAGGAAGGGATGTTTAAGCCACAAGCAGCAGAAAGAGAGAAATTAGTAAAACAGAGTGGGTAGGGTCTGAAAACTCAGAAGTCAGCAAGTACAGAACGCTTTCTGGAAAGGTTTTGATGTGTGTGACTGTCTAAACTTTAGACTCCAAAGTAAGATCCCTGTGGCCCGTGGGTAATGAGAGGCCTGGGAAGGAACCAGGCCAGGCAGGGTCTGGTAAGACACAGGAAGATTTCAACTTTAATTGTAAACACAGAAGGAGGGTAGTGGTGAAGAGCTTTGAAGAAGGAAACGACATGATCTGATGCGTTTTTAAAAGACCTGTGTGAAGAATGGATTGAAGACATGAAGACTAAGTGATCGCAGCAGTCCTGGAAGAAAGTGACGTCTGCCTAGGATGGAGTCAGGCGGTGGTGGGAAAACAAGGATGTCCAACAACCACCCAGGACCTGAATAGACAGGGCATTGTGTCCTTGGTTGAAGAAAGGCCGAGGACACCACAGAGGTATCTGCCCTGAGAGGCATGATAGGCAGATGGAGGTGTCATTCACCAAAACTGGTAATATCGAGAGCCTGAGCAAATTGTAGGTTAAAGTCAAGAATTCATTCATCCTTAATTATCAGGGGACAGGATCTCACCAAAAAAAATATGAGGGGGATGAAAAATATATTGGATTGGATCATGTGAAGATTACCATAGATACAAGAAGTACAGATGATTTCATAGAATTCGACCTAATAATTTAAATATAAGTCAGCCTAAAGAAGAAAAATCCCTCCTCTGCTCCGATTTTACAGCCAGCTAGGATCATAGGGCTATGCCTCTAATCGGGCACGTTTTTACATTGCAGATCTGACAGGTTCCTTGGATGTGAACTTGAGAATTGAGGTTTATAAGGTAAGAGCATCTCCCAAAGAGCTTTAAGCCCAAACTCATCCAGACACACAGGATCCTTTCTCCGGGCCCAGATTTTGCCTTTGCATTTTCAAAAGCAACCAAGAACATTCGGGACCTGAAGTCTTAATGACGGGGAGTACTGGAGCGGCCTCAGGAGCCACGAGGCACCTCAACCTCCTGTGACTCCAAGCTACCCACAGAGACTCCTGCAGCATTTGGGGTGCTACACGGAGCATCTGGCTGGAGTTCCTGAGAGAAGCCTTTCTAAGTAATGGCAGGGCCATAGTCAGACAAGGTCAGACACAGAAGGAGGCGCTTCACATACTGCAAAGCTCCTGTTTAGTTACATGCTATGATTGGCTCTCAAAGGTGTCACCCAGGCCAGGACAAAGGCACTACAGCATCCTTTCATGGGAAGGCTACCAGATATTGCTGCCTTGGGTCAGGAAACTGGGAACAGAGTGCCAGCACGCCTAGGTACTATTGTCACAGCTAGATCTCATCCCTGGAATCTGAGTCGGCTGGATTCTAAACACTAAAGATCTCCTTATACTGTCTGAGTTGGGAAAAAAAATCTAAAGAAAATGCAGAGGAAGCCAGAATCCCTCAACCCTGGAAGGTTTCGGCTTCCGTGGACAATTTTCAGTAAAATGAATGAAGTCTGGCTTGGAGGATGGATCCCCTACTGTGGTACATAGCAGCTGACATAAACAAACCATCCCTAGACCTAAGGGCTTAAAGATGACGCTAAGAGCCATCAGCATCCCTACGCACATCCTCCATTCCAAGCAAGGCTCTTATCTGTCTGAAAATTCTGACACACTCACACACTCTATCCCTTAATCCAGGCACTCCTCCCTAAATCCCAACCCAGCGTGAAGTCAGATCCATCTTGCCTTCCAAGCAAGTGATTCAAGGCCCAGCCCCGGGCACTCCTACTTGCAGAAGCCTTTCCTCAAGTGATCTCATTGCATCAACTATCCCAGCTCACACAAAGCTGAATCAACAGCTATAGGCATCATCCAATCATTTTCCCAAATGAGCTTAATATTCTCTCCCAGGAGGCCAGCTGTCCTGGAAGCATGGGGTCTCATAGTCCAATCCTGTTACATACATTAAGCACTTGACCCAAAGCATATTTGTGCATTAAGCGGTTAACGTAGGGAGCCAGAGGCAGATGATAAGACATGGCCATTGCCACATATTCTCTCTCCAACTGAGTGAGCCAAGAGTCTCGGGTTAGAAGATGCCACCATTTTGTCTCCCCTTCCAGACAGCATAGTCAAGAGTCTGGGCTCAGACTCCAAGTGCCCTCAGGAAGCTCTGTATTCTGGAGAAGATGGTTTCTTCCTTAACTTTTCACCTCCGCAGGAGTTAAGACCAAGGGTCAACTCGTTTTGATGCAAGCAATCTGAACCCTTGTCTCTTTCCTTTCCTAGAACTGAGTATTCTCTATTTGCCTGCCATGTATTTATTTATCTTTGTGTGTATGTGTACACAATGGGGCTTGCATGTGCTGTGGCACATATACAGAGGTTAGAGGACAACTTTATGGAGTTGGTTCTCTCCTTCCAGCTTTACCTGAGTTCCAAGGGTTGATCTCAGGTCACCAGGCTTGTGCAGCAATCACCTTTACTGGCTGAGCCCATCTCTGACTGGTTTTGGAGTTTAAGTCCATTAGTGAATAAAGCAGATAAGAATCCCTGTCTTACATTTCCTCCGTGTAGAACCGATAGGGGGACAACAAAGGGCGAATCCATTAGCAACATTCACCAGAGATTGAAACACACCAGTGATTGAAACATTATGTATGGCAGGGTGCCCAAAGACTGCCCACTGTCTGCAAATTAAAGGAAGGGGTAGACATCAGGGATGATAAGCACAGGAGGAAGACATAGTCTTTCCCAAGGTGTCCATGATGGGCCTCACTGAAAAGGACACTGTTGAGAGAAAATTGGAAGAAGATGAGAACTTGAATTGGGAAATATGGAAGAGCCAAGGCATCAGCCAGGGTGAAAACCCTAAGGTGGTCCAAGATGGCTGGAACGGACAGAGCTAGGGAGTGGGGCCGAAGAGTTGGTCAAGTCAGAGACAGAGCAAAGGTCTGGAACCAACCAAGATCTTTGACTCTGGAAAGCTGTTTTGGACGTCTAAGCAGAAGAATGAGCTGTTATTTGTCTGGCTCCTCTAGATACCAAGCTGTGGCTGTCAGGAAGGAAGCCGGGTGAACACCCAGCGTCCCACTGAAGACATTATCTCCAGGTAAGATGTGACAGCACTCAGGGACCACGAAGCAATGGGAAAGAATGAGTTACTTCTAGACTTATTCCGAAGGCAAAACCAAGATGTCCTGGCCCAGGGAGAGGTAGATGGTAGAAACAGGGAAGAAAGAAATCAACAGACAGAGTTTGCCATCTGCTGAAAGAGAAAGGCAGTAGGATAGATTTAAGGACAGCCATAGGCCATCTATGGGGCATGCTAACACCGAATGAGCTGTCTTAAGAAGCAGAGAGTGAGTGTGGGATTTAGGAGAGCAGTCTAACCCGGGTGCATAAACCTGTGTGTTGTTGGTATACAGAACTTAGGTGACTGGAGTGAAAGATATCAACGGAAAAACTACTGACCCTTCTTTACCCCCCTTCTCAGATTGTATGCACCATTCCTGGAAAGACTTCGTGTTTACTGAAAAGATCAGATTTCCCCACAGGACCAACGTTATAATAGCAGGTTAGGCTCTGGATAAGAATCGGTTGCTCAATTTTTTATAGCAATAATCACAGACAAGACGTGTCCTCAAGTCTTCACAAACTGTAAATGAGAAGCCTTCATGCTACAAGAGAATGAGTTCTGACAGTCATAGATTCATAGAGCTGTTGGTCACAGATTCAAGGACACTGTGGCCTAGTTGGTAGACATGGTCCCTTGCCTTGGAACCCTGGGGCACTGGCAACAGATTCCCCACTCATGACCCGGTCTGTTTGTCCCTTCTCTCAGGGAGGTTTAATTCCACAGGAACCTTGTCTGCCCCACCTCTCTGAAATACTCTTGACTGTTGTCATGATCAAATACGGAGAGGAGTAGCTAGCACAAACTATCCATCACTAAGTTTTACCCATTAGCTGAGCTCTCAAGGGAGTTAATGTTGAGAAAGATGAGACCAGGCCACCACTCTCAGTGGAAACCTAGGTTGGTGGAGCTGCAACATAAAAGGCCACTCCCCAAACAGAAAAAGATAATTGAGTAAATCTTCTCCTGGTCTAGCAGCAGGAGAGAGGCTGGGATGAAGGGGCAGGGCTGGTCCAGTCTGCTTCCTGTGAAGGCCAGTTGAGAAAGAGATGAAGTGAGAAGGCCTGGCAGCTTTGCAAGCAAGGAAAACTGCCTTGGCCAAGGACTTGGTCAAGTTGGGGGCTGTGGCTGGAGGAGGCACAGGAGCCTTTTTGAACATTATTAGGGTCTAAGACAGAAGGCATCCTGGTAAGAGAAGGGCAGGGACAACCCAGAGAAAGCTGAAGAGACTGAGCAGAGAAAGAGCAGAGTAAGTGGCTGAGTGACCAGAGAAGCCCAGTTATTGAACTGAGTTGATTTTTCTAGGAGGAGGGGGGGAGAGGAGGAGGAAGAAGAGGAGGGGGGAGGGGGAGGAAGCAGCTGCTGGTCTGCATCCATCCTGAGTGTGTGAAGAACTCTCAGGAGGAATGAGCCACCTGGGAGAGGCCGTCATACTCAGCTACAGTGGGCACCCCAGAGGGCAGCAGCTGTGCTACATGCCAGGAAGACACGCCCTGGTCCCAAGAGGCACCAGAGGATTCTAGAAGCTGGTCCAGGCCCCTGCCGAGCTTGTGTTTCCGGTGCTTCCTGTAATTATTAGTATCGCTGTTAGTAATGAGGCTTGCTGTCAATATTAATGGCTGCTTGAGGGCTGCAGGCCTCACAGACTGGGCCTGGTCCTTCCACTTTGCTATTGGCTATTCGCAGAAGTCCTTGTCCCTTCTCTCCAGATAGTGAACTATCTCTAAGTTCAATCTCAAAACAGCCCCCTCGATGCAGCCTTCCCATCACCTGAGCCTCCATCCCGATCCCTGTATGGTTAGATCCAGGCTCCCTGGCCTGCCCTTTTACGGAAGATGAGATTACGCGTTAGATATGAAGGAGTCAACTGCTTGCCGAGTCCCTACTGCATAGCAGTGTGTGAAATATTCACATTACATCAGATAACCTTCTTCCTGTCCGTGCTCCTGTTCCTGTCACGAAGAAATAACTGGACAATTTGGGAACCTACTTCATAGCTATGGATCAAGTTCTGTCTGGCTCTAACCGTGGAAGCTCCTTTTTGCATATGTCAGCATGGAAAACTCACAAACCTTTATTACAACTGTTCTGTCTCTCAGCTTTTTCTCCTACTTCCCCCCTTCCAAGCCCACACAGGACCCACCACCAGCATACTCAGCCTTTATGAAAATAAATTCAGCAATTTATGAAATTATTATTTCAGATGGGGAACCAGAGAGAGAGAGAGAGAGAGAGAGAGAGAGAGAGAGAGAGAGAGAAGGATTTCCCAGGCTCCTACCAAATCAGGGGACCAAGCCAGGAAGAAGGCCCCAGGAAGCTTAGGAAACAGAAGTCATCACCAGTCGTTTGTCTGCCTCCAGACAAGCCAAACCTAATCTCATAGTAGTTAGGTAGTTTATACCTCTGAAACTCCCCAAACTCCATTTTCTCCAGTAAGTGGGGAGAAATACACACACACACAGAGAGAGAGAGAGAGAGAGAGAGAGAGAGAGAGAGAGAGAGAGAGAGAGAGAGAGAAGGATTTCCCAGGCTCCTACCAAATCAGGGGACCAAGCCAGGAAGAAGGCCCCAGGAAGCTTAGGAAACAGAAGTCATCACCAGTCGTTTGTCTGCCTCCAGACAAGCCAAACCTAATCTCATAGTAGTTAGGTAGTTTATACCTCTGAAACTCCCCAAACTCCATTTTCTCCAGTAAGTGGGGAGAAATACACACACACACACACACACACACACACACACACACACACACACACACACACAGAGAGAGAGAGAGAGAGAGAGACAGAGAGAGACAGAGACAGAGAGAGACAGAGAGACAAAGACAGAGACAGACAGAGACACAGAGACACAGAGAGAGACAGAGAGACAGAGACAGAGACAGAGAGACAGAGACTGGGGAGGGGGTGGGCGTCTGGACCTTGACTTGAGCAATAAAAATGCAATGGTCAGCCCACATGGTCATGGTTATTCTTGGGGGAATTCACAGGTGACTCATGGGATTCCACCCACCCAAGGGCTATGAGAATTGACTCTGTGCCCTTCTAAGAGCTGGGGAGGCGGGGATATCAGAGGGGGTGGGTAATGAAAACTCAGAAGCATCTGCATAGATGCCTCACCATCACATCCACTGGAAGGCAAAATTCATGAAAATCTTGTGGATGGCAAATTGAGTTTCTAATGGCTATCACGGGAGTGGTGTGTGTTACCCAGGAGATGTTGGTTATCCACATAACTCATCAGTAACCTGCAGAACTAGAATTCAGGCCTGGCAGGGTTGGGAACTGGTGCAAAAGCCAGAACCAGGAATAGAACTAGAAATAGGTGTCTTTGTGCTATTTGTGTCTCTGGACAGTCAGACGGCAGAAAATCAGAACTGCCTTAAGATTTCCTCTCAGAGGGGTGTCTGTGCCTAGCTGATCATTTGCCTGGTGCCGCTGTTTGGACTGGGGACCACCAAGGCCCTGAGTGTTACCAGCTTGGTTTTAGTTTCTGCTCTTTGAGGATGTGGAACTTTTAGAAGATAAGGCCTTTGGAAGGAAGTTAAGACACCGGGGCCTGCCCAGTTTCTCCTCTTGTTTTTCCTCTTTGCTTTCCAAGTCTAAGGAATGAGCATCTTCCCCCACTATGCTTTTCACAAGCATGTGCTGTCTCACCAAAGGCCTAAAGGTAAGGAAGCCAGGACCTAAAACCTTCAAAACTGTGAGTCAAAATATTCAGCTTTTCCTCTTTCAAAACTCACTATCTCAGGAACTCAGTCATCATGAATCAAAGCTGACTAACATAAATTCTGCAAGCCAGCTATCCAACAGGGCCATCCATTGAAAGTAAGTTCTGGAAATGTGCAATTAAATGAGTCGTATCAAAATAGGGGTGCTAGGCGCCCCAACCTTCACCACTTTTGGGTTATTTTGCTATCAGTCTTCTCTTTTAATTTCTTTATTTTTTTCCCTACTGCATCTGAATTGTGGGTACAATGGTATGCCATCTCGAACATTTCTCCCAACCCCAGGCCAATAACATCCTGTCGGCAGCTTGGGTATTAAACTATGGGAATATTTATGGCACAGAAGATAAATACCACAAATCAAAGCTTCTGTGCGTGACCCCAGCCCAGTCCTGTCCACTCCCAAATCCATTGTTCAGTGTAGATCACCTTTTCCCATATCTCTGCCCAAACAGGTTACACACAGAAGAAATGAGGGGAAGAGATCCAGGTGTTCTTGAAGGAAAATCTATTCTTTTTTAAAGTAAGCTTCCTTTCTATACTTCCCAGAAACTTCTCTTGCTTCCCAGGTGACTCGCCCTAACAGGAGTTGCTGCCAGACTCACTGAAACCTCTCTTGCTACTTCTTAATGGGCTTCTCTTGAAGGAGCTTCACAATTTCCACAAACTCAAGCGAAAGCTAAGTCTCAGTCGGCATGGCTCCCCGACTCCCAGAATGAGGAAAAATGTGCTCAGGACAACCTGTAAGTGGCATAGCTGCCTCAGCCCCTCACCACCTTGCAGAAGGCTGGGCTGGCAGTTCCTCGGAGTGTAAACACCTTTTCCTCATATCAGCTTTATCAGTCACCTGCCTTAGGGCAAAAGTGTGCCTGGCACAGGGCCCTGCTGAGGCGCTAACTCTATCTATGAATAAGTCATTTGAAATGCACTCATAAACATGGCCAGGGATTGACAGGTTCTCAACTCCTCCCTACTTAACTCTCTCCCCCTGTATCCTGTACAGCCCAGTGCCCATACCCCAACTCTTAGATAAGGGGTCTTTGATTCCCTTTGCCCCAGCATTCATTCTCTCTCATCTATCTTGCCAAGCACTGTTAAGGCAGAATAGACAACACTTCCAGCCACCCCTTGACGAGCTCCCATGCCATCATAGAGGTTTCCAGGTTATTTTCTGCCAGGCAGGATACTCTGAGCCTTATACACACCTACTTTATGATGCCCTGGGACAGGAGAAGGACGATTAGGGCGAGCAGTTTCTTTTAAGGAGAAGAGAAACAAAAGAAGAGTCTAGGCTCTCCACAAGCAGGTAGCTGGCAAGAAAAGGCAGCCAGAACTCAGTGGCTTTGAAGTACTATGAACTTCTGAAGAGCCCTTAGCCCAGATAGGTGTCCTTTGTGAAATATAACCATGTGGTCCACCAGAGGCCACTGAGTTGAAATAGGATGCTCTGGGCTCCCCACGAGTAGATCTTAGAGCAAGGAATAAAAGTTGCGCATTGTCGATAGAAGAAATACCCTATGAGATCGTTGTAGCCTCTCTTTGTTTTTTCTTTCCCTACCTGGTGTGTTCTTTGGCTGTTCTTCTGTCTCCTAATACTATCTCCTCTGGCTCAGCTCAGCTTCTCCTGGCACAATGGTCTCCTAGTTTCACTCTGCTCGATCTCTTCTCTGCACCAACTGCCTTCTCCTCTCTAGCCCTACTCAGTCTTTCTTCTGTACCAAGTGTCTTCTCTAGCCCTGCTCTCTGACTCTACTCTTCTGCCACCTGGACCTGACTCCCATCCTACTCGTGCTTTGGGAGGCAGTGAGCTGCCACTAAAGGTACTCTGGCCACAAGGGGTTGGGATAGCCCTCATCAGGAATGTTATAGAAGGAATTCAGCTATCAGAGAACAGCCCGGTGTCCTGGAGTCAACTGTTCAAGGCCAAATCTTGAACTATTGCCTTTTTTTTTCTGCCTCTGTTGAGATATAATAATCCCCTGAAACTCGGTTTCTTCTGTGTATCATGGGAATCGCGCACAGCCTCACAGAACTAAGTAGGTAAGCAAAATAAACTATTTGAAAGCACCTGGCACTGAGTGGGTGTCTAATAAACTTAAGCTTCCCATCAAAGAGGGCTGAACTAGGTATCCTCGGGTCTTCCTACTCCAGTGTCTGAATGAGTTTAGATCCCTCCCTGGCTGCTGGAAAGGGAGGCATATACCTGGGAGAGATCAAGGAGTTCGGATTAGGTAGATGGATGGAGAGAAGAGAATGATGAGACGGCCGGAGAGCATGTGCAGGTCACCTCTAACACCTGCCCACTCCCATTTGTTTCCTCTTCTAGAATAAGAGATGAAAGATGGGTTTGGAATTTTAAAGTCTGTTCTAAAGGACTTTCCCCATTCATACTGTGAAGGGGTAGAACTATGTCTCCTTCCAGCCGTGGCTTTCCCTATAGGATGGGAAGGCGAAGATTCCGATAGGAAGTAAGGAAGCAAATATCATCCTGCCAAGCTTTCCCACCCCATGCCCAGCCCTTCTAGGAACACGGGACAGCCATCTCGGTGTCAGTCTTTAAGCTTCTTTATTGTGCTAACACTGTTGCCTCAGAGCTCAGATCTCACACACAGAACAATTCAGCCCTGACATCCACCTACCCAAGGCTGGGGGGCCCTCTGCCTTGGCTGGGAACATCTGGCTCCTACCTCTGCGTTTCTGGGATACCGACAGCGCTCCTCTCCCAAACTATCCCTGGAGCCCAGGGTTGAGGGAAGGCTCCAACTGTCTTCTTATCCCCCCCCAATCTCCTCCCACTCGAGGGGAGGAGGCTCTGCCCCTCTTGGCTTCTCAGAGGGAAACCCCCTTACCACCGCTAGGTGGCCGATGAGAGCCAAGTCTGCTGGCCCGAACCTGTCCCCAGCTGCGGGCGGAGAGCCCCCGAACCGCCTCCCAGCCGGGGCGCAGCCCGGTGCTGCGCGCTCACACTAAGAGGCCGTCCTTGCACGAGCGCTGCTCGACCTGGGCACAGTCGGCGCAGTCGGCCGGCTCCGCGCTCTTGACCTTGATGTAGACCGGGGAGGGACCCGCTTCGCAGGCGGCAGAGGTGGTGCGGGGCACTAGGGCCACGTCCTCGGGGCCGCCGCAGGGCGGAGGCGCGTACTTGCGGCGCAGGGAGCGGCTGACGTTCTGCGTCGGGTACCCCAGGAGGTGGGTGACGCGGCTGCCGCGCCCGCTGGCCTTGCACCCGGGCGCCTCGGCGTCCACTCTGGAAAACAACAGGCGGGCGCGTGAGCTGGCTCCTCCACGGCGCGGCGTTGGCACGGCCTGGGCAGAGCTGGGGGCTCTTGGCAACCTCTCATCTCCCGCGCCCCCCTCCGCCTGCCCGATCACCTCTAGACCTCAACTTAACTCTCCTCTCTCTTCACATTCCTGGGCCAGCGACCCTGCAGCGCCCCCATGCCACCATCCCCATTTTTCACACTCTGTTTGTCCTCGAGTGTCCCAGCTCACGGCGGGCAGTCCCAGTCAGGTTGCCCTCTGTCCCTTTCTAATGTTTGGCTAAAAGGGAGCCTTAGTAATCCGGGAACGATGTCCCTCCTTTCCTTAACGAACCCTCGCCTGAACTCCAGCAAGCTCTCCTCGCCTCCTGTCCCTCGCTCTTCCTTTCCTCTGACCCCAAGGCATTGCAATCATTAGCACGGCTATTCTTGTTCTATTTTTATTTCTAGATTGCTTCTAATGTAAGTTATGAGCACTATTGGTGGTAGCGCTTCTTAAATAGGCATGTCGAGGTTCTTGCCGGCGCAATACAAGGGAAAGGTGAAAACACGTGGTCCCTGCCCTCCACGAGCTTACAGTCTAGGCCAGACAGACCTGGGGGTGGGGGATGCATAGACGACAGAAGGAAGGGGGAAAGCAAGGAGCAGAGGTGAAGACTGGAGCGGGAAGGGGAAAGACAGAAAAAGCCATGCGGCGAGTGGGCAGGTCGACATGCTGAAGTCCCAGCACTCCATGGCGATGGCGAGAATGGGGTTCCCAGCCGGCCGATGGCAGGCAGGGGTGAAGAGGACAGGGCGCCGGTCCCCCGCCGTGCAGCAGCATGCAGCATGCATCAGGTTTTACCTGATCTCACTAGCCAAGTCGCCGCAGGCCCCTCCGCCGACCCCGCCGCCGACCCCGTAGCCGAAGGCACCTCGGGCACCACCGGCCCCGGCGCCTCCGCAGCAGCAGCAGATGAGCCCCCAGATGCCTACTGCCAGGCAGGCTAGCATGAGCAAAGAGCCCAGCACTGCGCCGACGATCATGCCTACACGCTGGGAGTCTGTGGAAAGAAGTGGAAGGAGTCAGGCTTCTGACAGCCTGGCACATGCCAGGGCAGATGTCTGTGGGAAAGAACCCAGGCCCCTGGGATGCCCGGTAAGGAAGCTGTGGGGAGGAGAGAAGGTGAGGGTTAGGTGAATCTGCAGGAGGCTTCCCGCTGCTCTAAACAAAGACCTTGCCTGACCGCGGTGGAAGGGCAACCAGCTGAGACTCCGAAATAGAGCTTAGGTACCTGCAATCCAAGCCCGAGCCCGCCCTCTTCCTTCCCCAAGCCAGGGGATTCTTAGGGCTGCTGTACCTACCTGAGACTTTCACCTCTACCACGCAGACGCTGTAGCCCACATGGTTGGCCACTGTGCACTGATACAGCCCATCGTCGTCCGCGTTGACGCCCTTCAACACCAGGTCTCCGTTGCTCAGGCCTGGAATGGGAAGAGCATCAGAGGGATACTGAGACAGAGAAAATAAAAACGACCTCTGAGAAGTCCTACCCTGCCCAGTCCCTATGGGATGAAGCATGAAATGCCACCGTAAAAACATGGATGGTGTACACAAGCACCCACAAGTCCGCTCCACTCAAGCTGGCCCATACTCCCCTTGCTGAGACAGAAGAAGAAAAATAAGAAGACAGCGTCCACCATTAATTCCTTGTGACCTTAAGGAAATACATTGACTCAGCACTAGTTTGTAAAGTGAAGACAAGGTTAGACCAGAGGAGCTGTAGGGTACCCTCTGGCTTCGTTATTCTTTGATTGTGGTGATTATTCCGATTCTCTAAGTGCTAGGAGCCTCAGACACTTTATCCTATTGAGTCCTCACAGGCCAGTGATGGCAGCTACCAGTAAGTGTTCCCTTTCCCATCTGCCACGGAGGTGTTAAGCCACTTGCCTGAGATTTACTACCAATCAGCATCCTAGCCAAATTACCCATGCTGCTTTTGACTGACATTCCACTGGCACCTTCCCTCAATAGCAGCTGCCTGGACGTGCCCAAATGAACAAGCAGCCTCTCACAGGTCTGCTGGGTCTGACTTGGTACCACTGGAAGTCCCCAGCAGCCTCCAGTTCCCAATCCCCTGATTTCTTTCACCCTCCTTCGGCCAGGCCCCCTCACCTTGGTTGATGGAGCTGTGGAACGACTCTTGGTAAGAAAGCTCAGAGTGGAAGCTGTGCTGTGAGTGGTAGGACCCAGCTCGGTAGGGGTGGCTGTGCCCACTGATCTTGGCCCACTTGTAGGAGAGGGGCTGAGAGCCTCCGTTGGCAAAGCACTTCAGCACCACATCGTTGCCCTTTGACATGTGGCCTTCAGTCCAACACATGGGTACGGCAGGACGTGCTGTAACAAGGCAGGCAATTGTAAGCCCAGACTCGGCCAAAAGCCCGAGCTAGGCTCACGGTGGCCAATCTGCCCTTGGCTCTGGAGCCTGGAAAAAAAGGGAGCCTGGAAGAATCTCGTCATACCTTGGACAGTGACCACGACCTTCCTGGTGGCCATGGTGGTCTTCTTCACCCGACACTCATAGGTTGCTGTGTCAGACACCTGCAGGTTCATGAGGTTGATGGAGGCATCGTACTGGCTGGGGTCTGAGGCTGCGAAGCGGACCCTCTGCTGCAGATGAGGGAGGTTGCCGTGACTGATCCGCTTGTCTTGATAAGTAAGAAACTGTGAAGTAGAGAGGAAAACAGAGCTGTTGAGACAAGCCGGGCAAAGGAAGGTTGCGTGAGATGCGTGGGCAATTCACTGACCTTCTCTAAGGCTCAGCTTTCTCAACTGAATCTGAGTGTATGGTGCTGTCAGCCACGCTGGCCTCTTACCGAGTGAGTGAGAGCAGATGGGGTTAGATATTCTGGGGAAATGTAAGGTCAGACTGGGACCTTCTAAAGCCAGAGCCTACAGTCAATCCCCCCCCACACACACACACACATCTTGATATGGGCTACAAGGAGGTAGAGAAACTGGCTGGCTTGACTCCCAGTTGGATGGTTCTCATCCCTGTTGCCTCACTCCCTGGGAGATCTTGAAGGAAGTTCAAGGCCCTGGTTTCCTCCTTTACCTTCCTTCTCCCTCGGGATGTTGGCTCCCCATCAAGTTGACATCACAGAGTACAGAGAACCCTGTGCCAAGCACTTACCACATTCTCCCTATGCGAGGGTTCTGAGTTAACTTGCATCCACTCAATATCCAGACCATTGGGACCATAATCTTCAGGATCCAGGATGTAGGGACAGCCTAGCCTCACATTGTCACCTTCTGCCAGGAACAGGACCTCCTGGCCATCCCCATTGATCCTTACAGCAGACAACAATGCTGGTGAAGGGTAGAGAGGGTGGTAAAGAGAGAATAGAAGCAAAGACGCTTAGCTGTCAGTCTCCATCACTCTGTCACCTGTCAACAGGAGCTCAGAGGGCTTCCATAGGATGAGGGGCTGCGTGTGTGTGTGTGTCTGTGTCTGTGTCTGTGTGTGTGTCTGTGTCTGTGTCTGTGTCTGTGTGTCTGAGTGTGTCTGTGTGTGTCTGTGTGTGTCTGTCTGTGTCTGTGTGTCTGTCTGTGTGTGTGTTTGTGTGTCTGTGTGTGTGTCTGTATGTCTGTGTGTGTGTCTGTGTGTGTCTATGTGTCTGTCTGTGTGTGTGTCTGTATGTCTGTGTGTGTCTGTGTGTCTGTGTGTGTCTGTGTGTCTGTCTCTGTGTGTGTGAGTGTCTGTGAGTGTCTGTGTGGTGTGTCTGTATGTGTCTGTGTGGTGTGTCTGTATGTGTCTGTGTGTGTGTGTGTGTGTGTGTGTGTGTGTGTGTGTGTGCTGGCATGAGCAATACTTATGTTGTTTGTTTATTCACATGGCAGTGTCTGGGCATCCTTGTGAACTTGTGTATATGTTCCAGACTTGTGTAGATGAGCGTTTGAGTATTGTTTACATACACAGAGCTCTTGTGTTCTTCTTGTGTGTATACATAATTGTGCATTTGCATGTATGAATACACACACACACACTCAAATGTGCATATGTCTATTTGTAGCTGCCAAGATGTCCATTCACATGGCCATGTAGGATATCTGCCTTCATATTTGCATGATTCTGTGTGTGTGTGTGTGTGTGTGTGTGTGTGTGTGTGTGTGTGAACACCCAGAGTCCTTAGATGTTTTATTGGAAGAAACAGGCTATTTAAAAGCCACCTGCATGGGCTGGGTTTAGGCCCTATCTGGGTCAAGTGAAGTTCCCTGGCCAGAAGCAGGAGAGTGGATATAGTGACTCCAGGTCTCTTTCCATTCTGAAAAAGCATGAGTATATCTGTGTATGCTGGTGTGGTGGTGATGGTGGTGGTGGTGGTGGTGGTGGTGGTGGTGGTGGTGGTGGTGGTGGTGGTATGTGTGTATGTGTTGTGTATGATAATGCATGCTGACTGGGTGTTCTAAGGGCAAGTATGTGTCTTTGCTTGACATGGGGCAGCTGTAGCCTAGAGCCTGGCCTTGTTCCTGCGTATGTCTTTGTCTATGGCAGCTTTTTTCCTAGAATGAGCCTTGTAAAGGTAAATACACTGCTGTAGACTGTGCGTCCTCCTTGTGTGATTGTGTGGTTCCAGTGTAGCTGCTCCCACTTGCTTGCTCCCACTGGGGCCCCTCCTGCCACTGAGTCAGAGCAGGAGCCCAAGGTTTAGAGCCAGGATCAGGAAGCTTAGGGACTGAGCTCCTCTCCCTCCCTACCCTGAAGCCCCAGGCAAGCTCTGGCCCCAACCGGTTAGACCTAGAGAAGAATAAGGGGGGGAGTGAACCCAGGGCTCCACCCTAGATACTCCGCTCCCTAGCTCCTCAGTCTCCGAAGCACTCCTTCTACAAAACCCTCACCAAGCTCGTCTATGGATGGTCTTTTTGAGTAAACATGCTCTTTGGGAATCCCAAGCCCAAATCTTAGGGAGTCTCCCCCCCCCCCTCTCTCTCTCACACACACACACACACACACCTATATACTGCTGTCCCAGGCAAAACAAATAGACAGAAGCATGTTCCTTCAAGCCCTCAGAATGTGAATATATGCCCATGCAGTCTCCTCCTTACACACGAAAACTATTGGATCTATACACAGACACACACAGGCAAACAGAGTACACATTAGTCTAGGACACACCCACTGCACGCTCTTGTGGCTTCCTGCGCGTCCATTCAAGACCAGACATATCTGCAGAAGCCCCGAGTTCCAGGTGCAGCCTGGCTCTGGAGAAGCTAGCAAGGACCTTACATGTCCCCCAACATCTTAAGCGGCACTGGACCTGCTCCTCTAAACCATGGCTAGACCCCATCCACTCCACGACCTGAAAAGACCTCAACTTGACCTTGAACAGGCAGCCTAGCTTCTGGGACTCTAACGGGACCTGGAGAGGCCTCTTCCAGCCTTGGGCCAAGAGAATACCAGCTCATTCCTAAGATAAGGATCCTGATGCCATCTGTCAGATCCTGGGGCGTTGAGAGGCAAGCCAGGGATGAGCCAGAATTCTGCTGAGAGCAGAGTCTCCACCCTGGGGATGAACCACTGGGAACAGCGGACAACTGGGAGGATTCTCTTTCCCTGAACCACAGAGGTCAGCCAGGCAGAGGGTAAGTATTCAGAGAAAGGGGTCGGGGGGGGGGAGGGATGATCTGGAATAGAAAGCCTCTACACTGCACTAGGCCGTATTGCCTCAACTGTCTCAGGCCAAAGAGCCTCACCCTAGCTCCTCGGTGTCCTTAGATGTTTCCTCAGCTCCTCCCAAGGGTTCCAGCCGTTTTGTACCTCCTCCCACCCCTTTGGCATATCACTCTGGTTTATCTTGCTGTGGCACCTAGGAAGGATTTCCAGGGAATTTAAGAGGAAAGGGACACTTGTGTAGAAGGACGAATCGGGGTGAAAGCGAGCGTAGGAAAGAGTGCTGGGTAAGAGGACTCGAGGAGAGAGGGGCAAAGGGAAGTCGAGAGGCTGTTCAAGGAACTGGTGATTGTCCCTTATAAAGTCTCCAGGGCTGACTACTGTCTGTGGGGAGAGATAGCTCTGTAAGTGTCTGTGCTCCGCTAAGAAACCCTATTTCTGAGTTCTCGAGCTAATTTCAAACTGAAAGGAGAAAAGAGAAGAAAAGGGCAGCTCAGAGAAAGTTTTGGCGCATGACTTCACGAAGCAAGCGTCTAGCCCACATACCCACACACATATAGAACACAGGGAGATGCCCCAGCTCTCCTGGCACAGCCACGGATCCTTAAGTGGGCACTGCCTGAGGGGCTTTTACCAGACAAAGAGAGCAGCATACAACTTGTCAGAAATACAGCCACCACACTTATGTGTACACACACACACACACACACAGAGGTATGCATATTAACAACCCCCTTCCCTCCCTCCTCCTTTAGACCCATCATCCTACATCTAGACTGCCCCCCAGGGGGGTCTCCAGGCTATTTTCTGCAGTACTCAATAGAATCTATCTCCCTTGTCGGGACTTGTTCAATCCCGGGCAGGCGGCCATAGTACCCAAAGCTGAGCCCTGCCTTCTACGAGTGCCCCAGAGAGGTGAAAGGGCTCTAGGAGCCCCATCCATCCTGTCCACATCCTCTCAGCCTCATCCCAGAAGAGGCATCACCTTGGGGCTCTTGTAGACCCGAGGTGTCAGGCCTGGGTTCTTACTAGCTGTGATGGAAGCAACAAAGCATGTGGAGCCCTTTCAAAGCAGACAGCTTTCCTGCCCAATGCCCCAGCTGGGGAGGGCTGGCCCTTCCACTGGGAAGAGCACACAGACTGTCTAAAGGAAACAGATCATTGTCAGGCTCCTCCTCAGCCCCCACCCAGAGCTGCTGCTCACCTGACTCCTACCCCACCTGCAATTCCCACAACTAACCCCAGATCTCCAAGCAAGCCCTGTCTCCAGCTCCCAGCGTGGGAACAGCACTAAAGTCACGTTGCACACAATCTATGAGCTACACGGGCTGTCAATTACCACGAAGATCTATTCCAAAGCCTCTGTACACAGGCACTACCCCAAGCCTTCAGGTACGGGCTCTCCTGGGAAGAAGCCCCCTTGGCAGTGTCTAAATCAGTATCAGCAAAGTAGATGGTCCCACCCGGTGCCTCTTAGATCAGCTGTGAGGCTCCGCTGTGAGGCTCCTCTGTGAGGACCCGAGCATCCCTGACCGTCGGCACAATGCTGGGTATCTCTACCCCTGCCCAGCCCCATACCTGGGCTCAGGCACACGAGCAGTAGATGGAACGCTCCTCGAACTCCCATGTCTCTAGGCTTGGTCTTTTCTGGGCCTGAGCTGGGCTCCAGTGGGCCGGTGGTGGTGGTGGTGGTAGTGGGTGGAAGGGGCAGGTGGAGGGAGGGGGAGCGGAGGGCCCAGACACTGCCCGGGGTGGCAGGAAGGTGCAATGAGTGTGGAGCTGAGGAGCAGCCGGAGTTATTTCTATAGGAGGGAGGGGGCCTGGTCCCCGCCTTGGGGAGGAGCCCAAGTAGCCCTAATTAGCAGGGTGACAGGATGGCCTACCCAGGCATTACCCAGCCCTCACCCAAGCTCTTCCCTGTCCCAAGAGTGGTGCTGGGTGACCAGCGGGACTTGTAATTAGGCACCTGTTAAACCTCCACTTCCTCGTGGCCAAGTCCTCGGGGTGACAACAGTCGCCCCACTTTCCAGCGTCCACGGAGTTCCTCTCACCACTCATTCGATGCCTCCTTCCCTGGGGGAAGTGGGAAAGAGGAAGGAGAAGCCAGATTTAGGGAGGAAGGATGGTCAGCATTCGTAGAGTTAACATTGACCAAAGATGGCCCTGAGTCTCACACACCCTCCCACTGCAGACCCAGATTTCTGGGTCCCAATCTCTTCAAGCATCCCTTACTCTCCAGGTCAGGTCTGAAAGAAAGTGTATCAGAAAAGGGATCCCTCTGCCACGCTGGGACTTAGAAGGAAAGCCCAGATAACAGGAGATACAGGAATGTAGCTTTTCTCTGTCCCTGTAAAGGGAGTGAAGCAAGCACCCAGGCTGAAAGAGGGAAAGAAGGGGTGTGTATAAGCATAGGGTCTTCCCACGCTACTGTTTCTCCATCCTTGCTGACACAAAGGTCATCCCCGAGTTCAAGGATCCCAGAGAGCAGGAAGTGCTGTGATGGGTTTAGATCCTTACTTCCCACACACATCTTTATCAGTTCACTGAGGCCTGAAGAAGAGGAGTGGGGGCATGGGGAGGGAGGGAGGGACTGTGCAACCTGAGGGAATGTTTGAGGTAGGCAAGACAGGAGGTCAGGTGAGTGTGTACACCTCTCACAGGGATGAGGGTAAGACTGAGCCCCTCGGTATGCTTTCTTCTGGGTTTCTTGGTATTTCAGCCAAGTCTAGAAGGTTTAATGTAGGCCCCATGTTAGTAGGAGTCAGAATCCCCTAAGAACGAAGACCCTCAAAGCCTGGACTGGGCAGCCAGCCGTCACAGTGACTAAGCCAGCACAGTTCTAGACAGGGCGGGAGGGTCTTAGCCAGCAGAAGGGGGGAAGGCCCGCTACTGTTGCTTGGTCCACAGGTTCAGGACAGTTCCTTAACCTGCTCTGGATTCCTGGACTATCCAATAGGGTGTAAGTTCTGAGGAGCCTCATGCAACAGCTTGGGCCCTTGAGGGAGCCTTTTCCACTACTGACCTGGGGCTCAGGAAGGGCAGAGGGGGAAGAGTCTTCAGGAGAGTTATGGGGCTCAGGAATGCTGCCAAGAGCCACCCCCTTGGAAGAACAAGACCGGACAATAAGGAAGCACACGGAGTCCACGCAGCTCTGTGTTCCAAACCCCTTTACCCAAACCACCAACAATAACAGGTTGCCCCGGGGCCCACCCGATGTACACAGTGGACATCCTTATTTCCTTATCTATTTTGAGATTTATGGGGTTGTCCTGAGCCTTCGGGAAAACAGGGGTCATTATCCCCATTCTACAGGTAGGGAAACAGAAGCCTGGAGACACAAAGATCCAGTTCAGTTGCAGCTACTGGCCAGCTAGGGATAGCCAGGCACCCTGGCACTCAGTCCTGAGAGGCCCAAAAGAGAGCCTGGTAGCCATACGGACTACTACTACTACTACACATCAAAGGAAAGCATCAAAGGCCAGGAGGGGGAAACAGACAGGACCAGAAAGAGGGAAACCGAGCAGAAAGGGCTGAACCTGTGGTTCCACTAAACTGACATGGAGGGATCCATTAGAGCTCTGGAATTGAGCTAATGTGCAGTGCCGGCCACCTCTGAGGTTAAATTTGAGGTTAGTTGAAATTATGAATGAGGTTGAGGTCGGATATGAGGTTGGAATTAAAGTTAAGGTCAGTCTTAAGGTTAGAATTGCAGCTAGGAGTGCAGCTAGGAGTTAAGGCAGGACTTGTGGCTATAATAAGAAACCCATTTCAGTGTCACCCGAAGATCTGCGTATGCATACAGGTTGAGGTAACTCAAAAGGCCGGGTTGAAGTTGATTTAAAGTTTGTTACAAATGAGTTTGGGATTTAAGTCCGGAGAGTGTGGTTGGGGGGTAAAACATGAGTGAAAATGTACAATCAAGCGTCTTCAAGGTAATCCAAAGTGAGCTTTTATGATATAGAAAGGTGGCAGCCCCCAGCTGCTAAACCCAGGTTTAACCCAGCTCTGGACGCACAGTAGTGGTGTGTAGTGATGTGCCCAGTGTCTGAGGGAGGGATTCAAAAGTGCAGGAGCCCATATGAGAGGAGATGAAGCAACTTAACCCCATGACAGATGTAGCTTCTGAAGTCCTGCTCTGCCACCTGCTCACAGCCTGAGGAAGCTCCCAGATGCAGGAAGCTATGAGTAACCAGTGGATTCTGTCGCCAGCCTGAACCAAACGATGAGGCCCATAAGAGGGATTTGTTGGGGAAGGGATCCCACTGTGGAGCCTCAGAGAGGCTGAGGTTGAGGGGCTAGGGAAGAATAGGGGCCTATTGGTTAGAAAACACTCTTGAGGGGATCACAGAGGTTTTCTCAAAGCTGGAAAAGGCAGATGGCATCATCTTTGGTCCCCCATGACCTACTGAAGGCTAATTGTCACCTGCTTGCAATTTGGAGCCTATAAAAGAAGCTGTCAGCCTCCCTGCCCTACGCCATGGGGAGTGGGAGGGTACCACCCATAGATCCAGCCTAGTGTCTCCACCTTCTGAGACTGGCCTGCAGCTGGGTGGCTCTCCAGGCCTCTGCCTCAGCAAAGGAAAAGGGTCCCATTCCTGAGAGGCGTTCTGCTCTAAATCTTCCCTTGCCTTTCCTTCACCATCTGTCTCTGCCCTAAATGTCCCATTTCTACCCCTCCCCCCCCACTCCCACTTCCCTTTCAGATCCTATAAAGGTCCAAGCTGACATCAGAAAATCTTGGACTTCCGTGCCAGGAGAGGATAATAGCTTTTGTTCTAGGACAGAAATTAAAAGTTGAAGACAAAGACCTAGAAGAGAGTGAACAAAGACTGTGAGAGGTGGAGGAGGAACACCAAGGACCCAACCCCAGATCCCTGTAGAGGATAAGCAGCCTAATCACACTCTGCCCACCACCTTCTCAGCAAGCCACACAAACCCCTAGCTCTTCTCTCCCTACCTGACTTGACCTGGTCCCTCTCCAGGCTCCCTACAGGTTCAAGATTGAACTACAGGACTACAACCTGACCCCCTTCTAGACAGACCTCCTTCATGGCCAGCCCTTCAACCCCTCTTCTATGTCCCCCATGTAGACCTAGAGCTCACCCCAGAACACTCAGGGACAAGTTAACCAACTGAAAAGGTATCAGAGGGGTTCCAGAGCGGGAGTGAGGAACTACCACAGGGAGACAGATGGTATGATGTAGGTCTCAAAGCAAAATGGTCACAGAGAAGCCAGCTTCTGGAAGGCAAGGAGCTACTGCAGCTGTTGACTTCCTAGCAGATTTCAGTGAAGGTAATAAGATGTGGGACAACCAAGTGAGGCCAAGAGCAGGGGTTCAGAGGTGGCGCTGGTGGCATGAGGGCATCACTCTAAGTTCTGACAGGAAGGATCGGAGTCAGGTTCAAGAAGAGCAGATCTGTCAGTGAGCGTTTAAATCTGAAGATGAGCAGTGCAGCTGCAGGCTGACATTCAAATCAGAGCCACAAACAGTAGCTTCAAACACAGGAGACCCTAGTATTCTCGTGGCCCATTGTCCAGCTTCCACCAGCTCACCTCAGAAAGAGGGGGACTGTAAGAGGGAGCCTGGGTGTACCAGATCTGTCCCATCAAGCAGTATCCCCAGGACTAGCCTGCCTCACACAATCTTGATTTCTGAAAGAGCGACCTGACCCACCACTTTCAGTGAGGCTCAAGGGCATGCCATCAACTGACATGCCAGGAGGGCAAGCAAAGGTGAGAGGGAATCCCTTGTAAAGAATGTGTGGAATCCTAATGACAGAGCTGAGGGAGAACCAAGAAACTTTGATGCTAGTGGTTGTCTTCACATCACAAAGCCCAGCTGCATCTCTATCCCACGGACCTTCATCTGGACTTCATGCTGGAGTGTGGGGAAAGAGCAAAGAGTCTCCCCTCCTCTCCTACAGCATCCCCACGGAGAGGAACACAGCTAAGGGAAGGGACACCTAGCCCATGGTATGATGAGCTGTGCTAATAATATTCACAAGGTCCTGCTTGGTGGAGATGATGTCTAAAGAGAGATTGAAAAGGTTATTGATGATGATGAGCCCAGAGAGAGAGAGAGAGGTGTAGAGGAGCCCAGAGGTGGCCAGAGCTATGTCTCGGTGCTTGGGAAGTAAGCCAGGGTCCTGCCAGACACAATTCGGAAAAATGAAACCAGGAGTGACAGTCGGTGATTATTTTTGGGCAGAGTAGATAAAACCCTTGAGAACTAAACCTCTCGGAACCTTCCACTCAAAACCTACGAGTACTTCACTGGGATGGTAGCCAGGTCCGCAGGATAGATTCTACAACTCAGATTGATTAGCCTGAACCATGTGTCCCGGTCTGTGCAGGCAGATTTTGTGATGAATTAATCTGTATGTGTCCAGTGGGGGCCTTGGCTTTTGGACTTGTAGGAATAAAATTTGCTTTAGCTTCAGTACTTGGACTTTCTGATCTTGTATCTTCAAAGAGATGCTGTGGTCCCCTCAACCCCCAAGGGTCCCAATCCTGTCGTGCTGTAAACGACTGCCCAAAGAGGTAGGGGTGGAAAGAGGCATCAGAAGAAAGGTGGTATCAGGTTCAGGGGTTTTCCCACTAAGCCTGACCAGGCAGGCCCTCACTCTGCCCTCCCTGTTTGTTTCCTGTTGCCTGGATACCTGGATAAAGGACTAGCTGAGAGAAGGTGGGGCTTCTCTCGGCTCAGCCAGGCCTGGCTGGAGAGGGAAGCGTTAACTCTCAGGAGAGCCATTAGCCCTGCCCAAGAGTAAAGAGGAAGCCTCCCCACCTCCTCCAGGTTCCTCCTTCCAACACTTCCCCCGGAAGCCTCTGCAGAGTCCAGTTTCCAGAACCACCGGCACTTTCCCACGTAAGGCTCGTGGTGCAGAGTGGACACAGAGGGCTCCGGTCTGGTAGATTCCGCACCTGTTTAGTGTGGCCCCAGAGCGGGGCTGGGGCTGTGTATTCTATACACAGGAAGACACGGGTGGACTGAACTTTCTGAGCACCGAGGCCTGCTCTGGGATGACAGGGTTCCAATGGCAGGTAGGTAGTGGGCACCCTATCTCTCAGAGAATGCAAGCCGGATTCTGCAACCATTTGCCTAAGGCTTTCAAAGAAAACCGGAACTCTGGCACTTCTCCAAGGTCTCCTCTAGCCATTAGTTCTCATGATTTGGTGCTCTCTCCATTAGCCCAGAGACATTCTCTAGCAGCGATGTCGGAAAACAAAAATATCACTGACTCTGAGAGGTTTCTTCCAGGCCCTTCCTAGCCTACTTCCCTTCCGCACCTCCTCTTTCTGGGAGGCTGAGAAAGTCACTACTTCAGCTGCAACACTGTCCCAGCACCAGAGTCATCAAAGTCATTGAGACAGTGGCCACCCTTCCAAGGAAGGATGTAGGTGTGGATGCAGGAGTTTGAGCTCAAGAGAAAAATCAGAGACGAGGGCAGGAGCTGTGGGCATTAAAGCAGAGAAAGGGATTGAACTAATTTTTTTGACGTCTTTTTTTTTTAATTGGATATTTATTTTATTTACATTTCAAATGTTATCCCCTTTCCCCGTTTCTCGTTCATAAACCCCCTATCCCATCCCATCCCCCTTCTTCTACAATGGTGTTCCCCACCCCACCCCTTCCAACCTCCCTGCCCTAACATTCCCCTACACTGGGGGGTCGATCCTTGACAGGACCAAGGGCTTCTCCTTCCATTGGTGCCCAACAAGGCCATCCCCTGCTACATATGCAGCTGGAGCCATGGGTCTGTCCATGTGTAGTCTTTGGGTAGTGGTTAGTCCCTGGAAGCTCTGGTTGGTTGGCATTGTTGTTCTTATGGGGTTGCAAGCCCCTTCAGCTCCTTCAGTTCTTTCTCTACCCTCCAATGGTGACCCCGTTCCCAGGTCAATGGTTTACTGCCAGCATTCGCCTCTGTATTTGTCATGCTCTGGCGGAGCCTCTCAGGGGGGTTGAACTATTTAAGGATAGATAAATCATGACAAACGAGATATGCCAGGTAACCTTTCACATGATTTCCTGGGATGCATCTCAGTGCATGGAGAGAGATGTGGGTCACCTTTCCATAGGAAGGGACCTGAGGTCTCTAGTGAGTAGCTGCCTTTACAGTGGCGCTTCCGGGCTTCACAAGAATGTAGCAGGAGGGGTGTGGTCGAAAGAACAGAAAGTGAGGAACTCTCTGTCTGTCCCTAAGCCTCCAAGCCTGTCTACCCAGACTTCTCATCTGAAACTTCGGCGTCTTCTTTCTTCTGTCACCTAAACAGCTGCCACCTTTCCTCACCCCCAAAACCCTACAGGGCTTTGAACTCCGAGAGCCCCTTTCATCCGAGCCCATTCAAAGTGCTTTTACTGAGACCAATTAATGCCCAGCTGTGACCCAAGTCACACATAGGGGTGCTGAAGCTTTCAGGAGCACCAAAGAACATCCAAGCACCCCGCTGAGTCAGGGACTACGTGACGAGGCTACCAGAGCCAGCAGCACAGTCATGCCCAGCTGGAGCAGGTGCAGAGGTTCAGAGACCGCCCTGGAAGCCACCGTGGAGTCTGGCAACAGGCAGGTAGGGCACAGAGCCCAGGCAGGGCCTGGGGCACACGTGCCTGAGATGAAGCTGCTTGCCAATCTGACTGGGTGTTCTACCCGAGTACCCAGACACTGGGTTTCCTAGGCTGGACCAATCCAGTCTTGACAATTCCAGAGGCATAAGACGTGCTACAAGATCCTCGGGCACTAATATATACCTTTCTATATAAGACGATATAAGTGTAATCAATTAATCTGAGCCTGGTGTGGCGGTGCATGCTTTTAATCTCAGAACTTGGGAGGCAGAGGCAGGTGGATCTCTGTGAGTTAGAAACCATACGGGTGTACATAGTGAGTTCCAGGATATCCAGGGCTAAAAAAACAAACAAACAAACAAAAAAACCCTGCTCTAAGTTACTAATAGTTTGAGCACTCAAAACAAACAAACAGAACAACTTTACATACATCAACAAAGAGAATGCACAACACCAGGACACCTTCTACTTATTTCCTGGTTCCCACCCCCCACCCCCAACCCCCAACCCCTCCCACTGCCCTCTGCAGCCTTCCAGAAAACCCCAAGGCTGATCTGTGGCTTAGAGAAAAACACAAAGCCACTTGTGCCTCTGAGCATAAGGTCAGCCGAGGCCTCTCTAGGAGAAAGCTCAGCAAAGGGCCAAGAGCTAACCTTTAGAGGCAAGGCTGAGGCTGGTCATTCCTGATTGCTGAGCCTGGGGGTTACCCAAGAGCCCCCAGTACCACACGTGTTTGTACCTCATCTCATTTCACTCCCACCCCATAAGCTGTATTCACCCCACTTCCTACTGACTCAACCACTGTTGCCACAGAAGGACCCACCTACTTGAGCCGGGTGACTGACCTCTGTATGGAGCTAGTCCCACTGCCAGTCACCGTTAAGAGGGCTAGAGAGGGGGTGGAGATACAGCTCGGTAGTAGAGGGCTTCCCTGGCATACGTGAGGCTCCCACTCATTCCCCAGCAATAAAAATATTCACCCCCAACAAAGCACCTTAGAAAGAACAGGTAGAAGGTTTATACGAGGTGACAATATGGAGCTGTCCAAGACCCCAGCAGCTCTCAGAACTGTCCCTCTTCCAGGAACTGGGCTCTCGTAGATGAGCCAGCTGATTCTGGAGGCTATCGAAGCCTGTGAAGAGGCTCTCACACATCCTGAGATAAAGTACCCAACCTCTCCTCCACACCATGGGCCAATTTGAAAAGGTTAGTGGGACTAGAAGGGCAATCTTTGTGTTGAGATTCTCTCCCAAACCATCTCTGTGTATGTGTATGAGTGTGTGTGTGTGTGTGTGTGTGTGTGTGTGTATGAGTAAGTGTGTGTGTGTATGTATGAGTGTGTGTGTATATGTGTATGTGTGTATGTGTGTTTATGAGTATGTGTATGTGTGTGTATGTGTATGTGTGTGTGTATGTGCGTATGAGTGTGTGTGTGTATGTGTATATACATATATATGGTTAGTTTCTTTTTTAAAAATTCTTTTAGTTTATGTACATGGACATTTTGCCTGCATGCACAGATGTGTGCACCACATGCATGCCTGGTGCCATGTATCTCCTGCAACTGGAGTTACAGACCGGTGAACTGCCATGCGGGTGCTGGGAATTGAACCTCTGGAGGAGCAACCAGTGCTTTTAACCACAGAACCACCTCTCCCAGACCCAACCATCTTCATATTCTTAGCTGGTTATAGTCCCTTCTCCAGAGCCAGACCTGTATCCCTGAGCCTAAACCCTTTCCAGCCTGTCTCAGGGGAGGAGGGCTCTACAAACCCCCAGAGCTGCATCTCCCCAGCAGCAGCCCCGATCAAATGACAGACTTGTCGTGCGGTTATGAACCTGGCCCATCTCTCTGTAGACCTGGGAGCTGGTGGTGGGTGTGAACCTCCATCCTGCCTGACTTGCACAGCACAGCAGCCCATTCTTTTCAGCTCTGCAGACGGCAGGTGTAGAAGCAGACAAACAGCAGGTACCAACGACGGCTGTGACATTCTTGAGAAAGAAAGTCCTCTGAAGTACATGAGGCTTGTCCTGTGTTCCCAGTATCAACCCAACAATCAGTGGTGCCAATGTGCCGGCTAGAGGCAGACTAGAATCCTTGGTGACACCACCGATGCTTTCTGTCCTATCATGGGCTGGGTACCACGCCTTCCAAGACCTTTAGGAAGGGATGGGTACACAGCTCTAGATTGGAGGGCATCGAGTTAGGGGATTTCCCCCCATCCAATGGAGCTTTTCACCTAGTTGTATAAAAGCAATAGCCTTCTAGTTGAGGAAGGTGACTGGGGAAGCCACTGGGTCCTGAGGAAGAGGAAACACGGGAAGCAGCTTGTGACTCTCCTTGGGCACTATGAAAGGACGACTCTTGCCCCAGGCCCTTGTAACCCGGCGTTGTAAACACCCAGGACGCACCCAGCACCCGTCCTCCCCTCCTTGGTGTGCATTGCATGGAGACAAGGCCAGACTGAGTCTGAGAGATAGTGCAAAGGGTCTGGGGCTGGGGGAGGTGGGCACCACAGTAATGGCTTTAGATGGGAGCCCTTCCTTCCAGGGCAGAGAGCTGCCTCCGTCACTGGAGATAGCGTTGCCGTTCAAGATAGAAGGCCTGATGCTCAGGGACCTTCTAAAAATGCTGGGAGCATCCTAAAGGTATACAAATGGCATGTATGAGACATCCTAAAGGTGTATAAAAGCCAAGGGAAGAATCAGGACAAATGAGAAGCTTCCAGAAGAGGGGACCAAGTCAACTGTAGTACACTTGCGTGCCTAGACGGTTCATGGTGTACCACGTGTTCAGTAAGTACCTGGAGAGGGAATGTGAAAATGGGCATGGACAAGGGCAAAGCGGGACGAGCTTACAACAGGACTGTTGAGGAGGCTCGCTCACCGGATAAAGCGAACAGAGGAGAGCAGAGCCATGAGTGGGGGTTGGCTGTATTTGGGTGGGGAGCTGTGCCCTGGGTGTGGCTCGATGAGAATGGGCAAATGTCTGTGCTGCACTACTGCCTGGAGTTGGAGGTCTTAAGCAGGAAGGGATGAAGCCCAGGGCATTGAGACCCGGGCTCATACACTGCCCCCTCCATACATGTGGTCTGAGTCACAGTTCGGAGCCCAGGTTGAGCCAGTCCCAGCTCTCCATGCTCCTCCCCCTCCAGCTCTGCCTTGTGCACACTTTCACCAGCCCTTGACAAAAGCAGAGCTCTAACTCTTGCCTCAGTGGCCCCAAATTCCTATGACTTGGGTACAGGGCCAGCGGAGAGATAAGAATATAGTGAAAAGGGACAGGCCATATGATTACAAAAAGGCCAGGAGCCCCCTCCCCTGAGAAAATGGATCCCACTGTTTAGGGAGAAAACCCCACCAAAACACCATCTGGTTCTAGCCCCTGGGTGTCAATCGTCCCACATCCAGGTCCACTGTAATTTATTTTGATCCACCCTCAGTGCCCATTAGTACCCCCCATCCCCACAGCAGTAAAGTGGAGATGTTGCCTTAGAGAATAAAATAGCTTTAATCTGTAACTATGAAATGTCTAGGTTAGCAGCAACTTGGATGCCCTGGAACTAAGCTGAATCCGTGCTCTCCCAGAGACCATAGAGGCTCCCCTTCAGTTTACGGAAGTGGGTGGCAGGATGTTGGCCTTGCGCTCAGCTTCGATGCAATACTTCTCAGGAAGGCCGGTGGCTCTGCCGGAGAGATGCAGGGCATATATAAGTAGGGTACTTACCAAAGGTGTGATAGGAGAAAGCACCCTGGGCTTCCAGAACCTGGGGTCCTGTACCCCAATCCGTTCCTCAGGTTGTCTCTAGCTGGCTCATTGGCACTGCTGATGTACCACCAAGTACATTCCAGTCAGGATCCTAACACACTGCCAAGGAGCCCTGGGCCGAAAGCCCTCCCTTTAAGGCTTTTCCAGCCTGCTATGTCACCTCTTTGGGAAAAAGAGGAGGAAAGAGAGAAAGGAACCCAGCGCACCTCAGCTCTTCCAGCTTTTGTTTCTTGATATCCTCGATGCGCTCTCGGCGCTTCTGGGCTTCCTCCTTGAGGCGCCGGCCCTCTTCAAAGGTAGCGAGCCGGTTCTGCACCTGCTTCTGCTGGTTCTCACGCACCTGCCTTCGGAGCTCGTTGGCATGCTGGAGGCACCCCGCAGCCTTTTTCTCCTGTTCCCGCTTCTCCTTCTCAATCTGCTCTCTCTGGGCCCTGGGGAAGGGACAAAAGGAATGCAAGTGGCTGAGCTCCTGGGTGACCCCTCACTGGTCGTGCTTCAAAGTCCACAGCTGTCCAACCTCAAGCACCAGACTAAAAGTGGCCACTGGGTGCTCCTCTCCCTGGACAGACCCAAATACGTTGTCATATGTCACAGTGTTAACATTCTTAATAATTTCTGTTTTTCATTTTATGTGTGTTTTGCCTACACATGTGTTTGTGCACGACATCTATGCCTGATGCTCTCAGAGACCAAAGGAGGGCATCGGATCCCCTGGGACTGGAGTTATGGACCATTGTGAGCTACCATGTGGGTGATAGGAACTGCACCTGGATCCTCTCAAAAAAGCAGCCAGTGCTCCTATCTGTTAAGATAACTCTCCGACCCCTTAATATATTTTAGACAGAAATCTCCACAGTCAAAGCTTTCGCTGGGCTCCGTAAGTTATGCAGCTGGCCCTACAGCCAGGGTTTCACCCACCGAGAGCTGTCTGTTCTCCTCCTCCTAAGGATGCATGTAACTCCTCTCCAGCCTGTTCTAAGTTACCTTCCTTCCTTTCCTCCCTTACGATAACATCAACAAAGGGTAAAGAATCATCGTCTGTAAGGTTAGCCCTACTTTGGTGCTGGGAGAAGGCAAGAACTCAGTCTGACGTCTCTCTGTTCTCTCATGGATTCCTGTCCTGACATTCCTTCTGTGGATGTCTTCTGTAAGAATAGTTCCTAGACTCTATTATCGGGGAGAAAAATCTCTAATGGCATCCAGAGACGCTCAAATGAAATATATTTACATCTCAAAGAAATTTGGTCAGAGGCCACCTAACCTAATATTGGATTTCTTCTTAATACAAACAAAAACAAATTGTAAAACTATCTTAGGCAGGAAATCCTCACCTGCTTTTCTCCCACAGAATCATTCACACCAAAACAAACCCCCCCACCCCATCCCACTGCCAAAGACCTCGTCATTTATTCACGTCCTTACTATCTTCCAAAATCTATCATACATGGCGAACCCTAACAAATCCTAAGAGCTCCTCCAGCCCTATGCAAGCACCACCCCGAATCCCACAGCTCTGTGGGGCGCTGCCCGGTATATGGGAAGGGAAGTGCTGGTCCCCGTGCACCTCAGTACTGAGACATCAAGTGCCCCACACCCACGCGGACCTGAGGCCCTGAGGCCCTGAGGAGGCCCTAAGGAGGCCCTGAGGAGGCCCTGAGGAGGCCCTGAGGCGGGTGTACTCTCCCTGCTTGTGATCACTCACCTGTGGTGGATTAGCTTCCTATTGTTTCATACTCATCTAAGTGAGGGGATAGTTCACGGGTGGGGGGTGAGGGGGAGCGAGCTGCGTTACTAGAGAGCTGCTGGATTGGTGGGCAGTGGAAAGTCCAAATGAGGAGGAACTTAATCTTCATTGTCAGCTTGACTAGATCCTAGACTCACCTAGAAGAAGACACTGTCTTTGGACGTGTCTGGGGGTGGGGGGTAGGGGTTCTAGAGAGGTTTAACTGAGGAGAGACTCCTCCTGAATTTGGACAGCACCACTTGTGGACTGGGGTCCTAGACTGAAAGACTGAATATTTTTAATGGAGAAGGGGAGCCAAGAACCAGCTTTTTTTTTTTTCTGTCTGCTTCTTGAATGTGGTTTGACCAGTCATCTCAGTGCCATGGCTTCTCTGCCATGATGTACTGCATCCCTTCAAACCATAAGCCAAAATAAGCCCTTATTCAAACTGTTTTCACTGAGCATTTTGTCATGGCAATAAGAAAAGTAAGTGATACACTGGTCATGCCACAAGGGCAAGGCAACAAGCTGTGGACTCTAACTGCATGCTAAAGTCACCCAAGAGATTTCAAAAGCTACTTGCCCTAGACTGTTTAAACCACAACCGATGAGGGTGTCACCTAAATCTCGGCATTTCCTCTAATGGTCTCAATCCAGTCTGAAAGTTCAGGATCTCCAGAACAGAAGCAGGAAGTCCATATGCAGGCTGTCCTGAAGGTCACGCTTTTGAAGTAAGAACATCTGGATTGCTGGCTGTGGCAGGGACACTCCCTGAGTAAAGACATCTGTCATGGAAGTCACCTGGTCAGGAGACACTAGGTCTGGATGCTAAGCTAGTAGGGCAGCAGGTGAAGCTGGACTTCTCCCAAGAGCTGGATGGAGTTTAATAGCTGGCTCGTGTACATGCTCCAGGCAAACACAGCAAAGCAGAGTCAAGTGGGTCAGTAGCAAAAGTAGGGCTTGGAATTCATCGCATTAATATTTATTAGTGCCTGCCAAAGGCACAGAGCTGTCCAAGGACACAGAGGCAGGGGAGACACCTGCAAGACAATCTGGAGCCCAAGGGCAGGCTCTATGGGGGATTTGGGAGGCTCTCTCCATTACTAGGTGTCCAGTGACCACAGCACAACCCTAGGGTGGGGGTTGGGGACAGCAGGAAAAACAGAAGAGCCAAAAGGCATCACAGCCAGTAAGAAAAAAGCAGGGGCAAGGTCCTGTGAGAATCCAGGAGTGTTGTTCTCAGGGGAGAGGGTCTACAGATCTGCTCTGCCTCCTTAGAGGCCCAGGAGCCTGGACTGGCTTGCTCCTGGCTGAAACAGCTCCAAGAGGAAGGACCCAGAGCCTAGATACCAAGAGGACTGGATGCTGGTCAATCTTTCTTCATTTGAGCATAACTTCTCTGATTTCAAGTTCTCCAAATGCAAATTTTCTTTGGTTTGTCCGCCATCTCTACTTTTTTAAATCTTATTTCCCAACAAATCATATTTGAAACAAAGCAAAAAGGAAGTGGTCCCCAGTCAGATCAGGTCTAGTGGTGGTAGATATGACTGGGAGAAAACAGAACAGAAAAGGAAGAAGCCCACTGCTCTGAGGGAGGACCAGAAGAGTAAGCGGTATGAGTCCCTGGCTCTTGTGTACATGGTGGAATCATCATTGAATGGAAACAACAAACAGTAAAGAGACACCAGGCTCCAAGCAGCACGATATATATAGAGACGCCCACCCAAACAGGAATCTCTGGACACCTTTGAGTAGAGCAGGCACAGACAGTGTTCCTCATTTCTAATGAGCTTCATGATAACCAGACAGAGTCTTCAGCATGTGTTGCTTACCAGCTATGAGTCAAATCAATGGCAAAGACTCCCTCAAAGGCTTGCCCTAGTGACACAAGCCTTAGTGTCAGGATGAACCCTACATCTCCTCTAGGCTTCGCCCACTCAGTTTCCCTAGTAATGTGATCTAGGAGAGACACAGAGGTATACCTGTATTTACACCGTTACTGATACAGGATAAATAACCCTCAGTTCCTTAAACACTTCCAGATGCTCTTTTCCAATTCTCTCATCAGAGAATTTCTGGCTCGAATGGCTTTGAAATATCTCAGTCATCCATCTAGTCGGGATGATTGCAGCAATGTGACCGAGATGGATGTGCATCTGCCTGTTAACATGGCAGGAAATCTCCTCTCCAGCCAACACATGCCATCCCCTAAGCATACTCCTGCTCTCCTTCCACAACTTTATTGACACAGGGAAAGGAAGTCAGGGCTCTCGGCTTCTCCTACCGAAGGATCCTCTCGAACTCATCCCGGTCCCGCTGAACCTGAACAGCCAGCGTGTGTTCCTTGAATGCCACCTGGTCCAGGCGGCTTTTGCGCAGCTTCTCCTCTGTCTCTATCTTCTTCTGAGCGTTTTCCTTTTCCTTGAGGCGCCACTCTCGATCTGCAACTTCCTGGTTGCGCTTAGCCCGCAAGGCATCCTAAGAAAGCCGGGCAGGGGTAGGGGTGGGGGTGGAGGGGCAGCTATGAGGATACAAAAGAACCTGAGATAGAGGAGTCACCGACTTACAGACTTCAGTCTGCCAAAGGAAGAAAAGGAATCCTGGCATAGATCTTTAAGGTCAGAAGATTCCCCAAGGGGTCACCTTGCCCTACCCCTCTCACCCTTATTCTTTCCCGGTTCCTCCCTGGACTCCTAGAATTGCTTTTAACTTTAAAAACTGCTAATGATAGAGGTGCCAACACTTCCTCTGGTGACGTTCCATTAGTCAGTTAAGGTTGGAAAATCGTTATGTAGCAGTCAAAAACTTTCTCTAAAACCTAAGCGCATACTTCTGCTCTCTCCTGGCCACCGTGGACAATGAGAAAAGGCCCACCCTTCCTCCTCAGGTGCACTTTCCAGAATACATCCCCCATGATTAAATGGCATTTGTCTGCGGTTGGATTTTGAAGGCTAGACGCCGAGCTTCCTCTCCTCTATACCTCCGCCCCGCAGGCAACTTTACAGGCTGTCAAGGGATGGCTTCCGGGAGTGGGCGGGACAAAGGAAAGCGGAGAGGGAAAGGAAGTGGATACCTGCTCTGCTCTATAATCCTGAGCCTTCTCCTGCAAGGCCCGCAGGCGGGCAATCTCCTTCTCTTTCTCCTTCCGGATTTTCTCCTGCTCAGCTTCAAACTCTGCCTCGCGAGCCTGCCAGGAAGAAAGGCCTCCTGATAACGCACACTGTTGCAGCTTTGCGCAGAGAAACACAAATCCCTTCCAGCATCTCCCCCTTCCACTTCCTCACTCCATCTAAGATGGGGAACAGGACTTTAGCAATGCACAGACATAAGGACAACTAGCCTTTGTAGAAGGCAGTCGTGGTTTACAAGAAGCTTTCTCAGGCCTTATCCTAGAGAGCTCAGACAGCATCACACCAGACAGAAGCTGTGGGTGCCGAAACTGATTTGAACGCAGGAGCCCTGAGCCCAGGCTTTCTTACTCCTTCCATCACACTGAAGATAATTTCAAGCTGCAAGGCCACAGAGCCCAGTAACAACTGTGGTTCCCTGCCTGCCTTGTAAAATGTAGCAGGTAGAGGTTATCTCATTAGTGCCCGGGAAAACTGCCAACCATGCTTTGGGCAACCCCACAGTGCTTAGCAGATACCTCAAGAGTAAACCATCAAAATTCATCCCTTTTATCACTTTTCACAGTGGTAAAAGGAGCAAATAAACCCCACGGCTTCCTGACCGCTGCTCCTAGAGCAGTCACATGACCACAGGCACATGTTGGGTGGCATGCCGTGGTCATCCCATGAAGACTGTCCCTTATCCCTCATTATTCTACATTCCCAGACTGCCCAAAATCCCAGAATGTTGCCTCTTTGGGGGTCATGCTCCACTGTCAAGCTGGTTGTTAGCTTACAGGCAATCCAGCTGGCCTGCCCTCAGGGACCTAGCAACTGCTTACGTCATCACCTGCCACCCTAGGTGTAGGGCTGAATACAAGAATCCTACCTCATCTCCCTCCCTCCCTCTCCTTGGAGTTCTCTCTCCCCCTTTTTGTCCTCGGAGCCTCTTTCTCTCCCTCTCTGCTACCTCTCTCAATGCCCTCCCTCATGGTTCCCTCACTGCCTCTACTCCTCTGGAACCACCAGGTACCCCCCCCACCCTATTATATTTCATAACACTGGTTTCTCTGCTTCACCTTGCCCTGGATAGCAAGAAACAAAATTCTAGATGGTTCCACAAGGGGCAGAGCTAGGAGGATCAGCATGTTCTCTCTCTCTCTCTCTCTCTCTCTCTCTCTCTCTCTCTCTCTCTGTCTCAATTTATTTCATGTATGTGAGTACACTGTAGCTGTCTTTGGACACACCAGAAGAGGGCATCTGATCCAATTACAGATGGTTGTAAGCCACCATGCTGTTGTTGGGAATTGAACTCAGGACCTCTGGAAGAGCAGACAGTGCTCTTAACCACTGAGCCATTTCTCATACTTTCTAAAAGGATGCACCATAGAGAAGTAGAATACGTTTACTGTCATCGAGAACTCCAAATTTGCAGAGGAGACTGGGTCCACATGCAAAGGAATCATTTTCCTGCCATGTTTTTTACATAACTCCATATTCACTCTAAATTATACTTAAAAGTCATTTTTTCCCTCTCCTTCATCCTCTACTCCCTACACACCCAAATCATCCATCATTCATTTTGTCCCAGAGTGAGCTCACACATTTGGGAGCTTCATCCATCCCAAGCTCTTCGCAGATATTGCTTTTCCCATCTAGTTCTTCTGTCCATTCATTCTACAGTGAGGTATCTTAACTACCCAGTACAGGGCATCCTATATAAGAGGTTTTACAAAAAAAAAAAAAAAAAAGTATGGGGCAGCTAACGATTGGTTTCTAAGGTTCTCCACCCTTGAAGAATTCATAAAGTTCACTTTCACCAATCACTTTAGGTTTTTGTTTGTTTTTTGTGACCCTGACTCCAGCTTTTAAGTGACGATTAATGAAGATAATGACACATTGGTTGGGGGGAGGGTGTCTCTACAAGCTATACTCTTACTGAACAATTTGTCAGGCCATGATGAAGAGGGGGAAAGCCAGGCCTCTGTATTTTACAATGAAGGCATGGCGCTCTCCTGCTAGAGTCCCATGACTGCTCAGGCCCGTTAGTTCCGGCATCAGACCCCAAGTGCCTACCATCTTTTTCTTGGTAAATTCCATCACCATCTGGTCTGCCAGTTTCTCCTGTGCCAGCATCTCTGCCTTCTGTCTCTGGTTTTCATCGTTGATGCGTTTAATCTCAGCCTGCATCTTCAGCTTTTCCTGATGTCTTCGTTCCAGATCCTGCGAGCAAAAGGAAGAGATCCTCAGAGGAGCAGAAGGCAAGATATGCAGCTCCTACCTGCGTGTTGTTAGAGAGAAAGAGACAGAGGCAGGAGGTGGCACAGCGGCCAGCACCAGCCCGGATTGAAGCTGTCTTTCAGCAATGGACAAGAGGCGACTTTGCCATCAAACAGCCTCTTTGCATTCTTCACCCAACTCAGCTTAGTGATGGCCCCTGACACTTAGCTCTCTACGCTTTCCGGAAATGAAGGCTCTTAAATTTCTCTCCCTCTTGCAGTGCTAAAGTCTACCCCTGTGACCTCATGAGCTCCTGTTGAAACTCGAATTTGAGATCCCACTCTGTAGTGATGATTAAAAAACAAATCAGTGCTGCTCGCACTGACTGGTTTCCACTCACTGGGCATTTAGCTGTTTCCCAAGGTCTGAAAGGCGGGGCTTGAACAGAGGAAAAACTTGTGTATTTACTCCTCAGTTGTTGTTTTTGTTGGTCCATTTGACTTCCAAGGAACCAAAGGGACTTACCCTATTTTTTGCCATTGAAACCCTTCAAAGCAACCCCCACCCAAAAACAAACAAACAAACAAACAAACTCCCTCGATTCTTCTCCATCTTGTTAGCTGCTGCCTGAGATGCTGACAAGCAGCTCTATGGCTGGTGAGGCACTGGGTTCTACCTGAGCTTGCCTAATACTACTTCCTGGAGACTTGGGAGTGTCTTTTGGAAGGACATTCAGAGTGACGCACCAGTGGAATGGTGCTGGCTCACTACCGGAACATCCCAGTGTGCCCACCAATTCCCAGCTCCCCACAACTGAGCTGAAGTGTCCAGTTTTCATTTACCACCTCATTCCTTGCGTATTTCCCCCCCCCATACCTCTGTTTCCCACACTTCTCCCCAGAGCCAGTACCCTAGCTAGTTGTGTCTATCTATCTCCTGGGTCTCCTTTCTCATCTTCTGCCCCCTGCAGGGATCTCCAACCTGAGTCTTCACACCGGTCCTCACATTGTGGGAGCTAGGAAAACCTGCTGATCACTTACGGGACTCTTGGGGGTCCCCAGTCACACATAGAGGAGGAGGAGGGACAAAAACAAAGACCGTGAGTTCCGTGAATTAAATGGCATCATGGAAAAGGAATCTGGTACAGGAATGTAATTAGATAAGGGGAATAATTTCTGGTGTTCTATAGCACAACGGGACAATTACTGTGATATTAACCAACTGTACACTACAAAATGCTAATGGGAAAGATTCCTGAGTCTTACCAATATGAAGAAATGTCAGCTATCTGAGGTGATGCGTATGATGATCACCCTGATCTGACCATTCACACTCTACACACAGAACTGTCACTGTAGATCGCAAAGGTGCACTGACCATTCACACCCTACACACAGAACTGTCACTGTAGATCACAAAGGTGCACTGACCATTACACACCCCACACACAGAAATGTCACTGTAGGTCACAAAGGTGCACTGACCATTACACACCCTACACACAGAACTGTCACTGTAGATCGCAAAGATGCACGACTGCTGGGTGCAGTTAAAAATAAAAATATATTTAAGAAACAAATGAGTCAACAAATGAGGAGATGCTTCTTCATCAAGGCAGACTAGAGAGACTTAATCAAATACAGCGTGCAAACCTTGATTAGAAACCGGTTTGGAAAACAGGAAAGTAGCTGGAAATGCATTTCTTTACCAATTACAGAAAACTGAACCTGGGTTAGTATTAGGCGATGTTACAGGGCCTCTGGAGGAGCTTTTGGTGGTGACTGTGTAAGTGGGCCTTGCTTGCTCTTCAGAGACGGGAGCGTGAAGCATTTTGTATTGAGGGGTCAAAATGTCGAAGGTGAGTGTAGTTTAACCAAGTATGGCCGGTATGGTTCCGATTCTTTCAACTTTTGTTTGTGGATAGCATTTTGAAAAATGAAACAAAAACAAATGATCAAAACACATTGTACGACGTTGCCAAAGAAGGAATACAGCTCTAATGCGTGTATGCAGGGCCAGACAGGTGGCTCGGTGGCTAAAGCACTTGCCACACAGGCATGAGGACCATAAGGCCTGGAGTTCGGATCCCTGGAAATCTTGTAAATGCTGAGTGGGTGTGGTGCTCCACGTATAATTATAACCCGAGAAGACAGAGAAAGAAATTCCCCAGAGCAAACTGGCCAGCAAGACTAGGCTTGACTGAGAGGCCTGCCTCCGTGAACTGCGAGTGATGGAAGGTGATTCCTCACACCAACTTTGGCCTTCCCGGGTGCACGTGTGCACACACGTGTGTCTATCCACGTGCAAAAGCATGCATACCCACAGACCTGTGTGCATATGTGTGCTATGTGCTTTTGTGCATTGCAACACACCAGATAAGGCAAGGAGAAGACCATCTTAGCTTTATAAAGTTCACATGGGTGAGTCAGCGGGTGTTTTCTTTTCTTTTTCTTTTTCATTAAATGTCCCTACTAATTTTATCTAAGCTAATAGGGATAGAAGGTTTGGCTTCTCAACACAGTTAATGACAATGGGATATTGTGTACTCTGAATGAGACAACAGCGGGGAGCAGGAGTCTGTTCATTGATGGAGTGTATAATTTCCCCCAGTAACCGAGGGACGGACTGTAAAGCATCCCTGTTTACTTGCGCGAAGCACACAACCATCTATTTCCTTTATGTGTCTGTTCACATTGATATGACAGCCCTGGACCCCAAGTCCCTGGGAGGCAAGGACAATATCTATCCAAATCACAGTCCGGCCCCAGCATGATGCCATGACCAAACAAATGTTCCAGACAGCAATTAAGAAGCTGATGGCGGTGATGATGTGAAATGAGCGTATGCCCTGGGAGGAAAAAAAAATCACTCCATACCCTGAGCCCTGAAACCTTGGAGGGCTTAGCTGCTTGTGCTGGGGAAACGCAGCATGGTCTGGTGGTCTGTTACCTGCAAATCTTCCTCCTGGAGCCGCTCCAAATACGCCAGCATCTGTTCCTTTTCCTGTTCACGATGCTCGGCCTGAAGCGATCTCTCCTCCTCATTCTTTTTCATCTGTTCCACAATGTGCCGTTTTCCCCTGGGAGAATACAAAACCACAGTGACTCTGAAGTTACGAATCCAAGTCTCCACCCTGACTTCTACCCACATAGCCCCCAAGACAGGAGGTTTCACAGGCACCATTTGACAAGTGTCTCTTTGTCATGATCATGCTTCCTGGGTCCAGACTAAAGTCCTTTCCTCCAGTGTCCTGGAACACAGGTCCTCATTTTGCTGTGTTAGTTCCCAAGTACTCCTGCCTGAGATTCCTCTTATCTGTCTGCCCAGGAGTTACCCTACATCCTAACCCACCTTCTCCCTCCTAGTTTAATTTAACGAGCCTCTGGAATCCAGCTTCTCCCTAAGTCACCTAATGGTCTGGGAAGACAGATTCCTCCTCCCTGATTCACAGAGAGCTTTGTAGATTTCAAAGACCAGGATCTCTAATTCCTTTAGTGTTTGTCCTCTATTGTCTTCCAACCTGACTCTCATGCCCCCTCGGCCTACTGTCTTTTTGTGTAAGAACTTATAACACTGAAGACTCTTCGGCTGCCGATAGACAGGCCTGAACCCTGCGGTCCACTCAGCAAAGCCCTCTTTTCAACAGTAAATCCAGGGATACTGATTGGACAATCAGAGCCGCCTGCCTGTGACCCCAGGGTGCGATAAGTGTATCAGTAAACTTGGGGGCATCTAAAGCCTATGGCATGAGTAAAGAATGGAGGGGTGGGAGTAGACAAGACAAAGATAGGAATCAAGCAGAATGTGAGCTCAGATTCAGATGGGGTACTTGAATGCTTCGTGTGACAGACGAGACTTAGCAGGAGCAGAAAGAGTTGCCTGGAGAGCGGGTTTGAGCTCAGTCAGCATCAAGATCGGGAGCGGCCTAATGAGGCAGAGTGTTCCTTCCTTGGATCTGCTTATGAAGACTTTGTAGATGGTGGGGAGACAGGTAGAGTGGGTGACAGGGGGCACTGAGAGAGGACACTGAATTGGAGTACACAGAGAAGCACCTAGTACAATCTATACATAAGCCTTACAGGGTGTATGATTCCCTGTGTCATTCCCTAAGGGATGAGAGCTATGGGTGCCTCAGAACCATGTCTTGCCTCTTTGCTAGGCTACCTGGACCTGAAGATCCTCAGAAAGGACTTATGGGGGAAGTGACGAAACCCCACTTTTACCTACCGTATTCTCTCCTCCCTCCTTCTCCTTTCCCGGTCCTCCTGCCTTTGAAGGGATTGCTGCCGGTCTATCTCCATCATGTGGTCCAACCGCCTCTCCTCTTCGTCCAACTCCTTTTTTATCTGCTGCTTCTCCAGGATCTGGGCATCCCGGATTGCGTGGCACTTGGCATTCAGAATAATCTAGGGAGTCGGGGGAAAGCATTCTGGGCTTGGGGATAGGTTAAGGAAGGAGGAGAAATGAGTGGGTGGGAATGTAAAAGGGGAAACATGGGGGCAGAGCCATGTCCTGGAGATGGGCTTGGCTGCTGAGTTCAAACAATAGCACCTTTCACTCACCAGGTAGCTCAAACATTTACCTGTGGGGTTTTTCTAATAATTTATTTTTAGTTAATGTTCATTGATGTTTTGCCTGCATGCATGTCTGTGTGAGCCTGTCAGAAGCCCTGGAACTGGAGTTACAGATAGGTGTGAGCTGTCATGTGGGTGTTGAAACTTGAACCCGGGTCCTCTAGAAGAACAGTCAGTGGCCTTAACCACGGAGCCATCTCTCCAGACCCTTATCAGGCACTAAGGTTTATTCAAGCAGAGACAGCACCAGTAGGGGTACTGTAGCATTCTGGAGGTAATGGATCGGCCTTTGGAAGGAAATATGATTAACACAGTGATAGCGTGTTCACCTACATAAACACACACATAATCTCCATAAGGTGTTAGAGCTTCGCAATTCCTTCTCAAGGAACCATGAGCAGCATGTTATGCTTAAGGAAGCCAAGACATTCCAGCAGAAATTCAACCGGTACATTTTTTTAATCTAGAAGAGCCCAACATGCATAAAAGAAACGGGAAACCATGGTGCCCTCATTAAGAACCAGAAAGTAAGAGCTTTGGAATAATAAAGCAGGTACAAGTAGAGATTTACCGGAGAGATGGAAATCAGAGATGATGAGGGGCTTGGGGAGTCGGTGGGGGTTTTTGTTGTTTTTATTGGTCAACAAAGGGAGTGACACGTAAGTGAATTACAGAACGGCATTTCAAATGAGCTCCCTGATCCTTGTGCTCCCAGCTAAAGGAAGTATTCTGGGCATTTCAAAAAGAACCCTATTGTCTCCACCACTATCTAGGGCCAGACTTGAACTAACAGGATAGAGACGGAAGTGAGGAGTGAGATCTCTATCAAGCACGGTTCACAAAGACGCTCCCACATCTTAGCCTGTTCAGTGCTGTGCTGCCAAAATGTCTGCCAAGTAGTGCTACCGTCATTATTTTACGTAGACATGAGGAGGCTCAGGGAGGGTGGGTCACGTCTCCTCCTATCCACGCGAGCCCCGCCCACGCCAGTCCCTCACCTTGTCTCCTGTGTGAGTAAGAGCACCGAGGGAGCGGCAGGGAGTCCTCAGGTAAAAGGGAGAGACCCACCTTGCTCATGTCCTTGAGCTCCTCCTCCTGCTCCATGCGAAGATTGTTGGCTCTCTGCAGAAGGTTCTGGGCCCGAGCCCTGGCCACCTCCTCCAGGTCACTTAGCTTCTTGTTATTGTTCCAGGCCATTTCCTTCTGCTTCATGATCTTCTTGCGAACTGTGACTGCATCCTAAGGGAGACCAGCCTGGGGTTGGTGGGGTTATTCCCTGTTAACTTGCCTGCCGCAGGTAACCCGAGAAGAGTTCTCTTCGGTCCATCACTGAATCAGAGCAGAGAGGTCTCACGGCCTGGCTTTGTTCCCATCCACCCAGTGGTCCACATGCCGCTCCCCTATCTCAGGGATTTCCTCCCAGTCATCGGATGCCCAACATTTGTTTATTAAATGCACATGCACGCCTTATTTTAGCATGCCTTAACTGAGCTTATCCCGCCCGCTATGAAAAGCTGGCTTCCCTACTCCACTTTCCTATTCTGCCACCCGTCCACCAAGGACAGAGCTATGGAGGTAAGTTACCAAGATGGCTTCCTTCTCCTTCTTGAAGGCCTGCTCTCTGGCATTCAGTTCTTCTTTGGTCAGGACGTGGGATGCCCATTTGATCCGCTCAAACTCCTCAGGGCTGATGATTAGAGATTCCCCAGAGGGGTCCTCTGTGGGAACACTGACATAGGAAGGACCAGCATTAGGGAGGAGGGCAGGCTCCAAGCTCCCTCCTCTCTTCTCTTCCCCATACTATGTATGCTGAGACAGAAGAGTCTGCAGCTCATGGGCCACTGAAGGGAAGGGTTTCAGGTGCGAAGCAGCTGATGCTGCAGACCAAAAGAGACATTTTGTGTCTTTCTTCCTATGGTCCATCCCGTGTCGCATTCTCTATGTGACTGTCAGCGACCTGTCCTTGTGTTTCCGTAAGTCCACCCTGCCTCCAAGCATTTTCCTCTGAGCCCCACCACATTCTGACTCGTTTTACAGCCCACTTCAGGACCAATGGTGCAAGGTCTGTTTCGAGCTTCTTCAGATGGAGACTGATCTCTGAGCCAGTCAGTACTAGGCACTTTAAAAGCAGATCGTTCCTGATGCTGGAATAAGGTATAAGGGAATGCTTGACGTTGAAGTGGATGCTGGTGGGAAATCTAAGTATCTCTGTCCACCCAGCCTGGATAGAAGCTTTGAACCCTAAATATTAATTAAAAACTCTGATCGACAGACAACTACTGGGGACGTGTCTCTGGAGCTCTCCGTGTAGCTACCCAACGCATTCAACAAACCTACAGCTAATTATAATGATTAGAAATAAATAACATGCATTAGGGGTGGGGGAGGAGCAGCTGAGGGGGGAGGATAAAGCTGCTTCTGGGCGGGGCAGTTTAACAGGTGCAATGGCAACAAGACGCAGGCGATCTGAGACAGGAAGTGAAATCTCTTCTAATAAAAGCTGGGGTGGGGGTGGGGACGGGGGAGGGTTGTCCTAGAAGTAGGTTCGCTTATTAGCAAGGTCTTAGACTGCACCAAGTGGTGTGGCCCAAGACAACGGAGGGTGGGAAGTGACCCGGAGCAACCTGAATCTAAGACAGTGGATCTGAACCATGACCGGCCTGTCTGCAGAGAGGCCAAGAAGTAGGGCCCCTCAGGCCACTGCCCACATCTGGCTGTCAGATGCCCAGGCTCAGCTAAACAGAGGCCATAGTCAGGTTCAGCTCCTGCACAGGGATCCAGCTGTGTCTCTTCAGCTTTGAAGCCATGAGCCAAGGGCTTCAAACTCAGCAAACTGATGTCATTCATCATCCAGCAATGGCGCCAGAGCGGTAGGGATGGTCAGAGAGCACAAGCCTAGACACAAGTGCCAAGCCACCAAACGGCAGTGGCTCCTGGCACTTGGCTGAGCTCAGCCTGTGCCCTGCAGGAGACTGATGGCGCTGTTCCAGTCCAGAAGTAAAACTGAGCTAACCCCAAAGGAACCTGGAGAGCCCCTGTGAGTTTCCTCTGGTAGCCTTGAGTCTGGGAAGAAGCCAGAGTGCTAATTAGGCATCTGGTCAGTTCCCCTTTGCTTTGGATTCTGGATGGAGCCAAAAGGAAGTGACTCATCGTTCATGGCCCTTCCCCAAACGCACTGCTGATAGCCTAGAGGCACTGCCCCCCTGCCCTTTACTTTTAGAGCCTAAAGCGTGCTTTCCAGTGAAGGGCGGAGAGGGCCGCCAAGATGGAGGAGAAAAACCGCTGAAACAAGAGGAGCATATTGATATGTTTTTTACATATGGAATTATGTGTGTGTGAGAGAGAGAGACAGACAGACACAGACACACATACAGAGAGAGAGAGAGGACTGTTAGAGGGAAGAAGAGGTTTAAAGTAGGAGAAGGGAACTATAGCAGACATTGGAATATCTCTGTCATGACAGCAGAAAGGGACTATTTGGAGGAGTACGGGACCATCGAGAAGAGGAGAGGGAAGACGCGGGGGAACGGACAAATAAGAACCAAGTATATAGATATAATAAAATATCATAATGAAATCCATTTTTGTGTACGTTAACCAAAAATAGTTTTGGTTTGTCTTGTTTTTAATCGACACAGGCAAACCAAAACAAAATCTCGAAAGGAAAAGAAAAGAGGAGACGGGTGGGTAGGGAAGCAGATGGAGCTGGGCTGTCTGGATGGAATCATCCTGGTGGCCCAGTCACCCTGCATAGAGGCAGCACAGTCTGAGCCAGGACCCAAGGCCTGTGCCCTGGGGACTCACATGAGTTCTCTGACCATGTCTCTGGTAATGAGCTGGATTGTCTCCGGCTTGTGGTCCAAGCCCAGAGCACTGAGAGTTTTCCGGATGGCATGTTTATCACGGATCACCACGATAGGGCTGTCGCACTTGTCCTGGGGTGGAGGCTATAAGATCAGAAAGAAGGCCATAGAAGATGGTCACTCCATTTCCCACTGACCCAATACAAATCTCAGGAGTGACTCCTTGGAGGCTTCCACCCCATGCAGCCACAGGGGCAGCTGGCTCTGGTATAAGTGACAGAACACCAGAACAGCTAGGGTATTGGACAGCATCCTGGCCGTCTTCATCAAAACATGGCTTGGGTGTGTTCCCCACTGGCCTGACCTTCTGAGAACGATACCTTTTGTTCTTGGGCAGGCTTTCCTCCCAAAGATGCCGGAAACTATGCTGAGAGGTGGGGAGGAGAGGGGCTGACAGTGTGTATCTGTACCTATGTTAAACCCATCGGGTTGAAACTTTAAAAGTTGGTGTCTAGGTTATCTCTCCAGGAACATTTCTGGTCTTGTGAAATTCTTGGACCACCCTATGACTTTGAAGCAACACAACATGTTATGGATAAGTCTACACTATTAGTAATTTTTAATCCTTTCTAATGATTAACTTTTTTTTAAAGCCATTATCAGGGGAGTTAGACATAGCTAAGTGGCCTAACAGGAACTGCCTTTAAAATCTAACGTCATTGGGTCAAGCACTGTGGCATATACCTTTGAGCCCAGCAACTGGAAGCCAGGAGAAGGACAGCTGGTTTAAACCAGCATGGGCTACACACAAGACTCTTTAGGAAACAAAATGTGGTTAAGGAGGACACTCGGGATTCAGCAAAATGAACACAGATCAGATGTTTTTTTCAGATTTTTCTAACCTCAGAAGGGTTAGCAAGAAAATACAGTTTCCAAATACAGGAAATTTTAGGTGCCACAGATGCTGTAGCTGACACCTGCATGGCGTCCAGGGGGTAGCTTTGACTGGGTCACTTTACACTGTCCCCTGAGCGCTACTGCCACCTGGTGTTCGTCTCTGCTTCCACAAGGGCACATCGAAGCAATGCTGCAGGCCACTTCTGCCCCCTACCGCCAACTGCCTGGACTCTCGGTTACCCATAAGGCCAGCCTGGACTCTCGGTTACCCATAAGGCCAAAGAACTTGGGCCAGGAAAGGACTGGTAAACAAGCAGGACTATTCCTGGAGCTCTGGGCCACTCCCCACCCTCCTTTTGGAATAGAAAACTCCATGAGGACCCTTCCCCTCACAAAGATTCTGTAAGTGTAATTACAGAATTGCACCCTTTTAAGTCTTGCCTTCACCAGTGGCAAAGACACTGCAGAGTGGGAGATCTTCCAAGGGGACCCTCTAGAAAGGCTTCTTCCACTCACAGGGAGAGCAGGAAGAGACATCAGCTCTCTATTCCCTGGCCTACCTATGCTCCTATGCTACCAGAAGTGGCCCATCTTCCTCTGTGTTCTCTCTCTCTGTCACTCCTGCCCAGCTCTCCAAGTGTCACTCTTTCTCCTTCCTTCTCATCAACTGTCACAGGCACCAAAGCTGTGCCGAGGAGCACTGCACCTCTCCCTTTCTGCACTCCAGTAACCATCATTGTCCTAGTGGGGAGTGGGGTCTACTGACGATGAGTTACCTTGACACCTCCAAAAAGGCTCTCGTCTACCTCAGAGTTCATGGCTTTGGTCCGATAGCGAGTCCTGTTCCGTGACCGGTTGGAAGCGGTGGAAATAGAGCTTGAGGCATCCCCTGTGCTTAGTGGCTGCAGGTAGAGACAGAAAGTCTGGTCATTAGTACCCGGTGGCATCCAGACCACAGGCAGCAAACATTTCTCTAGCCTATGCTGAGAGCTAGAAGGGCGAAACCTCTTACAGAACATGTCTATATAGGTCCTGAAATGTAGGGGCAGAGCATCCCCCATGAGGAGAGCTCTGGGAAGTGCACACTAAGTCTGCAAAAGGGCATTTCTGCAGTCTCTGGAGCTAATGAAGCCAAGTTGGTCCCAAGGTACAGATGAAAAGGTGGAAAGCATGGGTGGGGAGAGGGAGGGAGGCTCCCTGTTCCTCGTCCCTGCACACAGGCACAGTCTCCCACAAGACTGGCCTTAGAGAGGCAACTGCGCCTTATTTCCCAAGAAAGCATAGGTCCTCTTTGTGGCCAACCTTTGCAGCCTCAGCTTTAGGACCCTTTCATTAAGGACAAACCACCCAACCCCCTTCCTGTTTCTTGAGCAGGCTGGGAACTGAAGGAAATAAAAGCTATAGAAACTCAGCTCAGCATGTGACGGCTGGCAAACTTCAGGTAGTGGATGAACAGTGGTTACCCGCTACAGTCAGACAGAGCAAACGAAAATAGAATACTTTTCGATGTGCCAATAGCTTCCTATGTTTGGCAAATTACCCTGTCTAATGATTGTGGGAGACAAGGACCATACCCAACGACAAAAGCTGAAAACGTCAGGTCTTGCCTCCCTAGTCAAGTAGGGGATCTAGGCAGAGCCCCTGACCTGACAGCAACTGGGGAACCAGCGATGAGAGACACTGAATGAGGAAAGTCTTTTTGACCCAGCCTGGCAGGAGCAGCCACATCCGGAACAGCGCTGATAAGGACGCCACCAGCATGCAGCCACCAGCATGCAAAGCCAGCAGCAGCTTTGAGGAGCGTGTGCCAGCTCCGTTCTGTTTCGACTTTGGCCTCCGTTACAGCTGAAGGGGCTCCCTCTGTTCCTACTTTTCAAACCTCGTTTCCCTGCTGGTACAAAATCAGTGGGGCTCTCCTAAATCCTCTCGGAATATTCCATCCCACTTAAATAAGAGTCCTGGTTCGGCGGCTTAAAACCAAGAACCCAGCTAATCACAACCTCCAGTCCCAGTGGTCAGTTCAGCTTCGCCTTGGCCCTGCTGAGAGTAGATATCTACATCCGGGAGGCAATTTCTGCGAAGGCTTCTGGATAACCATAGCCTTAATCTAAAGCTGATTCATTCGTTGCTTTGAAGGAGCCCATACCCGTCTCAGCAAAGCTCTGTGAGCTGAGTTATCTTGGGGGAAATGGTCTAGACATGTTGGGTCCCTCCGAGTCTGGGAATCAGCAGCCCCAGGGGGATGGCGTAAACGGAGAAGCGAGCCAACCAGGTCACTGAGTGTTAGTGACTCTTCAGGTCACTAAACAGTGTTTTTGCAATCTCCCGTTGATCTGTCATTACCAACAAGACCCCCTCCCAGCACCTGCAGCACCTGTGTTTGGTTTTTACACTGATTATTCGTCAACTGGCTCTCTACCAAGCAACGAGCACAGCTATGCGCGCCTTCCCCTCAATGCCCAGCCAGTGTAGGCTTCCGGAGGGAACCATCTTCGGCCAGCCCCAAGGGAGCAGAGCAGAAGAGCCTAGATTTGTGAAGAGGCAGATAAGGGAGCCCCGGGTGACGCCAAGAGCAGCCTCTGAAGGGTTGTTGTGAAGGGTTGTTGTATGGTGGGTGGGTGGTGAGCAACCGCTCCCCCTCCCACTTAAAATTAGACTATGAGGAAATGAACGGAAAGGCCATGGGTAGGACTGCGAGTAAGCCCTGGGAATACAGGAAGCCAGCGGAAGGAACGCGAGGGGTGGTAGTGTTTGAGTTCTCCATAGAGTTAAGGAAGGCGTGTGGGGTCTGACACATGGCAGGAACCCAACTCACATGTGATACAGAACAAGGGATGAAATTAAATAAGATGACCCCTTGAGGACTCTAGAGAAGACTGAGATGAACGCCTCTGGGGAACGCGTCTTTCTGACTCCGAGTCACTCCACCATGCCGCGTTTTCTAGGTCACGTGTGTGGATAATAACATATACGAGAGCACTCCGGAGTGCAGATGGGAAGTGTTACAATTGTTTTCCCATCTGTTTTCCTGTTTCTTTTCAAGGACTCCCCGTGTGTGCCATTGTGCACGGGACTGTAGGTCCCACATTGTAGAGACTGCCTTCTCTTTCCTGCGTCCTTGGTACCCAGGTTGGAGGAAGTCACCACAGGAAATAATCCACTGTCTGAACCTCGAAGTCAGAACAGAGGAAGGAAAGCAAATAACCACAGAAAAGTTGCCACTAGCAGGCCAAGGGGTGGGGAGGGGAGGGGAGGGGCTGGGCTGTGAGCGCCCGCCCCGTCGTTGGGTAACTAAGAAAACCTCATTTAAGAACTGCTGACTTTGAAGCCACAAGCCTTACCCCAGGGCTAGAATAACCAGTTTTGCCAAGAGTAACAAGAAGAGCTTGGGAGGTCACTGTGTAAACACGCTAGGGGGGAAAAAAATGAAGAACCAAGCAGAAATGGAAAGTTGGATCCCTCCGGACCAGAGGCTGTACTCAAGCTGTCCTCTGAGGAGAAGGGCTGGCTTTCTTTCTTGCGTGACTAGACAATATCCCCATGACACTGAGCAGTGGCTGGCCAGAAGCTGCCTGGTCTGCTTGGAAGGAGGCAGCCATGGAAGGAAAAGCAGTTGTCTCCAGCTACCAACAACGGAGGAGGGAAAGACGGACTGGGGGCAGAGAAGCAGGCAAGTCCTGAAATAAATGCTTATCTTAGGGACCCAGCTGCCCCTCCCCCTTTCTTTACCACCTCACTCCGGGAGCACAGAATTTGCTCCAAACAAGGTTACTCATACAGGGACTCTGGGGCAGAAAGATTATGTTAAGTGGATATCGATGAGACAGGGAGAGCTCCATAACATACAGTTTTTAAGAAAACATGGATTTTTTTTTCCCAATTGGGGGGGGGGGGGGACGACACACCTGAATCTCATTCTATAACTGAATAAAGCAGTCAAAACTTTATTGGGGAAAATATATTCTAAGAAACATGTAAGTGGGGGTTGGGGACTTAGCTCAGTGGTAGAGTGCTTGCCTAGCAAGCGCAAGGCCCTGGGTTCAGTCCTCAGCTCCGAAAAAAAAAAAAAAAAAGAAAGAAACATGTAAGTGTAACTTTAATCTTTCTTTCAAAATCTTACTTTTAATGATGGTTCTTAAACGCTTTAACCTCCCTTTAGTCCATCACCCACTAGAGGTAGTGGGAAAGAAAAGATATGGATGGGGGTGGGAGGAAGTGGACTTGTTTAGAAAAGTTCTTTGGGGGGTTGGGGATTTAGCTCAGTGGTAGAGCGCTTGCCTAGCAAGCGCAAGGCCCTGGGTTCGGTCCCCAGCTCCGAAAAAAAGAAAAAAAAGAAAAAAAAAAAGAAAGAAAAAAGGAAAGAAAAGTTCTTTGGAGCAACTGCCGTCTGTGTTGTCTGGAAATCGGCAGTTCAGTTCACAGGTTAGCAGCTGTGGCTCTATCCACTCGAGAACACTCGTGGATGCACAGGCTGTCACGTGTGGTAGGGTCCAGTTAGTAACAGCAGTGACCTAGCAGAGACAGCCAGGCCTCCGCAGGAGGGACCATGAGGACCAACAGGAGTTCTCAGCTGCGCCTCTCTCAGCAAAGTGAAAGTCAGCGAAGACCAGAGACCCACAAGCTCTGCACAGCTAGCTCTATAAGGAAGCCTGTCTCGGCCTCGAGTCCTATTTATATCCTCCACACATCGAGTGTCCTCCACATGTCTTGCCTCAGCACGTGCTATCTCACCTGACATCACTCTTCCAATCAGCCCATGTGTGTGGAAGTAGCAAGAAACTTCAAGTCCCGACAAATGCAGCTCAACTACACGGTGTAAGGCGGACCAATACATGTGTGTCATTAGCAAAGAATCCTTCATCTCGTGTCCTTTCACACGCTTGCTTTAGCAGAACATCCTCTCTCCTGTGTCTGCTTCAGTGAAACATTCCTTCACGAGTCTGCCTTAGTCTTTCACCTGTGTCCACTTCAGCTAAACGTTCCTTCACTGTTTACCCCAGCAAAACATCATCCAACCGACTTTCCAAAGAACCCCTAAGTTTCACTTCATGTAAGTGTTCCTCTAGGGATGTTGGTATGGAGGGCTGGTTTGGTTGCAAAGTGCTCACTGCACGGCTGTGAGAATCTGAGTTCAGATCTCTGGCGCTCACATAAAAGCCAGGCATAGCATTGCACGTTTGTGATTCTGGCCACCCACTACCCCCGGCCCCACATTTTGGGTATTACCACCTTAAGAGGTTTCTTACATTGAATAGTTTTCGGCAATGAATAGGTAACTATTTTATGGCCAAGAAACATAGTAAAAAGAAAGCTATTTCTAGTTGAGAACAAAATATATCTGTATATGGCAGGACCTAGGGTGTTTGGCTTAAATGCAAGCAAGACTAGGCCAGCAGGAACAGGAATAGGTCGGTGTGGAGTTTCCCTGACGTAAGTACAACACCTGTCAACCAAACAAAGACAAAGGCTATTCATTCTTAGAGGTCCCTCCCCACTCACATCCAGTTCCTCTTCCACATACAGAGTCAACACAGGCTGACAAGGTCCGGCTTCAGATTCTTGGCCTGGGTGTATTTCCCATCCCACAGACCTGGCTACTAGGAAAGGAAGGATCCTCTCACATCAGGCCTCTTGCCTCTCTGAGTGATCCACCCGGTTATCCTCTTTCTTTAAATGGACCAGGTTGCCCACCTGTGACATATTCCGTGAACATGACACCAGGGTTGGAAATGAGCCTCTTGCCTCTCCCTCCAGAGGATGCCATTAGTCTTTTTCCTTTGAGGAGTCCTGGGAGCTTGTCTATGAGCCACCCCACCACCACCTCTTCTCATTCCTCCATGCTCTCAAAAAAGCTTGTGAGTGGCAACACACACACACACACACACACACACACTGCTGTACTGAGGGAAGAAAATTAAATAAATGTACAACCGAAAGGGAACCCCATCACTACCCTCCAGGGAGTCCTCAGAAGTTCGGAACCCAGCTTCTTCTGAAATCCACTAAATCTCATAAGAGCAAGGCAGACACTGAGCCAAAAGTATGCCTACAAACACAACCCAGTTATGCGCCTCAGCCACCTAGGCTGCCAGACATTTCAAGTAAGTTCCAGGAACCACACGCTCTAATACCTGTCCGCAGACCCTCCTAACCCCTCAGAGCCAACCCACTAGGGTGTAGGCTTTCATGACTCCTACGAGACCTATGACCGTGACAGACCACCCCGGATCAAGGCATGTCAGGACTGGCAGACTTATCCCAATCATTCCCCCAGGACTTTGTCAACCTGGGATCCTCTTCATTCATTCATCCATTCATTCGTTCATTCATTCATTCACAAACACTTATGGCATTCCCATAAGCTCTCCTGGAACATTAGGTGCCTTTCCCATGATCACCCTGCTGGTTAACAGCGTAGCAGGTTATGGAGACCATCGTCTGGCCTTCTAACCAGACTCAACAGGCTCTTCTCAACATCACACCGCACAGCCCAAGAAGACTCAGCTCAAGAGGATGGGGGAAGAGAGTGCACCACATCCCCCACTCAACCGTGCCAGACGTTGCCAGTCACTACTAAGTCTTTTGAGACTTCCTTTACTCCATTTCCAGCCGTCGTCCTGTCCTCACTCCCAGAGCTTCCTGTCTTCCCCAGTCTCTTGGAGAAAGTCCTAGCTTTCCCTCTCAGAGCCCCAAACCACTCCAGTACTCGAGAACCACAGCTAACAAGAGCCTCACCATCTCTGTGGCGGCTTCAGCAGCAGGCGCCTCGACCGGCTCCGCCGGAGCTGACGCGTTACCACAGCAACCAAGACCCAGCACTCAGCGTTTTAGACCCGCCCTCGCCCCTCCCAATTCCTGGGGCAGTCACGAGGTAGTTTAGATGCAGGAACCCCTCCCTCAACCTTTTCCCGCCCTAGAATCGCTGGGACCAGGCTCTTGAAGGTTGAGCCCCTTGGATACGCCCATCATGTCCACTTTGGCTTTAACCCAGTTCAAGTCAGGCTCAAACTTTAAAGGTCTACTTTCCATGGGCCCAGGAGAGCTCAACTAGCAAGACCCCTAAGAGCCAGGCCCAGGATCATGGTTTTTCCCTCACAGACCCTTCCACCAACCCTAGGTTACCATGGTTACTGCTACCGGTTTCCGGGAGGATTCAAACCAAACCTGATGAGAGTTCAGGCTGCTGAGAGGCAAGCAGCATTAAACCAAACAAATTTCACAGTAGGAGGGAGTCTGACTAGACCAAAGAACGACTTCCATCCCTGAAGACGCATATGCAGTCTCACAGCCTTAGATCTGAGGGAGTTTATTGAAAATACAAGGAGTCTGAGAGAGGAAGTTCAAAACCAGCCTGGGCAGCATAGCAAGATCTATCCCAATAAATAAATAAACAAACAAACTCAAATGTAAGCCCGACCCGAAACAAGGTCAAAATCAATGGCAGGAACTTAAGGGAACCTGCCTTTTAACACTCCTCCTGTGATTATTTTCAGGAGCTTTAAGGTTTTCCCCAGTTTTACCTTAGTCCCTTGTGCCTTAGACCTGTAGCACAAGGCTGAGCAGACCTGGGATCCCGCATGCCTCACACCCCCACAAAACCTCCCACCAAACTGTGATTGCTTTTCTTTCTCAGTTTATTTTCTGACCTCTTGGTCTCTCCAAACCCCCAAGTCTCCCTCCAAACTTGTCTTCCAGAACCTTACTCCAACCTGAGTACGGAAAGCTGTTGACTAACCCTAGGGTAGTGGAGGAAGGGAGACAGAGTCATCAGCCACCACTGTACCACCACACCACCACCACCACCACACCACACCACACCACCACACCACCACCACCACCACCACACCATCACACCACCATCACCATCATCACCACCACACCACACCACCACCATCACCACCACCACCACCATCACCACTACCACCACCACCACACCACCACACCACCACACCACCACACCACCACACCACCACACCACCACACCACCACACCACCACACCACCACACCACCACTGATTCTACGGCCTCCATTGCTGCTGCTTAATCCAAAAAGCTGCACAGTTTATCCTCTGGGTTCCTCTACTCTTATCTCCTTTGGAATCCAATTACTATCCACACCTCTCTTAGGCAGTTATTAACCACACACCAAAGAGCAAAGTAAGGCCAAAAGAGGCGACTGCAAAACAAAGGATGCATTCTTTTCTCAGCTTGGACTGCCACACGGCAGGAACAGTTAAAGGCAGGGAGAAGAGGGTGCTGGAGTGAGCTATAAAGAAATCACTCCGGGTTGGGGATTTAGCTCAGTGGTAGAGTGTTTGCCTAGCAAGCGCAAGGCCCTGGGTTCGGTCCCCAGCTCCGAAAAAAAAAGAAAGAAAAGAAAAGGAAAGGAAAGGAAAGGAAAGGAAAGGAAAGGAAAGGAAAGGAAAGGAAAGGAAAAGAAAAGAAATCACTCCCCAGATTGCAGACTGGTACAACCATTCTGGAAATCAGTCTGGAGGTTCCTCAGAAAATTGGACATTGAACTGCCTGAGGATCCAACTATACCTCTCTTGGGCATATACCCAAAAGATGCCCCAACATATAAAAAAGACACGTGCTCCACTATGTTCATCGCAGCCTTATTTATAATAGCCAGAAGCTGGAAAGAACCCAGATGCCCTTCAACAGAGGAATGGATACAGAAAATGTGGTACATTTACACAATGGAATATTACTCAGCTATCAAAAACAATGACTTTATGAAATTCATAGGCAAATGGTCGGAACTGGAAAATATCATCCTGAGTGAGGTAACCCAATCACAGAAAAACACACATGGTATGCACTCATTGATAAGTGGCTATTAGCCCAAATGCTTGAATTACCCTAGATGCCTAGAACAAATGAAACTCAAGACAGATGATCAAAATGTGAATGCTTCACTCCTTCTTTAAAAGGGGAACAAGAATACCCTTGGCAGGGAATAGAGAGGCAAAGATTAAAACACACAGAAGGAACACCCATTCAGAGCCTGCCCCACATGTGGCCCATACATATACAGCCACCCAATTAGACAAGATGGATGAAGCAAAGAAGTGCAGGCCGACAGGAGCCGGATGTAGATCTCTCCCGAGAGACACAGCCAGAATACAGCAAACACAGAGGCGTATGCCAGCAGCAAACCACTGAATTGAGAACAGGACCCCCGTTGAAGGAATCAGAGAAAGAACTGGAAGAGCTTGAAGGGACTCGAGACCCCATAGGTACAACAATGCCAAGCAACCAGAGCTTCCAGGGACTAAACCACTACCTAAAGACTAAACATGGACTGACCCTGGACTCTGACCTCATAGGTAGCAATAAATATCCTAGTAAGAGCACCAGTGGAAGGGGAAGCCCTGGGTCCTGCTAAGACTGAACCCCCAGTGAACTAGATTGTTGGGGGGAGGGCGGCAAGGGGGGGAGGAGGGGGAGGGGAATGCCCATAAAGAAGGGGAGGGGGGAGGGGGATGTTTGTCCTGAAACCGGGAAAGGAAATAACACTCGAAATGTATATAAGAAATACTCAAGTTAATAAATAAATATATATATATATATATATATAAAGAAAAAAAAGAAAAAAAAAAAGAAATCACTCCCCAGTGTTCTGCCTGAAGGTGTCTCAGTTAGCAGTGCCGTGCTCCAGGCCTGCCGTTTGGTGTGAGCCACTCTAAGGCTCATAGCAAAGCCCTGAGCAATACGTCTGCTTACTCATGTATTTGTGCAATGTAAGTTGATTTAAAGAAACATTTATTCTGAATTTAGTGACACATGCTGGTGTGGTTTCCATCACTTGCATGTACAGTTAAGACTCTCCCAGGATAGGAAAACTTCCTGAAACGCTCCCTTCACCGGGCTACTAAGTCAACTCGTTGGACATCCAGGCCACAACTTATCAGCCATACTCTCCACATAGCTGTGCTGTGACGCCTGCTGCCTGGAAATGGAAAGGAAACGTGGTTGGGAAACAAAGCCAGAAGCCAGTCCATGAAAAAAATATTCCTCCAACCACTGATGCTGTAAAGTTCTAAGTGGGCTTGGGGAGCTGGCTCATCAGGTAAAATGCTTGCCACACAAGCCCGAAGACCAGAGTTCAGATCCCACAAACCCACATAAATGCCTGATGGGTATGGCAGGTATGACAGTCCCTCCCATAAGCCCTAGAAACAGAAACAGTCCCAGAGCAGTGTGGCTTCCTACATAACCAGAATCAGCAAGCTCTGGGTTCAGGTGAGAGATCTTGCTTCAACGTAAAAGGTGGAGAACAATTGAAAAGGACACCCAGCACCAACCTCCATTCTCCACATGCACACTCATGCAATGAACATATATATAAGTACACATATACACACATGCATGCACACTCATGCAGTGAACACATATGTAAGCACACATATACACACATGCATGCACACCATGAAGTGAACACATATACATGCATGCATTCACACTCATGCAGTGAACACATATGTAGGCACACATAAACACCATGCATGCACATCATACATACACATACAAATAAGAATAGAAAACAAAATATTAAGTGGGGATTCCATTTATATTAATGCTTAGTAAAGCCTGAAGTTTTCTGTGTCCAGAGACACAGCAATTCAACACACATAGTTTTTCTACATGTCAGACCTCCTATCAGAGAACAACTGGGCACCCAAACCGGTTGACCACTTGTATTCCTCCTTTGCTTTCTCTTTGAATCTCTATGTCACCCGAATTTTCCCAAACATGATGAGGCAGTCTTCTCATTTTAAAACTATTTAAGTCCTGTGCATTAGCTTTCCAGTGCTGCTATGACAAACCACCATGGATGTAGTAGCTTAAATAAAAACAAATTTATTCAAATTTTATTTAGAGTTTGATGCGTTTCACTGAGCTAACATTGAAGCATCGACAAGGCTGCATTCTCCCTAGAGCTTTCTGTTGCTTTGAAGGCTGCCCCTTTTCCTTGGCTCACGACCCCTTCCCCTGTCCCCAAAGCCCATCAACTCCACCTGAACAGTCACAATCATCTCCCACCTCAGGCTCCCTAAGTTAATCATTTCTCTAAAACCTCTCTTGCCATGTAAGGAAAGTATTCACAAGTTCTGGGGAGGAAGAGGCAGACATTTGACAAGTACATCAGGACAGTGGGCTACAAATACACTGTGAAGCATAACAAGAATATTTTAACATTTTTGAACGCTTTTCTTACAATTTTTATGTGGATGAGTATGAAGACTGAATGTTTGTACACCATGTGTCTGCAGTACCACTGGTGGCCAGAAGGTGGCATAGGATCACGTGAAACTGGAATCCCAGATGGTTATGATCTGCCATGTGGGTGCTGGACCTTGGTCCTCTGGAAGAGCAGTCAGTGCTTTTAACCACAGATCCATCTCTCCATACCCTGTAATGTATTTCCAAAGATTTGAAAAAATGAAATAAAAAAGTATTTAAAATGATGAAACAATTGAATACGCTGCTTTAAATCCGTTTTGTTTTATTTATGTTATTTATGTTTTTATTTATGTTTTTATTTCCCCTCCCTCATCTCCATCCAGATTATCCCCACTTCCCCACCCTTCCAACTTCAGACCTTCCTCCTCTCTCCCTTTAGAAAGCAAACAGGGAAACATTTTAAAGGGAGAAAGAAAATGCATGATAAACATCTTCAGAGAGATACACACCAAAATGTAAGCTCATAAAAACACAAAATTCAGAAAACATAATATACAAGCAAAAGACCAAAAAAGTCCACGCAAAGCAATATAATACAAAAATAGCATTGAGTTCATCTTGTATTGGGCATCTCCTGCTGGGAATGGGACCTGCCCTTACCTGTGATCTGTACACCCAGCGAGACTCCATTAGAGAGACCAGCTTTTCCTTTGTGAGACATTGCCAGCTGGAGAGAGCTTCTCAGTTAGGGATAGGGGTTCATGTTCACTCCCCCCATTTGGCTTGGACCTGTACAGGCCCTGTGTTTACTGCCACATCTTCATGAGTTTGAATGTGCGTCCACCCTATTGTGTCTGGAAGATACTGTTTCCCTGGTGTGAGCTCACAAGTGCATCAGCCCTGTCGCGTCTGGAAGACACTTGTTTCTTTGGCGTCTTCCATCCATTGGCTCTTGCAATATTTTACCTCATTTTCTGCATAGGTCTCTGTACCCTGAGGGGAGGGAGTTGATGAGGTTATTCTATTTTATTTTTATTTATTTATATATCTGTGGCATTCGCTCGCACTCACATGCACACGCGCGCGCGCGCACACACACACACACACACACACACACACAGGCAGGGATGAGGTGGGGTAGCATGATTCTCCTGTCTCTACCTTCCATCCCCACATAAGAGTGCCATGCAGACAGATGCAAGCTACCAGGTAAATACAGATGTGGGCTACCACATCCAGGCATCAGGCTCGGGTCAGTCACGCTTTTGCAGCAAGCACTTTTGCAATCTCCTTAAACCGAGGGTCGAATTCGGGGCCTTAGGCACTGACTCTACCACGGAGCTAAATCAGAGGATGAATTTAAAAGATTTCTGATTCGGACACGGATGGACATTCTTCTTCTGACGTCTTTAACGTGTGTATGTATTAACGCGCCTTAGATGAGCTTAAGACGGATAGCTCATGGAGTGGAAACAGCAAAAGCGTGCCACGAACTCGGTGGGAATTACTCTGAAATTGAGAGGCAAATTAAATCAATTTTTAAATTATACCACAGAGAAAGGCAATTCCGGAAGAGGAGCAGATGAGATCTGAAGGAGTAAGATGGAGTTTCTGTTGCACAGTGATCCACTTAACAAGAAGGGAGTGACGCGAACATCTGGGAGAAGACCACTGAAGTCCTTGTTGATTTAACAGAAAGCGTTGGCCTTGATAGAGAATCCATGAAACCCATACTAGCCGGGCAAGAGCTGGACCAGCGACAAGCTAATTACTGAGTGCCCTCAATTCAAAAGACACATAAGATTAATTACTGAACGATGCTCCGAAATCCTACAGCTCCTATAAGAAAGAAATGAAATACAATTTCCCCCAAATTTGACAAGAACAATAAAAACTGACGTGATTTTTCTCCCCACAGCAGCTGAGAAGAGAAACATCCTAATCTATCAATAATAACAAGAGTGTCGTTCAGTCCACATCCCGGGAAAGACTGGGTTGTTATACAAGTTATAAAATCATTATTATTCAAAGAGACTGAGAGGCGGGGGTGGAATTACCGCCATTCACAAAGCATATTACTCCTCCTGGGGTGGCAATCTTGGTGACATATAAGAGTGCTTACAGCTTGTAATTATTCTGGCTTTATTATTCCAAGTGTTTGTCTCTGTATTTAATTTTGCATTAATAATTTCATATTGCCTTTCTCAAGTGGAGCTTCCAAAACTACATAAGATTCAGGCCTCCCATAACCAGGTCCCAGCACTGATACAGAGCTTTCTCAGCAAAATATGGCTCAAAAGTACAGCAATATCCCTACCCAAACTTCAAGCAGTTACCTCTAGCCGTCCTACCATGGCATCGCTCCCAGAAATGCCCAGAATAAGGCCTAGATTGCTACCCAAGGGTCAGGATCCAGGAGAGGAGTAGAGGGGGCCAAACATCAGTAGCCCACCCTGTCCATTCTGGTTTGGACTTGACCCTGAAACGGCCTTTTCATCCCAATCGCCCTGCTGGCCCTAGAGATGCCGTCACAGTAGCTGAGGCAGGAGACATAGGAAGCTTGACTCTATGATGAAGAAGCCTACTTGGCAGGAGGAGCCTGGGAGACATGGTTCAGCAGAGCTGTTAAAATAAAGTCTGGCTTCTCACTTAAGCATGTCTCCTAAGAGCAATGCAGAGGGACACTAGTTCTCTACCACTCCCTGTCCTCCCCTTCCCCCGCCCCTCTGAAGTGCATGGAGGAACCCAGCCACCCAGCACTAGGGGGAAAGACACATTCCGTGGGTAGGTGAGGAAAGAAGCAGGATGACGTGGCTGGGCCTGGACAGAGAACGGGATGAGATCTACATTCCTGTGGAGGAATTTGTGTTGCTCCAATGTGGCAACGCTTCTTCCTCAGGATCTCTCTGAACCTCTATACTCGTCCTCAGAGTTCCTGAGGCAAGGAGTCACCTCCTTCTCCTCAGCCTTCCATAGCCTCTGCTTCCATTTTCGGGGTATCCATTTTGATCCTCAGTAAAGCTGCTTCTGCTGCGTCTGGTTCCTAGCCAAAATCCCATCTTGGAGGGCTGGGAGGAAGCTCTCCCATGCTGTGTTCCCTGGAGGAACAGAACGGAAAAGGACAGCTATGATTTATAAGTCTCCCAAGGCTTGACCCTGGCCTGAGCCTGGTTTCCTCCTGGGAGGGGATAATAGCCCCCATCCCTGGGGGACGGAAGGGAATGAAGATAAGACCTCGCCTGAGAATCAGTTTGCTGTGTTTTCTTCCCCTCAGCCATGCAGGGGTCTTGTCCTTAGTGTAGTGCAAACATCAGGACTCAGGAATGGGTCTTTTTCTTTTGTTTCTAAATTGCATGAAGCTTGAGAGTTGCATCACCCCGCTGCCTTTCCTGGAACACTTAAATTCTCCAAACCACCCTAAATTCTTCTCAAATCAAAGGCCCAAAACATAAATAAATACTTAAATGCACGAATTACTTTACTTACACTGCTAGCAGCATTCCATCTGTCTTCAAAACCCCATTCCCCTTTCCTGCTCTTAATGACTGCCCACGAGACTGAGCTGCAGCAGGGAGAGCCCAAAACACAGAAAGTAATCTTGACCCGAGCAGAAAGAGCAGACATGCATAGAACTTTGGAAGCAGGGTTGTTGGTGTTGGGGTAGGGACCACTGGGGGATCCTGGGGCTGGAGAGTAGGTCTGGAGAAGAACATTCGTTCAGGTGATGCCGGGATCCGGCTGTGAAAAGAACTGAGCGATAAGGCAGAGAGAGCCCCTAGTTAGCCATAATTCTCCAACATCCTCATTTGGCAGGTACCTCCCAAGCCATAGAGAAAGACATTAACGAACTCATGGCCCTGCCCACTCTCCTGGACTTCTTGAATTTCGCAGCACCACCCTCTGGCCCTTCCAATACTTGGGCAGTGTTCCCTTGGTGTCCTCGACACGCCTGGCACCAGCTTCCCCTCTACGTGACCAGCACGCAGCCCTGGACTGGGTGGCGGATGCCGAGATAAGGCCAACGAGGGGGAAAAACGCCAAAGCCAGGAAGTTGCACAGCCCGGTTCCCCTGGCAACCCCACCACAGTCACCAAACAGAGCTAGGGTTGAGGGGGTAGGGACAACTGTTCCTGGCTCAGGCCAGGGCCCTTCCAAGACCTCAGTTTTCTTGCTAAAGAAACGTTTTTCCAGTCTTCTGGGACATACTGCCTAAAGATTAAGGAAGAGTCAGCTTGAGGTGCAATCCCGGCCAGGATCTGTGTCTACAGATCTATTAAGTCTCCTGGAATCTGCATTTCTCACTCTCATGCTGGAGTCCCATGCTGAAGGATATCACTTAGAGAACAGCCGTGTTTAGCACGTTGGAACTTCTGGTGGTCAGGTTAGGAGAATTTACCATCCTGTGCTCCCTGAGGTCTAAAGCCAGCCCCATGCCCAAGGGCACCTGACTTTCAATATTGACTGATTGGTGACCCGAGTCTAGAAACCTGGGTTTTAGTTCATGCAGAGCCAGTTCAAACTCCTGAGTTCTGAGCTCCTGGCTGTACCACGTTTGGTTCTGAGAGCCAGAGCCAACGGGAAATATGTCATGCATGTTTTCTGTTCCCAGGAACCCGAGGACTCCAGGCAAATCACATGTATGCCCTATGGTTCGGTCTTTCTGTTCTCTCCAAAGGATATGACATACTAAAGCCTTACCAGGAGGTTACAAGCCTCTCCGGGATCAATAAATGTCCAAGTGTCTTGAAAGCACATCTCTCGGGTATTGCCTTGGTGGTCATAGTAGCTTCTGTTGCTGGAGGTAAAAATGGGGCTATCTGAGAGAAGTCTGAGAAGGTCAGGCTGCTTTGAGCACAGAAACCTGCAGAAGCAGGATCCAGGGGCAGTGCCTCAGGCTCTCTGTCAGCTCCCATCCAGAGCAGCCAGATCTCCATTTAACTAGAGTTCTGCTACAGAGATGAATTTCCTGTACCTCTTGCCAAGCCTGACCTCTCCCTTCCTCCACAGCGGCCCTGGCCTCCACTCACAGGAAAACCGCAGCCCAAGTCAGCTGCAGGCTGAACCCCTTCCTCGGGGCCAGTCACTTCACAGGGGAACCCCAAAATAGGATGAGTGGTAGTTCAGACTCATGCCATCTAGAGATTAGATTTCAGTCGCTCCGTTATTCTGGCTGGGCTAGGTTACTGTTACTGTACAGTTTTCAGTCTCCTCCTCTGCAAAATGGGAAGCATTCGTATTTTGGGCGAGTGCCCTCTCTGTTGATTTCTCATCCTGGCAATAGCTAACGTGTGAGTTACTGAAGCTAGACCTTTCCTAATCCCTTTCTCTCTCCTTCATGTTCTGCTAGCAACAAGAGAGTCACAAACAATTTGGAACTCCCGCTCTCCTTTCAGTCCTTTGTGCCCTCCCCTTAACCCTGACTTCTGTCACTTCAGCCTGAAAGACTGGCAATCCTGACCCAATTTCAGGCCATTTACCTGGAAGCCTCACGGAGCTTTCGAACAAAACACAGTCTGCAACTGTGTTGTCTGGCTTAGAATCATTCAGTCATCATCACCATGGCAAGCCCCTGTAATCCCAGCATGCCATAGGCAGAGGTAGGAAGGCTGCCACAAGTCCAAGGTCAACCACACAAGACCCTGTCTTTATTTCCCTTTGGGAATTTCTCACGGTATTTATTTCTCTTTGAAGCTCCTTTGACAATCTGATCCTTACCTCTGTTCTCAGTCATGTTCCTGAGCGTCATCCCAAAATTCAAAGATCTACAACCCGGTTCTGCATAACCTCATCTCGCAAAGGCACTTAGCGCATCCTGCCTGGGAAACTGCACCATCCCTGGCCTCCTTTTATGCCTCTAGTCATCCTTGAATCCCCAGATGTCATCCTCTTCCACACACCTTAGAAGGTGTATGGCAGAATCCAATTTTTAAAATTCACTTTTTCTAGTAGGGAAATATGGCTCAGTATATGGTAGAAGTATGAAGATGATGATGGTGAAGATGGTGATGGTGATGGTGGTAGTGATGATGATGATGATGGAGATGGTGGTGGTGATGATGGTGATGGTGATGATGGTGATGGTGATGATGGTGATGGTGATGGTGATGATGGTGGTGGTGATGGTGGTAGTGATGATGATGATGATGGCAATGATGATGGTGGTGATGATGGTGATGATGGTGATGGTGATGATGGTGATGATGATGGTGGTGGTGATGGTGATGATGGTGATGATGATGATGTGTGATGGTGATGGTGATGATGATGATGATGGTAATGGTGATGGTGATGATGATGGTGATGGTGGTGGTGGTGGTGATGATGACAATGGTGGTGATGATGATGGGTCATGGCATTCATCCTAGAGATCGCCCTAAGACCTAGACCTTCTTATTATACCACAAGTCATGCTGTTTTAAAATTGGCTCCTCACTCTTACATGAAAAGTGGAAGAAAGCAGAGATTGCCTGTCTGGCTAATTGCAGGCACCACACCCCCACACCCCAAAAGACCCAGCAGGTTCCTCACCTGTTCAAGGGTCACTTTTTGAAATAATGAAAGAACAAATCCAAAACGTGCAGTCCCCAGCATAGCATGAAGCAAAACCTGAGAGTGAATAGCAAGCACCGCCATCTGGCTTCTATCACACACTGAGCCACATTTCCCTTCTAGAAAACCACCTAAAACGTCATATTCTACCAAAGATTGGGGGTAAAGCAGAGAGACAGCCCCGGGGTCTGACAGAATGCTTCTGTCATCTCTCCACACACACTTCAGGTTCTAGCCATGTGACCTGTATGCCCTTGCCGATCGATCCTAGTTCTCACCCTTACTCACAACTCTTTGATCGTGTCCACCCAGAAAAGACTACCCTCTCTCTACCCACAGACACTTGGCCTCTGACCACAAAGCCAGTGACTGCTCCTTAACCCAAAACTCTCCCTGGCAGGCCCTCATAATCCCTTGGGCAGATGGAGACCAGATCATCCCTGATGTAGGTGATCTCTGATCCCTACGGTCTTCTAGAAGTCACCAGGGTACTGAGGAGTTGACGAGAGAGTCCTTCCACAGAGCCCTGCCTGTCTTCGTCACAGCAGGCAGGCGGTGTCTCACTGGCTTCAAGAGTCATCACTGCGCACATCCATGTTAGTTCCCTTCAGGACCACAGAGTCTTTGAGCAGAGGTCATGTATCAATCACTCACCCTGTAGGGTCTGGCATCGAACCCTGGTAAGTGTTGAAAGGGTGGAAAGGGGTGTATGTGGGCATTTCCAGGCAGAACTTCCTCCATTAGGAAATGACATCTGTCCTATTTACTGAAGACATTCCTTCTGACCCCTGAGAGAGATTCCAGAGGTTAATAACCTTTAGGGGCAAGAGGATCATTTTTCCTTGTCTAACCAAAATTTCTCTAGATGCAACTTCAGGGCATTTTCCTGGAACCCCTGGCTACTGGGACAGAAACCTACTTCTTTGAGAAGAGACGGTTAGTTACTAATTCATTCTTTCAGCCTTTTCTCCTACAAATCTAATCCCAGACCCTTTGTTGTTTCCCTCACCCAGCCCTCTCCAGCTTCCACTGTGCCTTGGGCCCTTTGCCAGGTTCTCAAACAGCTATGGGGGCAGGAATGGTGCCTATTGTTCTCCTGGGCAAACACACAGAGGTCTACATACACAGAACCTACACCTCTACCCTCCCATTATCCTGTCTCCACCCTGAGCAGACAGACACTCGAGGGCAGTCTCTTCACAGACTCATCTCTCCCACCAGGGGCCCCAGAGCCTTCCTCCAGTCAGTCCTCAAACACCAGGTAAACACTCCTCACACAGACCTCCGCTTTTTCTCACAGGTAAGCTAAACTGGGCGGAGCTTCTGAACTCCTCTCCTTCCTCCTGGCTCCAGCCCTTCTCTAACTCTATCTTCTATTGGCCACCATAGGCCACGACTTCTTTCTCACCCCTCCACATGGTTCACTTCAGGGCCGAGGGCAAATTAAATGAACCAAAGTTGACTTTGTCCTCCTCCTCCTGGGCTCGCCACCCCCCCTTGCCCTCCCCCTCCCCCATCTCAAATCGTCAGTCGTCTTTCTCTTCTCCCAGAGCATGCATCCACTACCTTCTGTCTACTTTGCAGCTCAGGGCTTTTGCTTTGTGAAAATTAACACGCAGAAAGTGTGGGCGCTGCCAAAAGAGCTTCTTTCCGTCTCAGATGGGATGACAAGGCTGAGTTGCTGTGACTCTGGTCAGGCTGGACACTATCTTACTAGGCCAGGGGATTTGAGAGCAAGTACGTGGTTCGCTCCATTCAACAAATATTTACCCAGCATCTGTAGCACCACTCTCCAGGAGCAAAACCAACAAACCCCTGCTTCTGTGTGGTGTAGATTCTATGGGCGGAGACAGAACCTAAGTCAAACATTGGCTCTAGGGCCGCGCATAAATGGCACCAGGGAAGGACGGGTGGGATGCAGGCTGAAGTGGTGGTGTGTGGTTTGAAGGAGGATGGTCAGGGAAGGTGATATTTGGACAAAGCTTTGAGGAGATGAAACAGCAAACCAGGGAGAGGCCTCGAAGGAGATTGTTTTCGGTAGCTCCAGGATCGGCTACAAAATACATACAGAGAATGGGACCAGAGCGATGATAAGCAAAGGGGACATTGTACAAAGGAGCTGGCCTCGGGGTCGCGACCCAGCTGGGTTCCAGGGGTCGAAAAGTTAGAAGAGTCAAATCCGGACTGAAATGGACCTCGGCAGCGACCAAGAGCTAAAAAGCAAGAAACAGAAAACTATCTAAAACCTAAGATGCCAGGCCCCAGAGCGGTTTTGTCGTCGTTTTCTCTGTTGATGTGACATCAGGACCAAAAAGCAACTTGACGAGAAAAGGATTTATTTGCCTTACACATCCTAAGCCCCGGTCCACTGAGGGGAGTCAAGGCAGGGGGCCAGGAGGCAGCGACTGAAGCCAAAGCCGTGAAGGGAACACGACTCACTAGCTTCATGGCTTGCTCAGCCTGCTTCCTTACGTCACCAGGACCATTTGCCTAGGGGTGGCACTGCCCACCGTGGGCTGGGCCCTCCCACATCAATTATTAATCAAGAAAATGCCCTATTAACAGACTTGCCTCCAGGCCAATCTGAGGGAGGCGTTTTCTCCATAGATTCCTCTTCCCAGATGACTTCAGTTTGTGTCAAGTTGACAAAAACAAACTAACTAACTAACTAGGACAGAGTTGAACACCTACTGAAATGGATTAAGAAACTGAGACTCCTAAGCTCGGCACTTGGAGATCATAGCCGGAAGGAAAATGAGCATCTTTTGGACCCCACTGATGCCTTTGAAATGTCCCTCTAGAGTAGGATAGGGGCAGCTGGAGCTTCTTTGATCATATTCAGCTGTGCAGGGGTGGAGGGGTGTAGCCCTGATGGACAGCAGCAATCTCCCAGGGGCACATAAAGCCTACCTTCTATCCCCTCACTTCCGTTTCTTGGGCCCTATGAGCATGCGCCATGGCAGCCCTTTCCGCTCTGGGCTTACCCGGTTGCCCCAGGAGCCTTTGAAGCAATCGTTCTCTGTAGCTTACAGAACGGGGGACAGCATTACATCCCCCAGTCTCTCCACATCCTGACTTGTGGCTGTAACAGCACGGGATGGACTAGACCATCAGCCAGGCTGACTTAGGGCTCAAATACAAGCTCCTTCATGTAATCCCTAGGTGGCTGACTTTCTTGCCATTTGGGAGAGCCAGTGAATGGAATGTGGGCAATAGTGAGGTATATCAGCCTCCTGAACTTCTGTAAAAATTGTCTGGGACCAGGCAGTGACAGTAATGAGGCACATCACATCTCAGAAGATGGCAGTGTGTTGACAATAGTGGTAACTCGAAATAGTTAAATCAGGAAAAGGATGTTTAAAAAAAAAAATCTGTGAATTCAGTGCTTTCTCTGCAATGACATCACTCTCTCACACTGGCAGTCCACAAAGCCTTCCTGAAGGAGAGATAAAGGACTGACGGCTAACCCCCTGGAGATTTATACAGAGGCTTGCAGCCTGTCTTATCTGTGCCACAGCCCCTGGGAGTACAGCAAGAAAATGCTATCTCCTCCATAGAGTGGCACCAGGATTAGGCTGAAAGCCACGGGGCTGATAGCTATGAACTACAGCCTGGTGCCTGGCACACAGTAGGTGTTCTAGGAAGAGAATGCCACGGTGAGGTAGGGAGGGATGGGAGACAAGAGCTCTTGGGTCACAAACTGCTGTATCATGAATCTCGGGCACAGTATTGTGGGGGAGAGGAACATTGGAGATCATGGCTGGTTTGAGAGGGCAGGGGTGGGACGCTAGCTGACCTAGAGTTGCCCAAGTCTCCATGGGAAGACATGGAGACAGCATAGGACAGGTCACCGTCCTCAGCCCAACCCATGAATGAATGCTTGCAGCCTGGAGGTCTCCCGAGTTGATTATCTTGTCTAAGGCCAAAACCTAGGGGAAAACTGCTGGGAGGCTCTCCCTGGAATGCAGCCCACAGGTGCCTGGGATCTGTGGACAAGGCGTCTCCATAGCCACCGACTCATTCTTGCTCATTTCCCAGCTTTTGGCTCCAGCCAGCCACTGTGACCCCCCCACCCACACCCCCTTCAGCAACCCAAGTTGGAATAGCCTGCTTCAACAAGGGGGCCATCTTGCCCCAACTCCCTTAATGCTCTCCTGTTAGACCAGGCTTCTCCTTGTCAGGCTGGGAACAGCAGGTCACCTGCCCAAACTGAGAAGGAAAGCTCTCCCATCCTGCAGACACAGGCCACACAATCTGCATAAAGGCTCCTACCTCACAACAGCTGCGAGGTCCTGTCCCATGTCAAATCCACCCTGTCCTCCCCTAAACCAACTGACAGAGAAAGGACCAGAAGGAAAACGAAGACAGGGCTTAGCCTTCCACTGTGCCTTCTCTTCCTTCCCTCGAAATGGGTGCAAGAAACAGCCAGAATCCATCCAAAAGAGAATGAGATTTTTTTTTATTACTTAAAATCAGCAAACTCATGTTCCTCAAGCCCCAGACCACGGTGGGCAGCTCTTTTACCTCTGTCTCCTCCACTCCACCCCTTAGCCACAAGTGAGAGGAATGGAAAGTAAGAAGCCAAAGGGCCTCTGCTAGGAGAAGCTGCCCGGATGTGTGGTAAGTATGGTCCAGCTGTGGCTGGAGTGACAGCCACAGGCCCCTCCCTATAAATGAAGTGCCTGCAGCCACAGCTGAGGGAGAGGCCTACTTGTAGAAGGAAGGGTCAGTTCAGCACCGGGCCACAGGGCAGGATCTCTGACTCCTAGCCAAGGAATGGACTAAAAACAGAGGTCAGGAAGGCAGAAACATGCTGGAAGAAGGAGGCTTTGGTCCCAGGGTTTTTGTTGGTCCAGTTTTGATGGTTGTGGGGGAAGGAATGCATTAGTAAGCCCAGAGAGAGAGAGAGAGAGACAGAGAGAGAGAGGCAATTATCAGGCACTGCCAGAGGTAACAAGATAGGTTGGACCCACCCTGGCAGAGGGGAGCTTAGCAAGCCAGGGGCTCTCAGGGAATGTCTGCTAAAACATATATATACATATATATTAACCATTCATAGAGGGCAGGGGAAGAGGAGGGTCTGATCAGAGGATCTGCCTGGGCATCCCATAGCCAGTCATGCCAGCCTGAGAGGCTCCACGGTTGGTGCCCATCTGTAACCCAATCACATTCTTGCCCTCTTGCAACTGGTTGTCCGAGAAGTTCCGAGGGTTCTCCTTGGATTTCCTGAGTAGAAGGGGGAGTACAAGTTAGGAGGTGGTCGGAGGCTAGCTACCCCAGTAAATTCTTCCCTGGAGTGTGTACAGTGACACCCACTCTGCCTTTGAGACTCCTGGGTGCCCAGAAGCACTTCTTTGTCTCTCCATAAGGACAGTCATTGCTACCACCACCACCACCACCACCACCACCTGCCACCTTCTGGAATTGTAAAGGTGCTTTGTAATGACTGGTTCTACTATCTGCAGGCAGGAAAGGCAGGAGTGCTGTACCAGCAAGGCCCTATGGCTATCCCACAGATACTTACTTAGGAAACCAGTTGGGGTCCCCAGAGAAGAGCCCATCGTCCCTGGCTACTGCCAGCCCACCCAGGTTCATTAGTGTCCGCTGCACACAAGCCATGTTCTTTCCTGGAAGAAAACAGTGACATCATCTCAGCAGAAGTACTGGATGCCAGCATCCTACCTGCTACTAGGTCTGCAAGCCTGATATCTAAACTTTTAATTCATTGTTTGAAACTCAACCTGCAGTTTGGCTCATCCTTGATCAAATATACATGCATGTGCGCGCGCGCACACACACACACACACACACACACACACACACACACACACACACACTTGTCCCCAGGAAAACCATCAGCTATCCTTTTTCTTTGGTAAAGATTGCCTGGCCCAGCTCCTGCTCTCCTGGGTAAGAGCCCTGGCCCCTGGCTCACCTTCCCAGAGATCCACAGTCTGGAAGATGTCCGTGGTGTTAATGCCATAACGCTCGGCTGCTTGCAGGAACTGAGAGATCTGCTCCATCTGCTTGAAGGCCATCGTAGAGGCCTGGATCTTCTTTACTGGGGCCTGCCCCTCAGGATATAGTGAATTAATGAGCTCGCACAGCACCTGGAAGAGGCAGTGGGCAGAGGTGAGGATGGGACAACTGAAGAACAGAGAACCAGAGAGAGACGCCTTTCCTGTGGCGACCTCAAGGTGCCTACTGCCTCTGAACCCAGATAGAGGGCCAGTCTTGAGTCTTTCTTCACTACTCCAGAACCACTGCCTGGGGCTCACCTTCTCACCCTCTTTCCAAAGAGCTACTCTACCAGCACCTACCAGGTCCTGATGCAACAGGCACATCTACCTGACCTTTCCTCCTCGGAAACAGAAGACATGGAAACTCTTTCAGCCCCAGGAAGAAGCTCAGGCTGACAAGCTTGCATTTGCATGCTCTTTTTCTTCTTTTCTTTGTGTAAAACAGTCCCTGCTTGCCCTGCTCTCCCCGCCCAGCCCTCACCGTGCCATCCTTGAGCCAGTTCTGGAAGTTCTCCCGCCCTGGCTGGGGCTGGCTCACACCCTTCCGGCACTGAGTGGTAATCCACTGGATCAGGATCTGCTCCAGATCTGGGTCGTACTGCTTCTCAATCTTCTGCTGCACCTCTCGGCTCAGGCCATACGAAGGTCCCCTGTTGGCCATTCTGAACAGTGGTGAAGAACTGTGGAGAGGACAGAACCAGGCCCACTGTCAGCATTCTACAGTACAAGGCACTGGGGGGCCCCTGAAGACCAGGGAGGGAACTGGCCAGGAGCTAGCACTGCCAGGGCTCTGAACTCTGGCTGGTAAGGAAGCCACACAGATACTAAAATTCCATTTGAATGAATGGCTCTATGTATAGAATGAAGCCTGGGACCCACTGGAATGCAGTTTGAGGGAATGATTTCTGTTCAGCTCCTCATCTGGAGTAATGAAGCTTGACAGAGGCCAATCGATCAGTCTAGCCCCCAACCCTACTCTTTGAAGCCTTAAAAATGATTCGGGAAACAAGAGTACAGAATCCAAGATCTGTACTAGGGGCTGCAGAAGAGAATGAAGTCTTTAGTTCTCTATCCATAGTGTTATCAAGAGGATGCACGGAGTAGTGGTGACAGTGGGAACAGTGCACACCACAAATATTAAGCTGCACCATTCAGATCATCTTACAGGAATTAATAGGAGGAGAGGGACAGAAGCAGTCTGGGTGGGCTTGCTGGGAAAGGTAGGCCCACACATCAGCAGGCAGAGGGAATTTCCAGAGAGAAACCTAGCAGACAAAACAAATTCCTTCCTTTCCCTTCTAGGAACGGTGATTAGCAGACCAACCCCTCTTGCCTACTCTCCCACGGAAGGCGACCCTATTGTAATTCCCAAAACTGGGAGATACATCATCTTACATAGTTGTAAAGGTAGGGTGTGCCTTTGCAGATGGCGTGATTAGCCTGTCTCAGCCAGGTGGGCCCAGTTCTCTTTCTCAGTAAGTGAAAGGGGAAGGCAGCAAGGGAGAAGTGAAGGCAGGGAGGGTGTCAGGCAGGGTCATGAACCAAGTAATACCCCGAGGCCAGAAAGAAAAGGAAATGGATCCTCCCCTAGCTCCTCAGCCCCAGTGAGTTTGGCCCGGCCAGCACCTCCCACTGAGTTTCTAGAACTATCTATCAGAGCATCCAGTGTGTGGCTAGGTTCATAGCTTGTTACAGCAGAAAGGGGAAACTAATCCAGAGCCTTGGGTGTGATTATCAAGGAAACCTGGGAAGAGAAAGAAGAGTGGCAAACTGCATAGCTGGGTTTAATGTTCCTAGAGGACCCTGGTTAGGAAGGACTGACGGCTTCTGACCATAGCCTGAATTGGCCGGCATTTCACTGTGGGCTGCCTGCCACACCCACCACTTTACTGACAGGTGCCACACCCAGGAACCTGGAGAGAAAGTACTGCTACTGAACAGGGGAGCCGGGGACAGAGGAGGGACACTGTCCTTCATTTGCTAATCCCAAGCCATTGCTTAGGGGTCCTTCTCTCTATTCAGAAATAGAGCCAGCTGTTTCCGACTGCTCACAAAATGGTATCCACAGGACAAGCGCCTCCATTCAGAGAGAGGAAGGGAGCCCACATCTGGCTCCAAGCCAGGTCAGTCTTAAGGGATGAAGTCATTCTGGCTCCCTCTCTCATGCACCCCAGGTTAAACACTCCCACCACCCCCTCAAAGGGCTCTGGTGCTCTGCCAAAGAAACCAGGCTGTCTGTCGCTAATAATGTCATATGTCTGGGCAGAGGTTGTGTGTCGGGTCAGTCTCCTCCCCCACCCTGCAACATGGCTGCTCCTTTCTACACTGGGTTATCCAGCTGCACATTTCTGGCAGGATCCTTCCCACGATTCAGTTATTTTTAAACTTCACTAGGAGACTTCCCCCTGCCAGACCAGATAAATGTCAGACTGGGTCCTGACCTGGGCCACACCACAGGCCACACACACACACACACACACACACACACACACACACACACACTTAGCTTGATGAACGCAGGTAGTCAAGTGGAGTGGCTGAGACCTGGGCCGAAGGAGGAGCCTGCGTCCTTGCCCTCACTTGTCCAGCCGCAGCTACTCAGCTCTCGGGCTAAGGCGGGGGTGTTGTAACCTCCGACTACAATGGAATGGCTAGAAACCAGGATAAGAAAAGGAAGGGGCTAGAGGCTACTATCACACGCAAGCCTCTTTTCCCTGCACAGTATCTAGACCTCTCTTCTGGAAACAACTTTCCTCTTGTTGCTTGGGGCTATTTCCAAGGAGCTGGTGTGCCTGGAGCCCAGGCACAGGTAAAGAAAGGGCAAGAGAATGATTAACCAGAGACCAGGGTTGAGTGGAAGAAGAGAGTCCTGAGACAGACCCTTCCAGTAGCTCCCTACCCAGCTCTGCAGCCTGGACGCAGCTGGCTGGGCTGTTAAGTCTCCAGCTGCAGTGTCTCCGTTCCACTCTGAGGCCATGACCCTAGAACCCCAAAGTGGCAGAGCCACGGGGCGGGATTCTCAGACCAGCCTCTCCCAGATGGCCCTGCCTGGCCAGCAGCTGTCTCTCTCCCAATCCCCGCAGGCAGGCAGGCAGGCAGGCAACTGATGGGTGTCGGCTGCTGCAGCTGGAGAGACCCACCCTAGTTCCACCCAGGAGACCCACCCCAGCCCTCCCTCAGAGAAGGAGAAAATGGCCAAGTCTCTTTCTAGTGTGGGCTACAGAGATCCTTCCAGCTGGAACACAGGTGTGGGAGACGCCTACAACTGGGTATCCTAAGTGAAGACAACTGGGTAGCTTGCATGGTGGGCTGGCAGTGACAACACTAAAGCTGACTGGAGCCCTGGGAACCATCCTCAGCCAGACCCACAAGGTTACAGTAACTGGGATAGGAGGAGGAGCCATAAAAGGCCTTCCAACCGGGTGCTCCACCCAAACCATGGCTGGCAGTTTACCTCATCCCATCAACGTCAACGCTGAAGGCAAGGGAGACAAGTAGGAGGATTCTTCACTATGTATTGGGAAGACAATGGGATTCTCCTCTCACCGAGTGAGTGGAATGTAGGGAACTTCCCAACTTCTACAACAGAAATGCCGTATGGGTAGGCTGAAGGCCAGTAGGGGCACTGTGGTTAAAGGGATGACTTAGGGAAGACCCTCCCCCACCAGGGGGCAGTCCCCTAACCACCTAGAGTCCTGAGCAGAAGAGAAAGCTAAACTCCACAAACAGGAAGCCACAGGGCTGCGCAAGGAGGAGAGGAGGGGTGGAGGCCGTTGCTATGGCTTCTGTGTACCAAACATAGGAATGGAGGCAGGGTGGGCCCCCCCCCCGGGGCAGGAACACCCACTCCACACGGACCTGGGTGGAGGCTCTAGGCGAAGGGGCATAGAGTACAACCGGAATGGGGGCGGCGGGGAATGGAGGGGCAACTCTGGAGGGCCTGGAGGGCATATGCATTTTGTGGGTAGAAAAACAGAAAAGACATATCCAGAATAGGAAAGACATTTTCTGAGCTAAAAAGCCCACACCTGACAATGTGGAGGGGCAAAACCATGGGGTGAACACAGACTAGGGGCCAATACCCTGGGGACCAGCATAGACAGCAAAGTCATGAGTGTGCAAGGGGATCGCAAGGACAAAGATTATTTGCCGCTATGGAACGTTAGCACCTTGCTCACCCCTCCCAACCTTGGACCGCAGTCTGAGACGTATCCTGAGCTTCAGGAAGGAGAAACTGGAAGGAGCTTAGAGATGAGCTATCCTGACTACTTGCTCTAGAGAACAAGGGGACCCGTCCAGCCACAGGTCTTCTACCCAGCACCTCCACTTTTCCATCACCGCTGCTTTTGCTCCACAAATACCACATCTCCCTTAACCTCTCGGATGCAAACACAGGTAGGCCTGCAGAGCCCGATACTTCCGGTCTGCAGGTCCAGCCCCTTCAGCCGCCGCCACCCCCACGGCCACACCCTGGGCCGTTACTGTGGATGAGTCACCCACCGCCCTCCCGCCACTGGGGTGACGCAGGTCTGGGCAGCCCGCCCGCCCGCCCGCGGCCACCACCGGCTTTCCCAGCAGCAGGGGGCACGGGAGGGGGCAGCGGGTCTCAGGCTAGGGTAAGGGAGCTTGGACAGCAGCCAAGCCCTACAGACAGGACATATCCGAGTGCAGTCAGGGCTGCAGCCTCGAAATGTCCGAGGTCAAAGGCATTCCAGAAGAAGGGGGTTTCACAGAAGACGAGGCTACTGTGCAAATAACTCACCGAGAGCCGTGACCCCAGCTGGTGACCCCGAGTACCCAGACAACGAACTAGCAGGAGGGGACCAAAAGGGCGGTCTCGGGGTCACAGAAGGCAGGCAGTGCCCACACGTGCTCCTGGACCAGGAAGTGAATGGGTCGCGCGGTAAGTTCAGGGACCGCGGAGACGCACCGGGGCGCGCGCCAGAACCCAGTTCTTGCGGCCACTCAGCAGCCTGCGGACGTCCGACGCCCTCGTTCCTTCTCCTTTAAGGAGAACTCGACGCTGGAGCGAACTGCTGGGGCTTTGAACCCGACCTTTTTGGGTCGGGATGGACGCCCCGTCTGTGCGCCCGTAAAGCTTGCCTTACTTAATTGTTGAACAATGCAAAGATGTCCTGGGAACCGGACCTGACAGCACGGGGCGGGGCACCCAGTTCGGACCCTTGTGATCTTCAACCCCCAGGCTCCCTAAAGCAAGTCTCAAGTGTTCGCTTCTTGCTTTCTACAGACCACACACATACCCTCCCAACCCCACCCCGCTGCCTCGATCCCCCAAGTTCTGCTCACCGTCCAAGCCGGCTAGATGAGAGCGCACACACGGCAGGGGCTGCAGTGGCGAGTGGGGCTCAAGACCCGGCCGAGCTTGGAGTTTTCTGGAGGGTCCCGCCTCAGACGGGGCGGACCGGGGGCGGGGCAAGGGCCAAGAAGGTTTAAAGGCGCAGCCGCGTGGAATGCTGGAGCGCTTAAGATAGATGGTCAGTAGGCGGGAATGAGCCCTATAGGACCTACTGAGTCCCTGGCACCGCTGCAAAAGATCTCCATCCCGGAGCTCCTCAACCTCCACTCAACAGCCATAGACTTGTTTCCTAGTAGGAAACTTTCTGCCTAGATTAGCTCACGATCTCAGACCTGTTTCTGCGAGGAGCCTACTGTTACAAAAAGGTTGGCCTTTTGTAAATGGAGGTACAGGAAGAGCCCTAAGGATCGAGGAAAGGGCTCGATCAGGACTGGGGCTTGCAGGTTGGGACAGCATCCCCGTGTGGTTCTGCTTGCCATTTAACTTCAAGTCCGGGCAAAAAAAAAAAGAAAAATAACGAACAGTGAGGTCATTCCTTGCCCAGGGCCTTAAGGGTGTGGTAGGTCTTGGGACCTGGGGTTCAGTTTCTCTCTCCATTCCATCTCCCATTTAATAAGTTGACATTTCTTCATAGATCTTGGAGGGCTGTGGGGGGCTTAGTGGAGGAAGTTGGCAGGCACTTTTCTGCCCCTTAAGAGTGGGTAGCAATAAGGTAGGCGTGTCCAGAACACCATTTACTTTTTCAGGCTTCAATTAGTGGAGTTCCCCACTTAAAAGCCACCAGTGTTTTTCTCTCTTCGAATTATGGTGGAGTCCCCTGTTGAGCCTGATATTACCAAAACAACAGCCAGTTCTACCCTGACCTAGCATTCTCTATTCCCCAAAAGTCCTGCTCAGACCCACAGAAGGTCAAGTTTCAGTCCTCTGCACCTTTAGGGTGTTGCTCTGCCTGTAAGCTGGGGTTTTCCTTCGTTGCCATGTCACCTGCTTGTGTGGTTTTCTGGTCAATTTCAGCTTTAGTTGCTGTGCTCAGACTCCCAAAATAAACTCCACTCGGTGGAGACTTAGACGGCACAGGGAAAGAACTGAGCGGTATTTGGCACACAGGGAGTGTTGTCAATCTCCCTGAGTGTCCCAGGAATCCCCACATGTTGTAAGTATTTACTAAATACTGACTCAAACTGAACTCTCTGTGCCAATGTGATAACCAGCTAACAGCTTTATCACAGAAGGTAGTCGACCTCACCGACTAGAAAGAACTTCCCAAGGACAAAGGCATTATCTCGGTGACTTCTCTCTTTTCTCAGGCTTCCAGCCCAACAGCACAGCAGATCTCCACCAGGCACTCCACCACTATTTTCTTGAATGATTGCTGAATGTGTCCCATTCAAAACCCTCTGTACATATCAAGGGACTTCCTCAACTCTCTTAAACACAAAGAGAAGTAACAGAGAAACATTTTTGCAGACTTTTATTCACCTGTTTTTAAAAAAAAAAAAACCTGCACCCACACCATAAACCACACACACACACACACACACACACACACACACACACACACACACACACACAGACTCAATTAAAGAGTCAGTATATCCTCTCTATACCAAGCTCACACAAGCCTACCACCAGGCCACCATCAGGGTCTATCACTGGACACAAAGAGGTAGGGGCAGTGCCCCAGCTTGGAGCCCAGGTCTTGGCCTCCTTGGCAGATCCATATGCCTTTCTTAGTTTCACACTAAGTGTGCTCATAGCAGAGTAGCCTGTTCAGGGTAAGAGATGGACTGCTGACAGACTGGTAACCGGGCCCTGGTAGCGTCCCTGCGTCGTCGGAAAGCCAGGAATTCCTCCCGAAGAGCAGCACAGCGGGCCTCGGGGCCGGGAGCGTGGGTGGTGTTCAGGAGACAGCTCTTCTCTGGAGTCTTGACACCTTCAAAGGGAAGACAGGACAGTGTATGAAGAGATACTGTGACTCACTGGCTGAAGGGCTTGGGCCTGAGGCTCCAAAGGGCCCTTGCGCAGAGTGGGCCTAGGGAGCAAGAGACATTCCAGGGCAGGGAGCCTGAGACTCAGGAATTGCCTGGGAAACAGACAGGGCAGCTCACAGCACAGGAGGGTGGGTGTGGGAGAGTGCAGCCTGCTTAGAGGGTCACATACCTAACTCTGGCTCAAGCTCAGGGTGGGCCCGAGAACTGGCCAAGCCTGGGTGCCAAGTCTCCAGCAGCTCCATGTCCCCCGGGAATTCCGAGTCCCATTCATAGTTCTCATCCACAGAGGTGTTCCTCCTGTTAGGAAGGACAGGAGGGAAAGTGTGGGCGGAGGAGTAGAGGGTAACCAGAAAAGGATGGACCTAGGGTCCTCTACAGGAAGGATTGCGCTTCCTGGACCTCAGCAGAGCTTCCAAGATAAGGGGTCTTCTGGTCTCAGGGTGGGAGTGGACCGTGGAAGGTGACGACTATGGGGGGTTGGGGGTGGAGTCGATCTAAAATGACAGGACAGGGTGGAGAGCCTGGGCAAGAATGAGAAGTTACTGACTTTACCTTTTGCTGACTGTCACCACGTGCTCCCTTCGGGGCCACCTTTCAGGGCCACTGGCCCAGCTGCTTGTGTCTCCTGGAGCTGGACTGAGGTAGCTTCCCCCTGCAGAGGGGGCTGTGGAGGGAGGGCGCAGGAAGGAAGCACTGCCCCGCCCACTGCTCTGGCTGGTGAGGCTGCCACGAGGGGCAGCAGAGAGAAGGCCTGGCAACACCCGCTCCCTCAGTGTCCAGTCAGCCAAAGCTGTGTAAGGGGGCTCTGAGGAGACCCCGACCCCCATCAGTGTCCCAGGAAGCACTGCCCTGAGGTTTGTAGGAGGTGAGTCGGGTGGAGGAAGGAAAGATGAGGTGGGGCAGGGATGACTACCCATGAAATCTGGAGGTGAGGCAGGTGTGGGCTCCTCAAGAGGTGGCCAGTCCCCATCCACATTCATCTCTCGGAAGAAAGGCAGGCTCAGGTACTGGAGCAGCGGTCCCGGACCTGGTAGGGGGCTAGGCATGGCTGCAGGAGGCTGCCCCACAGGGCTGATGTCTGTGATGCAGAGGGGCTGTGGGACCCCACTGGGGCTGCTACTGCTACAGTCAAGGGATTGGGCCAAGCGTTTAGCTGAGGTCCGAGGTTCTGACCGCTCCAGGCATAACTTTTCTTGTGGGGGTGCCACAGTGGGTCCCATCACAAAGCGCCCATCTGGGCCCCTGCAAATGGGCTCTAATGGTAAAGGTCCCCGACCAAGTGGAGAATCCGGGTGAGGGCTAGGTGGTCGGGCAGGCTCCCCCCAAAGCAGACTCTGGCGTAGGCTGGGGACTGGGGAGCCTTGAAGCTTGAACTTGGTCACGCTGTCAGGGCTGTCTGAGCCAGGAGCAGAGCTAAGGAAGGACAGAAGACTGGGGTCTGGCCTTGCCAGGTTTGTTGCACAACAGAGCAGAGCTAGGGAGAGCAAGCAAGGGCAGGGCCAGGCGGTGGGAGTGGAAGATGAACGATGTAGAACTAGTCTCCGAGCTGGGGCCAACACACGCCTATTCTCACTTCCCTTAAATTTCCTATTCCTTCTGAAAGTAACAACATAGGAAGCAGTGGGAAGGCAGGAGGAAGCCAAAAAAGGACTTACTGTGGGCCTGACCTCCCACGTGGAGAGAAGATCAGAGGTGGATCTGTGAGGACGGGAGAGCAGCAAGTGATTCTCCCGAGTCCCGGGGACTGAAACCCTCAGCCCCATTCCATCCGACTGGGGAAAGGGTATGCAGAGCCAGGTACCAGAATGCTGCCCCAGGGCCATGCAAAGGGGACGGGCATCCTTTCAAGTGGCCTATGAGTACTTCAGGACCCCAGTGATGAGAGTGGGGGAGAAAGAGCAGCCTAGGGGAGGCGAGTGATGGCACCCACCCTGGCGTAGACGTTTCCTGTGGCGGCGAGCAGCCCTTCGCCGATTCATGAGGCAGGCAGCCAGGATGCTCACAAGGACGGCCACGCCCAAGAAGCAGACTCCACCCACAACACCAGCCAATACAGGCTGGGGCAGGAGACCCGGTAGCTGTGTGCGGGATGGGTACACCTCCAGGCCTGGGCAAAGAACAAGAGAGAGGATCAATGAGCAGAGAAGCTCCATATAACCTCCAGCAACTTTCACCACCACACCCTCACCCCCACACACCGGGTTCTCACCGGAAGTGGAGATGTTGGCTATGTTACTGGGGTCACTGACGTAGCTATCAGCAAAGGCCACGAGGCGAAACTCATAGAGAACGTCCTGGGGAATTAGAGGTGGAGGGCCATGGAGCAGGTCGGGACCAGTACTGCCCTCCATAGTCCCCTTTGTGAAGACTGCAGTTAGGAGGTAAGAATGAGGTAGGACAGGAGGTGAAAATGGCCAAGTCAAGATGAGAAGGCGGAATTAGGAAAGAAGAGGACATTGACCCTTCCCTGATATGTTGCCTCCAGCACACACCTTGATGAGGCCAGGGACCAGCAGCTGAATTTCCGTGCCAGCCACACCTTGGTCCAGGATCTCCCAGCCTTGGGAGCCTTGCCGTCCCTCCAGGATGTAGCCATCCAGTCTCTCAGGGATGAGTTCTGGGGGATCCCAATGCAAAAGGACCCCCCGGGGTGTCCTCACTGCCACCAAACCTCTAGGAGGGGACAGGGGAGGTGGCATCTCTGTCGGAGGAAGCCTAGGGACAGCCGGTGTGGTAGGAAGCCCTAAATAGAACAGGCAGACAGACAAGTGAGGGATAGGAGGGTTAGGAGTTTCAGAGTCCTTCATCCTGTCCCTCCACCCTGCCCTTCCCCAACCCCAAATGCCCACATAGTCTGCTTTAGCATTTCTGTTACCCCCACACTGCTCAGTGTCTGCCCCATCTCCACCCCAGGTCTTCCTATCCACACTGCCCTCCCCACCCACCATATCCACACTGCCCTTCCCTACCCACCCCACCAATCCTGCCTTTCCCCATCCTCTTCTGTGTAGTATAGAGCTGGGGAACTCTTACCCTCAGGTATAGACAGGACGATCTCGCTGAAAGGCCCACTGCCCAGCTTGTTCTGAGCAAGGACACTGAACTGATACTGCGTGTAGGCCTGCAGCCCTGGCACTAGGAGGTGTGTAGCCCCCATAGGCACAGCCAGAGATACCCAGTCATGGTGAGCTCGGTCAGGACGCTTGGCTCTGGGGGGGTATAGGAAGATCTCATCAGCAACCACCAAAGCCTCAGAACCTCAGCCCTGACTGTTATGAACATGAGACAGCAGAGCCAGCATGTGGCTAGGCAAAGAGAGGGATGGGCAGTGAAAGGGCAGAGGGCCAGATAGGGCCAGGGTGAAGCCAGGAACGGGTCACTCACAGTGGGGTATACCAGACACTGAATCTCTGGAGATAGCCACCGTCAAAGCCAGGCTCCCAAGAGACATTGGCACCCTTGGGTAAAGGTACCACAGACACATTGGTGACGACATGGGGACTGGTGCCTGGGTAGGGGGAAATGGAAGGAAGGGAGGGAGATCAGGACCCTGAAGTAGGGTAAAGGAAGAGTAAGTCGGAGATTCTACTCTCCACCCCATTACCTCGGGGGAATCCCATACACGCAAACCCCGTCTATACACCTCCCTAAAACAATACTCCCATCTCCTGCTTCACGTGGCTCTCCCCCCCACCCCGCCCCAGTTCACTCCTGGGCCACTAACCTAGCACGTATACGTTGGTAGAAATGGTCACGTGGGCTACAGCATTTCTGGCGCTGCATTCCCATCGTCCATGGGCCTCCTTGGTCAGGGGTCGAAGGATGAGGCTGTTGTTGCTGTCCACCTGGGCCTGGCCCTGCAGCCCCCGTCCCACCTACAGAACCACTGGTCAGCCCTGAAGACACACGCAGCCACCCCTCACCAAGGGGGCCGCTCATTTCTCCAAGCAACCTGTGCCCTCCCGGTGTTGCCTCTGGCAGCCTAAACCTCCTTTCCGAGAGCACAGCCAGGGAAACAGTGGGCATGGACCCAGGTAGAGCTGAGTCAGGAGTGGGGAGCCTTACCTTGGCCCAAGAGACAATAGGAGGAGGGTCTCCCCGGGCGGAGCAAGGGATGAGTAGGTCCCGCCCTACTTCTTGGAAATACTCTTCCTTGGGCTGGTCTATAAAAGCCGGGGGAGCCTGCAGGCCAGATCTGTATTGGGAGGGGCCTCTTTCACAGCCTCTCTTCCACCTCTAAGCTTTGGTGTCCCCCATTCCCAGGTCCCTGTCATACTGTCCCGTTCTCCATCTCTCAGACCTGTGTCTTTGCTCCCAGCAGGTAGGACTGCGTGGGTAATGGGCCGGGGCAGGACTCTGAGATAGACGAATCTCTACAGGTCACCCCCTCTCTCCCCTTTGCTCTATTCCCTATGGGATTAAAACCAGACAGATACCTCATTTCGTGAATGCGTACGTGACCGACGTCCTACTGCCCGGTATCTTTTCTGTGTAGTCTGATGGCTGTTGCTATGACCACCATACGAAACAGACGTAGGAGCCCCTCCCACCGCTCTCTGACTTACTCCACCCTGCCGACATGGTTCAGAACACACATCCAGCCACCTGGCCTTACCACAGCAGGTTTGCTGCAAGCCTCACCTTGAGCAGCACTCGGGTCACAGGGGAGGATCCAGCCGTACCAAGACTGTTGTAGGGCGTGCAGGAGTATTCTCCCAAGGCATCCTCATTTCCCAGGGCAATGACGAGGGAGCCTTCTGGACCCAGGGACCAGCCAGGGAACTAGAGGGCAGAGAAAATGACAAATCGAGAAAGAAACTCAACAGAGGCAAAGCTGGGGTGAGGAGGGACAACTCAAGAGAGGAGACGACAGAGCAAACTGTTCAGGAGATAAACTCATCAGCTCTGGGTCTGAGCCTGACCCTCTCTCTGCACTCTGGTCCTCCACTTCTGTCTGTGCTGTCAAGGGGTGCAAGACCGTGACAACACAGCTTGGCACCAGTCACAGAGAATATAGCATGAATGGCATCCCTCTGGTTGAGACACTTGGGTTGTCTGCCTGCCCCACCCAGCACTCTCCATTACTAAATTCTTCATCTCCCAATCCATTTCTCTAAGAAAGTCTCCCATTCTCCTGGATGAAGTGTGGTCCCCTGATCTCTGCACCTAACTTCTTGTCTGTCATTCTGGGCTAAGCAGGAGAGCTTTTGTTTCGCTCTGTCTTGTTTTCAGGCCCTTGCTGGTTCAGACTGAGTAACCCCTCACCTGAACTGTCTCCGCTGCTTCGAAGCCTTCGGGATCTGCTCCTAAAAACTCCAAACCACAGCCCTGACACAACAACACCACTGCCAAAATTCACTGCTGCTGGAGAGATGGCTCAGCAGTTACGAGCACTGACTGCTCTTCCGGAGGTCCTGAGTTCAAATCCCAGCAACCACATGGTGGCTCATAACCATCTGTAATGGGATCTGATGCCCTCTTCTGGTGTGTCTGAAGACTGTGACCGTGTACTTATATATAAAATAAATATCTTTTAAAAAAAAAAGAGTTTTGGAAACTTCCAACGAAAATTTACCAAATGCTACAACTGTAAAAGACACTCGGTTGGAAAGACGTGATGCCTCAAGGAATTTACAGTCTCCTCAGACAAACAAAAGATTCCAATCAGCTCCGAATGAGGTCATATTAAGCTGGCATGCAGTTCTTCCTCTCAGACCCAACCTGTCATTCCAGCCTTTTCTACACCTCTCAAGTCCTTACAGGTGCTCCCTGTAGCTCCCCCTCACTGCCCGGTTTATCATTCCATCAGCACACTGTACTGTATGCCCTGCCTCGGCCAAGGGGTTTCTGCATGGAATGACTGCCCACTCTTCAAGGCCTATTACCTCACCGAAGGCCCAGAATCTGTTACAGGTCTATCCTCCACCAGACCTAAAAACAAAAGCCGTGGCCTTTCCCTGGCCTGACAAGAGTCTCTGTGGCAGTTCTGCCCTCAAGGCAACGTTCCAGGGATGGATACTTCTTCGCCTCCCCTCCACAGCCACAGCCTGACATTGGCATCTGGTAAGAAACACGTTTCCCAGCCACGGTGCTGAATTAAACTCAGCTACCTGCTGGGCTGCAGCTGGCCCTCTGACAAGAATAAAACCTAGCCAAGACCTTCCTTCCCCCATCACAAGCCTGTACCTTGTCCAGCTGTAAGGCCTGTCCGTCTTTGGTCCAGGTGACAAACAGTAGTGGGGGATTAGCACGAACCGGACACCGTATCACCCCACGCATGCCAATGGGCAGGGGTGTCTCGGGAGGCATGACTGTCACCTGGGCTGGGTCTGGAGGAATGCAGAGACCAGTTAAGAGAATAAGGTCATTGGTCTGTCTCAGGGGGAGGAGCAGGCTGTGGAAGGAGTATAGGGTTGGGGCTCAGACTTACAGAGCACAGTGAGATAGGCAGAAGCTGAGGGTGGATGCGGAAAGCCATTGCTGGGAACACAGGTATAGTGGCCGGCGTCATCAGGCTGAGTGGCCTGTAGCCACAGGCTTCCATCTACCAGGATCCGCACTCGAGACTGTAAGCGGCTGCAATGTGGCACGTGTGAAGAGGAACCTAGTCCTCAGACTAGGAGCCCCTCAGAGACTACTCATCAATCCCCTGCCTCCACTACCCAAGAGATAGGCTCCCCTACCTGATGTGGAAGACATTGATACGATCCTGGAACCAGCTATAGGTGAGGTTTGCAGGGTATGCCTCAGCCCGGCAAGCCAAAGAGACATCCTGGGAGGCATTGACTGTGTTGTTGTTGGGGGGCACCACAATGACAGGGGGTCCTGTGGGAAGTACAAAAAGGCAGGAAAGTGTCCTCAGCCCATGACCTTCCCAGAACCCTCGGGGCCCTTCTACACCTCTTCCTGGTTCTGCCCTTTGTACTAACGGGCCAAGTTGCTACAGGGCCTTGAGGACTCAAATCGGAATGTGTGATAAAAAACCCGTCCTATTCCAGAGGCGACTCCCTTTCCCAAGTCCGCCTTGTTTCACGAGGAACGACAAGTGAAACAGCCTGTTTCCTTCTGCTTAGAAACTGTATGTGGAGGAGGGTCCAGGGAGGCCAGAAAGAAAGGCAAGGTTTCCTGGCGGGCCTTCCTCATAACTATATCACCCAGTGCTTCTCTTCTCAAGTACCAAGGAGACGGATACTCCAGCAGATCATACATTAATCGGTTCTCCCCACAGTGCTAACATGGATACCTCACATGCCCCATTTGCCTTTCCTTCCAAATGAGCACAGCATACATGGGCTATATGTCACTTCCTGTGATTGTCAAAGTCCTGTGAGAACCTCTTTTTTCTTTCTTTCTTTTTTTTTTTTTTTTTTTTTTTTTTTTTTGTTGAGATCTGTGAGGACTCAGGAGGGTCCCACGATTCATGACCTAACACCAACACCCATATCCTTTCCACTGCAATGCACTGTTGGGCACTAAACTGACTGTTTCTTTACCCTTTCTCTCACCCTACAGGGCCCCTTGCTCAAACATGAGCGTCCTCCCAATCTTCCATGTGCTTCCCCGGTATAGGTCATGTTTTCTACTCTAAGTGGCCCGGTTGCCCTGCCCTTCCACCAAAGAGCACCTAGCACCAGCAGCTGAGTAGTGTGGGTGACGCTGCCCTCAGTGCTGGAGGCTTGGCAGGTGTAGTCTCCAGCGCTGCCTCGCTCCACCCGACGGATCCACAGTGTTCCATTCCGCACCTAGGTAAGGAGTCTTTAAGGAAAAGCCCTTCCTGTTTGGTCAGCCTTACACCCTGCGCTTCCAGAACTGGCCAGCAGAGGGAGGCAGCACCTCAACCTCAGGGAAGCCGATGGCATGCCCCTCCTCCGACCCATCTCCGGGCTTGGCTTCGGTCCCACTCCTGCCTTCCCGTTTTTTGTCCTCGCAGTCCAGCTGACCCCACTCACTTGCACCTGACCCTGGCCTTTGCCAAGGTCTTGTCCTCGGAATTTCCAAGTCACATAAGGCTGAGGGCTGCCAAGGGCCACACAGCGCAAGGTAACAGCCTCCAGTTCCTTCACTTCCAACACTAAGGGAGGCGTCTCCTGGAACTGAGGGGGCGCTGTAAGAGAAAGAGGCATCAGGGGCTGCCAGAAAGGCTATCATCCCACAAAGCAGAGTTCAAAAGCCAGCGAGAACTCTCAGAGCTGGAGCCTGCCCGCAGTACACGGGAATACTAGCCCAGGGTCACCTGCCTGTTGGGACCATCCTAACAAGACACACGCTGAACACAGGCTGCATGCCCGGAACTAGGGGGAGAGCCAAGTGCCCAGGGAAGTCTGGAAATCAGGAGGGGCGGGAATCAAGCTGCCTCTATCTGATTCTCCACCTCAGTATCGCCTATGAAATGTGGTTACTACTGCTTCCCCTTTGGTGGAGAGGGAGAAACAAAGGCCCTAAATAATAATAAAAAAAAAAAAAATACTATGCAAGGTGAACTGAATCATTCAGGGCCCGATATACCTTATCCATGACCTTGGCCAAGTAGTGAAAGTTCCTGACTCAGAGTCTATGGGCTGATTGGATTTTATCTGAAGAACTGAGGGCGTGAGGGAGGGCCGAGGTAAGTGGCAAGCCTTAAATGAGCAAGTATGGTGAACAATGCCAGGATGGGTAGGGCATCGGTACTGCACCGAACTCTCTCATGCCCCTTACTACCAGGGTCCCCAACATTCTCCTCCCTCCCGTCACCACGGGCTTCCCCGCTTCATACAATTGACTGTCAGGTGCACCCAGGAGCCATTGGCAAAATCCTGCTCAGGGCTGTGTTGGTCCAGGAAGAGCACGCGGCACTCGTACCAACCCTGGTCTTCCACCCGGAGCCCCTCAATCTGGAGAGATGCTCCTGTCTGCAGACGGACTCGTCCTGTGAGGAGGGAAGTCCTGAATCAAGGGCGCTGAATGAGGGGATTCTGCCAAAGCCTCCCAGTTCTGGTCACACTGGCCGTTCCCAGAGGGTGAGAATAGCCTAGGTCTGTCATCCACGAGTGAGGGTCACCAGAGGAACAGAAGAGATTGAGGTCATTGAGGGCACACTGCTACGTTCGATCCTTCTGACTGCTCCTGCCTCTCAAGAGCCGAGACCCAAACCAGACCAGAAAAGCTCAAGGCTTTGAGTGGACCGAATGTTGTGCTGAAATACACTGGACTTCCCAGACTATTAGAGGAAGGCGTCTCCTACAGGATTCACCATCCCTGAGGGACTTTATAAGACCAAGACATAAGTTCTCTGGGAATACTCCCGCTTTTGCAGGACTCTGCCCCTGAAATCTCTAGCAGTGTTTGGGGCCCTCCCAGGGACCCAAACCTCATCCACCAAAGCCTGTAATCCCTCAGAGCTATTATCAGCGGCCTAAGCGCCTTAGAGTGGCCAGAGTCCAACCCAGGCAGGCAGCAGCGTCAGCAGCCTCCAGAGCCCAGCCCAGCCCCTCTACGCCCCAGCTGACTGATCACACGCAGCCCCACAAAACCACACACCACAGCACAAAAAAAAAAGACCCTTGGTTCCCACCAACTCAGCACCCACAGCACACCACTAGGCTGAGACGTGCTCGCCTGGTCCCCTCAGGACCCTCCTCTGAGGGAACCCGGCACCCTGATGGCCTGAAATATCTCTAGCAATGCAGTCTCCCTGAGAAAGGCATATGCTTGGCAGCCCCGAGTACCCAGGCACACGTCCAGTTCGGCCCCACTCTCCTTTGCAAGTTACTCCACCTGTCCATTTCAGTTTCCTCAGTCAGAATGAGAGAGGGAGAAACCGGAATACGGGCGGAAGGCAAGAGATGATGCAGGGGAAGTGCATAGCGTCTGCCATTACTGGAGGCTCCCAAAAAGGCCGTTACACGAGTAAGTGAAGATGCATCTTTGAAATCAGAAGCCTGCACTCAACCTGGGCCCCACCCCTCATCCGATAACGTGGCACCTCTGTTTCTTCTTCTACATCAGCGAACTGTACCAACCGCCATGCACCAGGCTGCCCTACGTGGAGCCTGGCACAACCCGGATTCCTATCGCTGTCTGCCATTTACTTACTTATTCCATCGTTCAAATCCTACCTCCTAAATGTTAGTATTTCCCTCACTGTCATCTTCCACCCTGAAGGCCCGCAGTGTCTCTCACCTACGTCATTCAGGGGCTCTGTACCCCCTACTCTTAGCAGTCGCCCATCCTCACTTTGACCTCTGGTGCGAACGAATGGTATTTTCTAAAATGCACAGGACAGACAAATGGAGCTCCCAGATGACACCCTGCCTATCCCAGTCCTCCCTGGTAGTGGCGGTCTCACTCCTAAAGCTGCCGGAGTGCCACCCACTCCTCCAAGCTGTTTCCACTCCACTTCTAGGGTGGCCTATCTGAAGGAGAAACTCAGCCCGCGTGCTCCTTGATGGCCCTGGAAAGATGAGAGTGGGAGAGAGATCTAGGGCAGCTACTGATCTTAGTGGCCCTTTTTAATTCTTAACCGTTGGTCCCTGTGGCTTCTTCAGAATGGGTGGGCCTGCTTATAGGTCTAGGTGTATAACCCCCCACCCGGGAGATAAAACCGCTTACCATGCAGGTAAATATTTAACGTAATACCCTTCCTCAAACCTGCAGGATTCCTCGTTCACCCTGCTCTGCCAGGCCACTGAGCCAAGCAGACCCCAGACGGCAGCCTCCTCAAGCCCCACAAGATGGAAGCTTTCATCATGGTGATGTGTGAGCTCCAGAGTGAAGACAGAAAGGCTGAGCCCTGAATATGAGCTTATGTAATATTAGACACTGTCGCCCTACCTAATCCTCCCAAAACATCCATCACCGATGAAGGACCTAATGCTAAACTTCCTTCCAAACTTTCATAGCTATTAGGAGACCTAGCCGGGTCTACCAAGTCAGAGCGCTTTCTGCTGACCGCTGTCATTAGAATAGAGTGGTGTTCAGGGCACTGCGCACAATCTGATTTCACTCAAGAAACGTCGCCAGCTGATGCCTCACACTGCTCACGTCTGGTAACCAGAACATTCGGAGCAGCGTGTTGTACAAACTAACTTCCCTAGGAGGTCCAGAGAGGCTGCAGTGTTTCAAAACAAGGTGACCGGAGTGGCACTTCCTGTGTCCCGACCACACCTCCCACAAACCCGCCCTCCCCCCCCCCCCCCCGTGGGACCAAACCTAAGGAACTTCAGATCTGCCTAACACGCATCGTCTGAAAAGGAAAGAGTCTGCTCTCTTGGGCTCTGAAAAGGCAAGAAGCCCACACTAAATTTAACCATGAACACAGACAAGTGAGCATTCACACAGAAGTTCAAATCATGACTGTGACAGTGCCCACATACTGCACGATGAAGCCAGGGGCACGAGGAGGCATTTTGGGACGATGTAGGGAGGCAGACAGCTCGGAAGGATCAAAGGCAGAAAGGTGAGATTATTAGGTGCTCTGGACGGACAATCGGAATTGATTCATCAAGCAACTAAGCGACTTAGGTCAGTCACAAAGCACAAGTCCAGCTGCTCTGTTGAGGCATCTCTGAAACTCCCAAGAAATCCAGCACAAAAGTCAAGGGCCAAGAGCCAGCCTCACAAATTCAAACACCGCCCTTCCCCCTTTCACAACACCCAGGTGCTGCTATGTTTAAATACTTTAAACACAGTAGTTTACTTAATCGATTAGTCCTAGACCATTTTCTATTGCTTTTTGCCACTCCTGTACTGGTTTACACATCTAGGATCCTGTACCCCACAGCTTCTAGAACCCCTAAAACCAGCTTTCCTTTCAGTGTGGTCCCCAGAGCTACTCTCACTCATGATTCTAGGCCACCAGCCTCATGGCGGTCCCAGGCCATCTCCTCCCTCACTTGCCCACAGGGTTTATGACAGAACAGCATTGTCCTCAGCAACCTCCACCTCCTGTTGCTTAGCAACTGCAATTGTGAGTCCCCTGAACAAAGGCGGAGAGGCCCCTCCTGAACCGTGAAGCAGTAAAGGGTTAATGGGCTCAGAGGCCTCCCTCTGGGGTCTTCACCAGAGCAGGACCCAAGTGGCTGAACTCAGGGGCAAGAGTGGGGACAAAGGCTAGAAGTAGGGGGTAAAACACAAAGACTTGCAGGCTGGAGAAAATCCACAGGTAGACGGGGGAGCTCTAGCCATCTCTTGGCTCATCTGCCCAGAGCCCAAGAGAAAAGCCCAAGACGGATGCTGGGGCAAAGGCAGAGTCCCACATCCCCCAGGTGGAGTCTGAAGGAAGGAAGCTCTTCCCACCTCCCCACCACCACCCCCTGCCTTGCCTCAGCCTGGCAATCATTTGAATTTGTCCGTCCTTAGCCCCCGAAACCAAAGACCCCTGGGCACAGGCAGGCACAGACAGGAAGGCCGCTCTGCCTGTACCATTTCTCTCCACTCGCGCTAATTGGGGCCCACTTTCATCAAGTCCCCAGGGCTTGTGTAGACAGACACGCACACTCCCAACTAGGCTGTTTGCCAATAACTGCCCCCAGTTTGAAAATAAACTCTCTCCTGCCGGCACCTGCCAGCACCACCACCTCCCTCAGTTCACCAGCCTGTGACAAGGGCCCAGCCAATCCCAGGATTTCCCTCAGGATTCAAACCAAAGGCAGACAAGGCACCCCAACAACATCTTCCCAGGCAACCTTTCCCTCCTGAAAACAGAGTACCAAGGCTCTTTCTTACCCAGCAGTCCAAATCTACCCTTAGGGCCTCCCTCAGGCCCTCTGAGGCCTTATAGTAAGCCACTCAGATTAGGGCTCCATCCAGGATGCAAGCTAGGGTGCTGTAGAAGACTCCAGGGAGACCTATACCGTATGCCTCTACTGTAGCCTCTAGAAGCACAGACCCAGCCAATCCCATCTATGCCCAGACCTTTGGGGGAAACTGATCGGGAGCCTCCTCCAGTAACCCGTCTGCGTCCATGCTCTCTGCAACTGACAATCAGACTGTGCACCTCATACCCAAAGAGCCCACGTCCGTACCCACTCTGCTGTCCCTTTACCCCACTCCCTAAAAGCTTGGACCCTCCAAACTGGCATTCTGAACGGCAGGGAAGGGGATGACACAGAGCAGCAGATAGAAGACCCAGAGACCCAGAGATAAAGCGGGGATCAAGACGAGTCTGGAAGGTTGCATGAGATGAGAACAATTAGCAAGTCAGGATGGATCCTCGGGATACAGCATCTCCCATGCAACACGCCATCCACAGCGAAGACAGCAACGCTCTAATGTGTGCATGCATCGCGTGCAGATAAATGAATCCCTCGACGGAGGAGCACAACTGGGGAGGAGCAGGGCCATGCTGGCTAAGCGGTCGGAGCAGGGGAGCAGGAGATGAGATTGGAGAGAGCGAGGAGCAGCCTACCTTTTGCTGGTGACACTCCCCCTCCCGCCTAAGGACAACTCTTACCCACGTAATCAGGGTCAATTCGGGGAGAGTAGAGGCCGAACTGGATGAAGATGGGAAGCAGGAATCCAAAGCGCAGCCACTCGATGACATGCAGAGGGGGGCGGCCAGCTGGAGGCAGCAAGTCACAGCCCAGCACTGCACTCTCCCCAGCCCGGCCCACCACAGAGACCACCTCAGGCTTCCTTCGACCTATGAGGTGGGTAGCATGGGGAACAGCAAGGGATCAAAATGAGATGCGGGAGGGGGAGGCTTCGTCAACAGCTCTCAAGTTGCCTTAAGATTGCGTGATTGGGGGGGAACCCCAACCTCTCCAAACCAGCCCTAGCCCTCTCCTACTCTCCAATTCTCACAGATAACCCCTTACTGAACAGTCACATCCCAGGGTGACACGGAGCTGTTGGTTCCCTGGGGTCTGGCTCACCGTCAGCCCCTTGGCTGAGGATCAGGCTGAGGATGGTCAGACGGAGACACCAAATCATAGCCCAGCTGGCCTGCTCGCCCGGCCCCTCCTATCCACAGGAGCCCAGATGGAGGGGCCGGAGGAATGTCCACTGCCCGGCAATCCCAGAGAGCACCAGTCACGTTCTGATCCGCCTCAGGCAACCAGTTTCAGCTCTCACTCTTCCAGTTGGTGCCTAGCTCACTCAACACCCGAGGGAGAACCACCAGACCTAAATGCAAAATATAAGGCAACATACAGAGTCGGTCAGAGGAGGAGTACAGAGGAAAGCCCTGTCAGAACAAGGCACAGGGAAGAAAAGAGCTATAGAGGTAAGGAAGGGACCTGCACAGAGACAGGAAGGACCCTTGGGTTGCTCTGCTGGGGTTTCATTACCGCCAGACTCTACCACAACCAAGCTCCTAGCTCCTAAAGCAGAGATCTTAATCCCTGAGATTGAGCTAGGATGGGAACGCTAGGGTACTTGAGGATGCTGTCTGGTGGAGGCTGCACAGGTAAGGAAACGGATCCAGGAAAAAGCAAAGGAATTTTGGGAATGCCTGGCAATTGATACAATATTCTTAGCAAAGTGAGCAAAGAAAACTAGGGGGTTCTCATACAAAAGGAAAGGATTTATCAGGAAAGCCCTGGAGATGAAGACCATCGTGGAGTAGCTAGCTCCCCAAGCACCCCCACTCTTCTTTCCTTCCTCCTGATGTCAACAAGGCAACAGATAACATTCATTCATATTCTCTCCTCTCTCTCTCTCTCTCTCTCTCTCTCTCTCTCTCTCTCTCTCTCTCTCTTTCTCTCTCCTGGTCTGATCAATAAGGATCCTAAGGATCTTGCTCAGAAACAGATAGCTAGTCTAGAGCAAATTTAAGATAATCTAGCCCCTTACTCAATAGCAAGCACCCACACCCAATTCTTCACCCTATTCCCCATGCTCTGTGGGGAGCCCTGGAGCCTAGAGACAGTCTCCACTCCATCCACACTGCTTTTGGCAGTGAGTGAGTCAGGGGCTTGAGAGAGGAGGAGCTGGGGGTGGGAGAGGGAGGCAGCATCCTCCAGGTCTGGACAGATCCAGGGCTGGCAGCTGTAGCCACTTTCTTCGTGATGTTGCCAGAGAACCCTCCCTCTGCCAGACACCCTGACTTAGTGCTTCACCCTAATTACTCCTACACACTCCTCTCTAGTATCCTGGGGGTGCCAGGATTTGCCAGGCCCTTCCTTCCCCCTAACCCTAAAGGCATGATCTGGAAGAAACAAAAAATGCTTTTAAGTCCCTATGATACACAAAAAGAACCCTAGAGCATGGGAGGTAGGCACCCCTGCCAGCACCACCCTCTCAGCCTCTAAGGCAGTCACCAAGAAGCAAAGGGCCCTGACCTGGGCCTGGCAAACCCAAGTGGACTCTGCTCTGTGGCCTCCACCCTCTTCTTGGCCTCCCACAATTCAGCACTGTCAGCAAAATACCCTTCCCAGGGCAGTATCGTCCCTGCCTCTCTGCATAATGTCCCTGTATGCCTGACTCCTGATAATCCCCTGGCCTTCTGTTGCACAGCCAGCTCTCCTGGATTTCCCCAGAAAACCTTCAAATTGTAGCACATAGAAGCCATTCTCTTCCAGCTCCACCAAGAATCTTGGTGATTCTACCAAGAATGCCTGATGACCAAAGCATCCCCAGAATTTACCCCAACTCCTACTCCCCATCCGTCTTCGGTCCTTTCGGTCTTTCCATCCAACACTCCTCCTTTCTTCCAGGACTCCCATCCCAGCCACACACTTTTCAGTGTCTGCAAAATTCCAGCGTCTCACACCTAATCTCCAGTTGCAGCAGGTCTCCCCTCAAAAGCACTCCTGGCTGGCCTCCTTCTGAATTCCCATTTGCCCTCCCCCCCACCCCACCCCACCCCCGCTTTCCCGGGAATCCCCCACCTCCCCAATTCTCCCCGGCTCAGCCCACAATACACTTCTGATAGTCTACCACAACAATTCTCTTTTCCCTCGCATTCTCTGGCTCCTGGAACGCCTTTCTTTTGGAACCCGCCAAGAACTCCCCTACATTACCTCTAAGACTCTTCCAGATCTCGGGGAACCTATCAGTAATTCCACTTCGCTTCCAAAACTACCCTAGTTCTGCTCCCCCAGATAATTTCACTTCTCTCTAGAGCCCTCCCGCTTCCCTCTGTCCCCCACAACTACACGCTGTTCCCCTTGTCCCCGCTGGCACCCCATTTCTACCCCCAGGACACCCCCACCCTCACCTGCTCTGCACCGCACAGCTCTGCTCTCGCAGCCACACAATAGGGGGCGGACCCGCCTCCCCGCCTTAGATGCCCCGAGCGCCTCCCGTCGCCCTGGAGACCGCCAATCCCCCTCCCGCGGCGGCCAATTGGAGCCAACAGAGGCCGAACAAGGCGGGCGGGACCCCCGAGCCGCCTGGGAGTTGTAGTTTAGAGAGAGAAGGACGCGGTCGCACGTGGGCTCTGGTCGCCCCCTCGTGGAGCTCTGTACAACTAAGCGAGGGAAGGCTGATCGCCGCTTCCCGCCTCGAGTCAGAGGGGCTACTAGGTCAAACAGATCGGTGCACCTAGGACCGCAAGAGCCTACCCACTTTGCAGGCTGCTTGCAGGCCCTCCTTCCCTTATAACCTACCTGTGGCCTCCCTCCCCCCCCACCCCGCCCCTTTCTGAACAAGCGTGCTACAAAGGAGGCATCGGAGGTTGAAATCTGAGCTAGGGGCAAGAGCACTAGGAGGAAAGCACGACTCCCCGCCCCCTCCCTGGGGATCCACCCAAGTCTGGGGCCCATCTGATCTCTTCTATCTTTATCCCCACCCCCACCCATTTCCTCTCGCTGGACTGGAAATACCTGTCTGTCTTGGCGAGCTCCCAGCTTTTACCCAGGCCCCTCCCTTGTGCTGAGCTCTTAGATTGGGACTGCTAGAGCTTTTAGCACCACCAACCTAGAGAAATAAGCCCCGGAGGAGGAAATGACAGGCACCCAGACAGCCTGCCACTGAAAGAGAATGGATGAAGTACCTGATCACGCACTGAACCCTTGCAGGGTGCCAGACCCTGGGATAGGCACGGTTTACTTTATTGCTCGTGTAATCTGCGCTGAAACTCCGCAGAGTGAGCGCAGCTCTCTGTATTAGTGAGAAAACAGCGGCCAGACCAGATGAAGGACCTTGCCCAAGATTTCCCACCTAGACACATACAGGGTCCGAATTCAGATCCAGCAGAAGTCACTGTTAGAAAAGAGGTGCGCCCTAAGCCCTCCTCAGCTCCAGCAACCACGTCATCACCTCTTGGACATTTTATCCACAGGCAGAACTAAAGCTGCCCTCAGAAACCTGTACTCGTCTTGGCTCTCCTGTGCGGGTGTGTGCCATTTGCTTTCCCACCAGGCTCAAGCCACATTGTCCAGATATGTCCCAGTGAGCTCCTTCAGAAGACCTCCATGGTAGCAACTTACTGTCCTCCCCACAGTCTGGCTCTGGTAAAACATTGAAATCATGGTCGGGAACCCTTAGGGAAGATTTTAAGCACACCTATGCCACTGTCTCACCACCCCCTATAGTGGCCATCCAGATCAGATCTCATTGCTGTGGTTGGCCTTCCATCTCTAGTAAGGCCTGAGAGTGGAACATTCTTCTAGGTATAAGTGCCTGGGTGCTTTGAGCCACGGTAAGAACTTGGACTGGGGGAAGGAGGTGGGAGCACAAGCACACACAGTCTTTTCAGTGCTGTGAAGAGGTGCCATGATCACAGCAACTCTTGGGGCTGGCTAACTGTTCAAAGGTTTAGTCCATTGTCATCATGGCGGGAAGCATGGTGACAGTTGGCATTAACCTATTTCAAATGGCAAGTAAGAGTGTCCTACCACATACTGCCACATTACTATCCCAGCTTCCAGAGGTACACTCGCTTCCAGGTTTCAGCCTGTTTTTCCAGGCTGTTTTGGGCTTTCTCTCTTCAGAGACTGGCTATGAGAAGAAGGGATTCTGCCAACTGCAGGGAGATCCCTGGACCAACCACAAAGGGACTATTTGTTTCTCTATGTATGCCAGCTCCTAAAAGACATGAGATATGGGCCATCCCTGTCTGGGAAAAAAAAATGAGCACCAGCTGTTTTTCCCAGGCAGACCCTCACCTTGCAGTGGCACCAGTTATGACGGAAGTTGAAGCTATAGACCTTTGTTTAAGACAGAACTGTTCGACCTAATGGAGGCCCAGATGACCAGCCTCAGGCCAAGAACTGCTTTCTAGAGTCCTAACTCTTAGAATATCAGTTTACAGTTTTAGGGGTGAATTGGGAGCTAGTTTTTCAACCTCCACACATTCTACCTAAGCTCTAAGATAGCCCATCTCCTTCACAGAAACTCAGGGAAGGTGTTCTCTGTGCACATGGACTTGGCTTCTGAATCTGTCCCCCACTCCTCGAAGAGCCTCCTCCTAGTTTGCCCTAGTAGTCAGATCATGTGCCCTGCTTTTCTTGGTCTCCATGGTCCCCCGATGCATCTTCCTATACCGTAGACTTCATATTCTTATTCTTGGAAGACACTTTCGAAATCAGCGTCCTCCGCAAAGACAGGAAAGGCGTCACACCACATGGCTCTTTTCCTACCCTTCAGGTTCCTCTTCCAAGGCTCTGCAGGGATCCCAGCCCATACCAACTTGGTGGGAACATAAGGACTCCAAGAAGCTACACCTATGACTTCCTTTCAATTATGCGTTCTTTGTGGAACTGAACTGTGGCTCAATGGATGTTGGATAAACACAGTATCCCAGACCAGGGGAAAGGGACAGAGCAAAACCAAAATCTCCCGAGATCTCACCCAGTTCCCTCCTTGGTGTATCTTAGATCAGTCACCTCCACTGATTTATTACTCACCCTGTCCTACTGACTGAGTAGCTTCTCTTATACCTGCTCCTCCCCCAAACCCTGGCAGCTGCCTAAGTAAAATACACAAGATCTGATTTGGGGAAAATTATATGATAAGCATGTCAGACCTAGAGCTATGGAAAAAGCAAAAGCAAAGAGCTCCACACTGATACAGAAGGCCCATCAACTTAGACAGGGTTTCTCCATGTAGCCCCCTGACTATCCTGGAATTCAATTTGTAGGCCAGGCTGGCCTTGAACTCAGAGATCTGCCTGTATCGGCCTCCCAAATGCCGAGATTAAAGGTGTGCACCACCACCACACCCACCTGAACAGTATCAATCTTAAGTGAAAGTCAAGAACGCAAGATCTTGGCAATTGATCCAGCAAGTCGTCACTTCTACCAGGTGAGCAGCAGGGCTCAGAGCAGCTGGCATCAGGAAGATAACAGAGGTCACCAAGCTCAACTATAAACCAGAGAGGTCCTTCTGCAGGGGCCCCTCCCACCTTCTTGTGGGACGGGTTCTATGTAGATTTGGTATACTGGGTAGGAGGTAAAGTTGCAGCCAGAATAAAGACAGAGCAGGAAAGCAAAGAGTCTTAGACATAACACTTACTCAGAATTCTAAATGAACTACCATCATTTACAACTCACAAGTTCAATTATCTGAGAAAGCCTCTCGGTGTAGTTTAAAGTATATAAGACTTAGGATGGTGGAGAATAGGACGCATATAGCAAAAACAAATATTTCACTCTAATGGGGTCTTTGGACTCATTTTCCCATGCAGAGGCAAGTCTGAAAGGGGGCATGGATTTCAATAAAGATGCCCAGACAGGTAGTTGAAAGAATAAAGATTTTAAACTATGCCCCACTGACCCTGCTGTGAGGACAAGTGCACCTCACAGCAAAGAATAACATAACATGTTTTGGGGATGTAGCCTGGCTATAGCCACCACAAACCATCTGGCCTCGATAAGGCCTGACTCAACAGTCCTGAGAAAAACGAAAATTAGGGTCAGCTTGCCCCAGAAGCAGGGTGGCCTAGAGTTGAACTGAGCCCAAGTTACAAACCAATGAAATTGCTTTGTGTGGGGCTGGAGAGATGGCTCAGCGGTTAAGAGCACCCGACTACTCTTCCAGAGGTCCTGAGTTCAATTCCCAGCAACCACATGGTGGCTCACAACCATCTGTACAGAGATCCGACGCCCTCTTCTGGTGTATCTGAAGACAGCTACAGTGTACCTATATATAATGAATATATAATGAATAAATCTTAAAAAAAAGAAAAAGAAATTGCTTTGTGTGACTGTTGCCAACTACCTATGTAATTTTCCCTATAAATACCTTCCCCTAATCAGGCTCGGGGTCGACTCCTCTATCTCCTGTGTGAGATATGTGTCGTCCCCAGAGCTCTGGTTCCTCAAATACACCTCTTGTTTATTACATCAAGATCGGTTTCTCGTGAGTTCTTGGGGGTTGCGTCGTCTCGAGATTTGAGTGGGGGTCTTCCCCACCCCGGTGGTCTTTCAGTAGTGAGAGTGGGAAACAGATTTTTCCTGGACTTTCCAGTGCAAACAGAAGCACCAGGCACAGCTCCCCCATACTGGTAGAGACTTGATTTTATTGCTAGATGGTGTCTCTTAGGAAATATGGCCCTTTTCGGTGTTCAACTCTGATCTCTCCCACCTATTCCCCAGATAATTTCTCTAAAGACTGAAACGAAACTCAGAAGAGGACCTCAAAGGCCAATCAGACTGGAGTAGAGCTAGACTTCCCCTTCTTCCTCAGTGTAATTCGGTTTCTCTCGAGCTTCCTCTCCCTTGGCCTCTCAGAGTCTTTCCAGGCTTGGGAGATGCAGACTCCCACAACTAGAATTACCAAGAGTAAGAGAAGGACCAAGCTCTTGACCAGGAAGCAGAACGTCGAAGGCTTCTCCGGATATCCAGGATCTGGGATAGGGAGAAAAGAAAGTAGTTCAGTAGAAGACTGGTAATTTTAGTGGGCAGACATCTACCTAGGGTTTCTCAGAAAGGCTCTTGGGTTAATAATCAGCTCACATCTTGTGGCAAATCTCTCTAGAAATACCTATTCTGTGCACACAAGTTCAGGGACTAAAATCTAGCTATCAATCTCAAGTCACGTGCAGAAGACTCCTCTGGAAATCCAGAGCAATTGACAAATTGGAGCCACTCCCCGATCCGGTGGCAAGCACCTGCAGGAGAGGGTTATGTTCTAGAGTCCTGATATGTGCCTTAAAAAAGAGTCACAGGCAGGGTGGGGGAAAGAGGCAGCATCTCAAGGCACAGAATTTGCATTCAGGCTCAGGAATAGTGTCTTGGGCTCTGGTACCTGCACAGAAGGACCCGACAGAGATGGGACGGGAACTGATGTTGCTGACAGGGTTGCTGACCCTGCAAGTATAGGAAAGGGCTTTGTCGCCAGGCCTCCAGGATGTACTGAGAACAGAACCTTCATGGGATGTGTTAGCGCTGTCCTGTGATGAAAGCCAGATGTAGGTCACGTCCCTGCCTGCTCTCTCTGTGGAGCACGTCAGAGATATGTTGCAAGTACCTTCCTCTGAGATGTTAGAGTTCACAGTGATGTGGGGCTTTGACAGCCGCCCTAAAAGAGAAGAAAACAGACCCAGTGAACATTCTGGAGTTGGCTCTGTTTTCCAAGTTTCTCAAGCCTTGGGCATTCCTGCTGTCTGGAGAGGCCCTTTACTCAAACAATAACTAAGCAAAAACCAAATAAAACAACTGGATAACTGTGGTTACAGGGTCCCAGAGGATATGCTGAAACAGATGCCCAGCCCCCTGTACCTTCTAACATCACTCTCTTAGTTTTATACCCTCTTACCTCCAAATCCTCTTCTACCTCATTGATTGCACAGAATAGTATCACCCCTCCCCCCCGCCTAAAGACATTTACATTGTAATCATCTCTCCAAGTCCCAAAGTAGATTCAATGTGGCAGGTGGAGAAGAAATTGTGTTTCAAGTGGGGGAACAAATGTTTATTAATCCTCAAACCACTCGGGGGGATAAAGGCCTCGAGAGCTGTTTATCTAGAGCAATCTCCTTGGTGAGAAAGGGCTCTTGGATGCTCTATACTCGGTCTTTATCTTTCTCACTGCTTTGGGCACCTCCATGGAAACAGCCGCAGTGCCCAGTGCCTCCTTGTTCCTATTCATTCTCCCTGTGACTAAAGCTCAGGCACTGGAACAGACCACACCACAGGCGGTCTGCCTTCCAGTTTCAGCCTCTTATAGCTTACCACAGCTCCCAAGTTTCCACGACAAGCCCAGGAAAGCCAGAATAAAGAGGTTCTAAACTCACGGTAGACATGGAGAGAGTAAGACTTCGTGATAAGGAGCTGGGACGTCTTCAGGTTGACTTGGGCTTGGTAAAGCCCTGAGTCCTCCCAGGTCAGATTGCTAATACACAGGGAGTAGCTGGACTCTGGGATGCTCACTCTGCCCTGGTATCGAGGATCCACTGACATGAGGATGACTCGCTGCCCCTCTTTGCCTGGCATCACGGTGGCAAGGTTTTTTTGAGAGAACCAGATAATGTTGTCAATTTCTTCATTGGATAGTATTTCCAGAGAGAGGTTGACAGACTCTTGAAGGACAGCAACCACTTCCTCAGGGTCCTCATCATCTCCAGAAAACCCTTTGGCTGAAAAAGAGATGCTCTCAGCCTGGCTGATATCCCTTGGCGGCTGCAACTAGTTAACAGGGTGGCTATGATTCACCCTCATCTGAGCACCTTCTGTAGCTCCATGTATTGTACGACTCTCTAGCCACCTCTTGTAGTTCTGGATTTCCACAGCACCTGAGTTGATTGGGGATGGTCCCCATGTATCTCTAAACCATTTTCCTTCTTTCTTGTCCTTCTGGAACTGCAACCCAATGCATGTCTCCCAGATATCCTCTCTCGTCCTCTCATTCCTTGGAGATCAGAGTACAAGCTCCCCCAAACTAGCCTAAGATCCAGGTATATCACTCATAGGTACGGCGTACTCAGCACGATCCATATCAACATACAACAGTAATACATGCGCACCCACGTTTATTGCAGAGCGAGTCACAATCAACTTTGGTGCCCATCAACAGAAGGGCTGACACATTCATCCCCAAAGGAAGGGTCTTGGTAGCCTAAGGCCAAGTAGAACAGTGGGGGTATAAAGACAGTCTTATATAGGAGCAGGTAGCCACTCACCTTCATGAAGCAGCAGCAGGAGTGACCACAGAAGGGCCCCCATATCTGCAGCTCCTACCTGGGAAGAGTGACTTGGTCAGCTCCCTAGAAAACACAAGCTGGTGAGGAGTCCATAGAAGCAGACTGACTGTCTCTGTCAGAAAGCAGAGAGAAAAATAGTTCTCGCTCCAACTTCCTCTGTACACATTAAGCTCCTCCCTGGCCCTCATGGAAAACCATCTCTCTTCAGTCTAACAGTCAGATGATGTATCCACTGTCTCAGATGGCCCATCCCCCAAACTCAACCCAAATCTCACTTCCTAATACAGACTTTGACTTTCTAGTTCCCGCCATCTGCATGCCCAGACCCCATAGAAATCACATATGCATGCGCTAGCCAGCTGTCGGCCCTCAAAACACTCTCTCTAACCCCTCAGGATTTTCTATGCTGCTGTGATCTTTATCTCCCCTGAGAGAATCAATCTTTTATTTCCTCTGTATGTTTCACTGTTCCTGGATGCTGCTAGACCCGTCTTCATAACATTAGAAAAGATGAGTGCGGGAAGTATTTCTGTTTAAAGCTAGGTGTATTTCCATTTGTGATGCATTTGAGAATGGGGGATTGATCTCTTAAACAAACAAACAAACAAACAAACGAGCCTGTCTTCCACCTATCTTTCTGCTTTGCCCAATGTCTGCAGAACAGCTTCGCCTGCTCAGTGGCAGTGCCATCTGATTCAGTGGCCTGGGCAATGAATGGAGCAGACTAGGCCCCAGGAATGTCTGAACACTGAGTCTTCACTAGGAACTGCTGGTTGGCCACAGAAGACACCTGCAAACCTACAGACTAGGCTGCCACCTCCACCAGGGAGCAGTGAACTCAGAAGCAGGTAAAGTGCTTTCACCCTGACCAGTCTTAGTCACAGACTTTTTGGCTACTCTTGTTTTCCCTTCTCCATCTCTTCAGGCTCCCTTTAGGAGTAGAGATTAGGCATGACCAGGTGAGAACCATGGGTGTTCCCCAGAGGTGGTGTCGCATGTGTGCTGAACTTCCCAAGCCAGCATTCATCCCATCAAGTAGGATTCAGTGGGCGATTACCCTTGTTGCATGGAATGGCGATTTCAACAATACAGAGGAGAATCTATGTCACACAGAGCAATGGTAGGCAGGTTGACATAAGTCACCTTTGTGAGAGGCTGGGGGGTCAGCTCTGGGATTGGTGACCAGCAGAAGCCATCACTCCCAGAAGTCCTCTTAGATCTGAGTAATGAAAGTCCACTGTCTCCAGAGGCAGCTGCAAATGTCAGCACAGCTAACTGGCCCGGGGAAGTCCTAGAGGAGACGAGGTTCTCGATGCCCCGCCTCACATTTTTTTATGTAAATATCACCACTTTGAAGATGTACTGCTCCATCTGGAAGACAAGGTTGGTGCCTTGGGTTCCTACTGCAAGGAATTTGAGGACTTCCCCCCTTCTCCACTGGCAGGATATTAAGGACTGGCAGGATATTAACACTTGTGAGTTTCTTTTTAAATTGTGGTGTGAGTTGAGAAGGGACATCATAGAGACCCCTCACTGGGCAGCAAGAAAAGGCCATTCTCACTTAAAATACTGTTTCAGGTCAAGAATAGTGGCACACACCTTTTAATACCAACACTCAGAAGGCAGAGGCAGGAGGATTGCTCTGAGTTCCAGGCCAAACAGGGCTACCTAGTGAGGCTCTGTCTCAAAAAGGAAACAACAATAATAACAACGACAATAATTTAAAGAGTTTAAGTTAGAGTTGTTAATATCACGGAAAGATTTTTAAATCATTCAGAGTATCAATGTTGATCAATGATCTAGAGAAAATCAGATTTGAGAAGAGATTATATAGAATTAAGGTAAATAAAACATTCCCCAGAAAAGGAGCCCTTAACTTATGTACACTCTCGGTAGTGTGATGATAGTTAGCTTTGTATGCCTACTTGATACACTGCAGAATCACTTAGAAAAGAATCTCAGTGAGGAATGGTCTAGACTGAGTTAGCTTGTGGGTATGTCTCTGAGGTTGATTGACATATGAAAATCCAGCCCACTGTAGGCGGCACCATTCCCTAGGCAGAGGTCCGGAACTGTATAAGAAGAAAGCACAGGCAAAGAAGCAAGCATGCATGGACATTTCTCTCTGCTCTTGACTGTATGTCTGATATGACTAGCCTTCTACGTACTCATTTCTCTATGTTCTTGTTAGTCTGATGTGGCCTTCTCAGGCTCCTGATACTGTGTTCCCTGCTTTGATAGACTATAACCTGGAATTGTGAGCCAAAATAAACTGTGTCTCCAATAACTTGCTTTTTTGTTCAGATATTTTATCACAACAACAGAAATAAAACTAGAAGTAGAACTGAAACTAGTGGGGATGTAAACTAATTTGAGTCACTAGGGAAATCAGTATGGTGGTTCTTTCAAAAAAAAACTAAAAATAGAACTATCATATGGTCTAGCTATACCATTCCTGAGCAGTAAGAATCTAAGTCACAAAACTACAGTCACTCTGCACAATCAAGTTTACTGCAACTGTATTCACAGTAGCTGTTCTCCGTGAGCGCCTAACAAGTAAATGGATAAAGCAGATATGATGTATATTCACTATAAATTTTATTCTGCCATAAACAATGAAGTTATGTCATTGTTAGGGACAGAGCTAATCCCGTCAAACAAAATAACCCATTTTTTTCTCATATGCAGAGTCTAGATTTTGGAAAACAAGCAAGTTAAAGGAAGAGTACATAAGAATAGAAAAGAGAGACTGGGGGCGGAGACAAGAAAAGATGATAGAGAGTAAATACAGCGTTATGTGTCACAAAACCCAGTATTTCGTAGAACATATATTAATTTTAAAAAAGTTTAAAAAGAGAAGGGACCTTGGGTAGGAGAGATGGCTCAGTGTTTAAGAGCACATACTGTTCTTGCAGAGAACCCAAATGTGATTCCTAGAACCCACATCGGGCAGCTTCCAACAGCCTGTAACTCCAGCTTTAGGTGATATGATATCCCTCCAACCTTCTGCTTGTGTACACGCACGCACACGCATGCACAAGTGCACAAGCACACACGCACACACACAAGCACACATGCACACATAGTAACTGAAAATTTAAAAGAAAGTGGTAAGAAAGGGAAAAAAGGAAGGAAGGAAGGGAGGGAGGGAGGAAGGAAGGCAAGGGAAAAAACCCTAAGCTTTGTCTGTAAGGATGCAATGGATTGTAGTAAATAGTTTTCATCCCCTGTATTCAAGCTAAGACTGGACAGACATTGGTTTGAATGTTCTATAGAATTTACGATACCAGATGGATCCTCAAACTGGATAGTCTTTTTTTTTTTTCAGATTTATTTATTTATTTTATGTATATGTATACACTGTAGCTGTCATCAGACACACCAGAAGAGGGCATCAGATCCCATTACAGATGGTTGTGAGCCACCATGTGGTTGCTGGGAATTGAACTCATGACCTCTGGAAGAGCAGTCAGTGCTCTTAACCACTGAGCCATCTCTCCACCTCCCTGGATCATCTTTAAGTTTCTATAAATGTTCCATTCAACAATTCCTATGCTGTATCAAGGAAGCAAGAATGGTATTTTATAACCAAAAAAGAAAGAAAGAAAAAGAAAATAAAAGAGCCTCCAACCAACAAAGTTGAAGGCAGGAGGAATGAGGAAAACTCTCAAAGAAAGAAGACATTGAGGCTAAATCCTCAAGGGTGAGAGAAGTCCACTGAGGTAAGAAGAGAAAGTGATGCTCCTTCCACTTCAAATTTTGAGTACTAAGCCTCTTTGACTGGGATTTTCTATAAATATAGGTCAGGTTTTGACTTGAACGTGAAAGTTTTAAAAAATTGGTCTCCCTGTCTGTGTGAGAAGAAATTAAATCCAGCAACTCCGTCACTTCATCCGCATCCAAAGGAAATGAAACCAATATGTTGAAGCTCTGCCGAGGTCCCCTGTGTAATAGAGCATTAGTCATGATCACCACGAGACAGAAACAACCCGAGATCCATCGGTGGATGGATGGATGAAGCAAATGTGGGACATAGACCCGATGGACTATTTGACCTCGATAATAAAAAGAAACCCATTTGCAGGAACAGAGATGGACCTGGATGTATTATGCTAACTAGAACAAATCAGACACAGAAAGTCAAATGCCACAGGATGCAGGACCTTTAAAAACAGGACCTGTGGGGTTGGGGATTTAGCTCAGTGGTAGAGCGCTTGCCTAGCAAGCACAAGGCCCTGGGTTCGGTCCCCAGCTCCAAAAAAAAGAAAAAAAAAGAAAAAGAAAAAAAAAAAAAACAGGACCTGTGGAAGTGGACAGTAGAGTGGTTGCTTCCAGAAGTTGGGGATGGGGTCCGATGGGGAGATGGTGGTCATAGGACACAAAGTTTAGTTGGACAGAAGGAACAAATTCAACAGATCTACTGTACAATATGGTGATTATAGTTAATGACAACATTGAGTATTCTCGGAAAGTGCCGATAATAGATTTTAAGTGTTTGTAGCACAAAAACAAAATGATTTTTGAGGCAGTTAATACACGTGTTAATTTAACTTAATTTAGTTATTCCACTACATACACACAAATACACATACCTCTTTTCTTTTAAAAAATGGTATTTATTTTTATTTTATGTGCATTGGTGTCCTGCCTGCATGTATAAACGTGTCGAATCCCCTGGAACAGGAGTTACAGACAGTTGTGAGCCGCCATGTGGGTGTTAGGAATTGAACCTGGTTCCTCTGGAAGAGCAGCCAGTGCCCTTAACAGCTGAACTATCTCCTCAGACCCCATATACACACATTTCAGTGCAACATGCTGCCCATGAAAAGCGTATACAAAATTTTAACCAGCTTCTGAAAATTAACTACCCAAAATTACAAATAAAATTAAAGCAAGACTAGAAAGTAAACAAGGTCATGTGTGCAATGTTTAGGGCTTAAAGAATGCAAATGTTGATGGCTTCCTGGGGCAAAAGATCCCCACGAGGTAACAGAGAAGAAAGAAAGCAGGACCAAGTTAGAGTGCGGTACCATGACATAGGTGTCTCAGTTGACTAGCTAACAGGAGCTGGCAGTGGAGTGCCCAGTAAAGGACCCTCTGTTAGGCAGGATGGCCCAAGAGCTAGGTCTTCTGCAAGAGTGGCCAAAGCCACAATGTGTGCAACTGTTGGCTGGAGCCGCCCTAGAAGTGGTGAATCACGGAGGGATGCAGCTAGAGGCTGTCAGCTCATCCTTGCAGATGAAGAAAGTTATCTCCTAAAGGGATAGAGAGCAAGAGGCTGCCTCCATTGCTGCTACGGTGAGTGTGCTGACGGCCAGAGATGTCTGGGCTCACATTGATCGAGCCTGTCCCCATAAAGATAAACAGTCAGTTACATCTTCAGAAAGAGAAAAAAATAATTGCTGCCCCCATTCCTCACTGAGCTCTTCCGGTCCAGTGTGGAGAAGAGTTACCCATCAATGTGATTTTCAAAGAATGGTCGCTTTGGTTCGTGGACTGTGATCCGAACCCAGCTCCCTTTCTCTCTCTCACTGCCCCTTTAATCTTGTTCCCATCGGCAGCCTGCTACTGCCCTGGGTGAGAAAGTTGTCCTTGGTCTCTGGCCTCATCTCAGAAATGAGAGGTTCTTATCTCATGTGAAAATTAAAACTCCACACCTGACTTACAAAGAAATATTCTCTCCCCACTAGCATGGGTACCGAATGGGACAGGGAGGTCTCCGTACCACTCGTCCCTCAGCTCGCCACCATCCCTGACTTTTCCTCTTTGCTGCTCCCAGCAATGTCTCTCCCACAGCTCATACTTGCCGCTCCAGAAAGACGGGGGAGTGTGTGTGTGTGTGTGTGTGTGTGTGTGTGTGTGTGTGTGTGTGTGACAAATTGTTCTTATCTGGCTGAGTGACTTTGTATTCTGTGTCCTGGGAGATGGCTAAAAGGAACTATTTTCTGTTGAGGTTTGTGGGTTAAGGCGTCTCTATTCTGGATGGTTCTTTACAATTCCTTCCTCCGTTCCTAGACATCTGGAACATACCTCCTTCACAAATAGAGAAAACAGAGAACACACACACACACACACACACACACCTTCACGTGCCCCTATTATCGTGGTCTCTGGGTAACCAAGCAGGTCATGTCTAATTGATTGGCTACTGTCAATGTCACCTCCCTGACAGATTCGAGGATCTACAGCACAACTTCCTGCTCTTGGCTCTCTAGGTGGGACTCAGACCTTAGTCCATAATCAACTGTAACTTCCCTGAGCCTGTCTTAGGTTGCTGTCCCCTCAGACTGTCTTCTGCACGGCAAACTTCCAAAGTGATGGTTATATCCAATTTTTCTCAATTGCCCTCTCAGCCCTCTGTCCACGGATGAGGGATTCTAAGAGCAATGACGCAGGTTCTTAATTTCCACTGCAAGGGGCGATCTGATCTCCGTCACGCTGACTTTGATCGTCTGGCATCTGTCACATGGTCAGCTCCGCCTAGCCAAGAGATCCATTCCAACATCTTGTTTATACCATGTACTTAAGGCTTTCTGCGGTGTGCCCGTTTGACACTGGTTTCTATCCTAGACAGTGTTTATGATTACGTCATCATCCTCACTGTCTTACTTGCTTAAGTTCTCATCGTAGATGTGTTTTAATTTTCTATTGCTTTGATCTTACTGCAGCAAAGAGAAACTAACTCAGCCCAAGCACAGGTACAGCTTAGGAGCAGGGGTTGGGTATAAGTCAGTCAGGGGAGTGAGGGTAGATGAGTGGGTGAGTGGGTAAATGCCTCAGTCTCGACCTTCCATGAGAGAATTCTGAGGCACCTTCCCTGTGATTCTTAAAAGTGATGGAACCCTAGCTATCCACGCCAACACTCTCTCGACTATCTAGGTCTTTAAAAGAAAAGTGAGACAATGAGAAATGAATCTCTTCATTCTAATTATTGTATACGGCCTAGGGAAGAGGGAGTAATGAAAAGTTCCTCAGATCTAGAAAGTTCTCTTTAGATCTGGAAAGATGAGGAACAGCACGGCAGAGCGGGTCCTGACCATGCTATTAGCAAGTAAATTCTAAGTCTTCCTCCTCGGAAAGAGGAAAAGATGTTGGCTTGCAAGCATCCTCCCATTGTGGGGTGGGCCTGTGCATTTCATAAATGCTTTCCTTTTTTTCCCCATTCCCCTTTAAATGTCCGTGTTAAAGGGGTGATTATCCGATTGAACCATGAAGGTGGCTGGAGCGAAACAAAATGATCTTCCAGTTGTTGAAGGGCACCCTAAGGGGCGATTGGGGATTAGGATGTGACATCATCGAAGTGGGGGAGAGGTCAGAGCACACTGGGGCACAGAGAGAGTCTAGAGCAGGAGAACCAAGAACTGCAGACAGGAAAGAGGTTAAGATGAGGCTAAGGGTACAGAAACAGCTCCACACGGGGCCTGAGGGATGCTCTTAATCCTTAGAGACTCCATTGGCCGCTGTATTAGGGTTCTGTAGAGTTACAAAACTCATGGAATGTCTCTATATATTAAGGGAAATTATTGGAATGACTTACAGCCAGCACAACTAACCCAACAATAGGCAGCTGTGAATGGGAAGTCCGAGAACCAAAGAGTTGCCCAGTCCCATGAGGCTGGGTGTTTCAGCCGGTCTTCTGTAGAAGCCGGAATCCTGAAGAAGTAGGTTCCAACAGCTATGCTGGCAAGAAAGTGCAAGCAGGCATAGAAGAAGGAAACCTTCTTTCTCCCATTTTCCTTATATAGGCCTCCAGCAGAAGGTGTGACTCAGATTAAAGTGACCACCTGCCTGGAACTAAGCTGCTCTTTACTTGGAACTTGCTCTGTCCCAGGCTGGCCTTGAACTCAGAGATGGGCTTGCTTCTGTCTCCTGGGATTAAAGGTATGTACCAGCTAGCCTGGGCCTAAGCTTTTCATGGCCACTATGCCTCAAGATCCAGATCAAAAGCCTCAAGATCTGGATCACAGGTGTGCCCTCCCTTTCTGCATGGTAGTTCACTCCAGATGTAGTCAAGCTGACAACTGGGAATAGTCAGTGTCACAGTCACTCTGACACTGGAAAGAATTTCAGGGGGAGGCAGCGTGGTAAAACAGAGTTGGCAATGGTAGTAAAGATATTGTGATATAGTGGTACAGCCTTAGTCGTGAAGGTTAAGAGGAAGAGAGAGGCTAAAAAAAGGAAGACAAAGGACGAGAAAGAATATGGGCATGTGTTTTCTCATGCAGAGTGACAAGAAGCTTGTGCACACAAGGGTATGGGCTTCTGCTAGAGACCTTTCTCAGATATGACCGAGATATTGTGAGCTTACCCTTGGCGAGGAAAAGAAACGAGAGATGAGAAGAGGGGAGGCAGAGCATATCAGGAAAGCTTATTAGGGGTGACGAGAGAAAGGTGACTGTGTACACATCTCGGGGAAAGGAACCGATAGGGGGAGACAGCAAAAATAGAGATGAGAAATGATGTTAAGGCTTCTCCCTCACCCACTCCTCACCCAGAGGTTGTATGCTGATAATGTCCAGAGCATATGGAGTAAACGGGAGATTGTCCTCCCTTAAAATCAGAAAGAATAAGGGGTTGGGGATTTAGCTCAGTGGTAGAGCGCTTGCCTAGCAAGCGCAAGGCCCTGGGTTCGGTCCCCAGCTCCGAAAAAAAAAAAAAATCAGAAAGAATAGGCAGATGTGTGGAAAGATTTACATGTGTCAAGAAAGAATGGCTTGTCCTTGGCTTCCATGGGCAACAAATTGCTCTGGGACAGACAATAGGGAAAGCCACAGAACTGAAACTAGGCTGGCTCTTCCACTTAGAGAACAAGTCTCTCTCTCTCTCTCTCTCTCTCTCTCTCTCTCTCTCTCTCTCTCTCTCTCTCTCTCTCTCTCTCTCTCTCTCTCCCTCCTCCCCGCCCTCGCGCATGCGCTTTAGGGGTGAAAACCAAGAGGCCTTAATACCCAGAAAGCACTTAGCATAGAGCGGCCCATGCCGAGGTCTCAATGAATGTGAGCTGTGCTGGTTACTGAAGGCACGGCATGGAGGCCAAGGGCCGCTCATTCATCAACAGGTGTCTGTGTCTGTGTTGAAAAGAAGACGGCAAAAATCGCTAACACAAGGAAGATAAGCCAAAAGCACCCATCAGCCTGAAGAGCATTGACGCTGGGATACAGAGCCGAGCTCCTTGTTTCCCTTGTCAGCAGCAACCTGTGCAGCGCACTGACCTTTAAGCTTATAGCGATGTCACACCTAAGGTGTCCCCCAACTACACCTCTGAACGACTAAGTCCTCATCTCACTGGCATCACATATCCCAGAATCCCAAAGTGGCCTCCCCGACTTATCTATGTCCTCCGTCCTCCTACGCAGACTTGGGGCTGGGGATTTAGCTCAGTGGTAGAGCGCTTACCTAGGAAGCGCAAGGCCCTGGGTTCGGTCCCCAGCTCCGAAAAAAAGAACCAAAAAAAAAAAAAAAAAAAAAAAGCGCAGACTTTGTCCCACCTGCTTTAGAGTCACACAGAACGATGGTTAAAATGCTGGTGCCATTGGCCCCACTTCCTACCCACTGAATTAGGATGGCGGTGTGGAGGACGGAGCTGAGGAACACCCTGCTCATGATACAAGATCTCCAAGTGATTCTGTGTCAACTGGGAAGCTGCAGCCTGCTCTTCAGTTCTGTGAGCTCTCAGAGGAAGCTCCCTAGCCAAGCGATATCTTTTGTCTTCAGTCACAAAAGGTTTGTTTCCCCAGGGCAAAGCCATGAAATGACACTGTCTGTTTTCTTCTCCGACTGAGCTCCGGGGAACAGGAGAGGGGCTCTACCAGCTTTTAACCTGTCCTCCTGGGCTTTGCACAGACTGGACTCAAACTACAGCAGGGTGACAGGTATCAGTCCTGAGAGCTTCCTCCTGACAGTCTTGCTTTTATCTCTTCAGACCGGAGGTTGGGAGGATTGGGGGTTGGGTTGGGATCGGGGGAGAGGTTCAGAGGCATGGCTTCTCTGAAAGTAGGTTGTTTCAGAGAATATTAAAAAAATAGAATCTTCTGAGCTCATCCAACCACTTGTCTTACAAATTAAAAACACAAAAATCCACAGGTCCAGGATGTAGAACAACTTCAAAACCCGCAAAATTTAATGCAAAGTTGGGTTGGGTTTTTGTTTTTTTTTGGGGGGGGGTTGATTTTTTGGGGGGGTTGTTTTCAGTTTTTTAGTGTTACTTGTTTTGTTTTATTGGTGTTTGGTGAGCATACAGAGTAATGGCTCCCATCATGGTGTCTTAAATGTACCTGAGCCATCTTACTTTGCTTTCAGTCATTCCCCTCCCACATGGCCCTCCCTCCCCCTCCGGTTTCCCCCGCTTTGCTTTCCAACTACATATATCATTACTCTGTTTCCCACCTCACTTAAAGTCTTCCTCCCCTCTCATGGCACCCTTTCCAGTTCTGTAGCATGTACACACACACACACACACACACACACACACACACACACAGAGAGAGAGAGAGAGAGAGAGAGAAAGAGAGAGAGAGAGAGAGAGAGAGAGAGAGAGAGAGGAGAGAGAGAGAAAGAGAGTTCTAAATTTAGATTGTACATATAAGAAAAAAAAGAATTTTTATCTTTCTGAATCTGGCTTATTTTGCTTAACGATTTCCAACTTTTGTCCATTTTCCTGCAAATGTCATGATTTCAGTTGTATAAAATCCCACTCTGTATACAAACCACACTCTCTTTCTGCTCATCTGTTGATGAACTGCTAGGCTGCTCCCGCTTCCTGACTGGCCATTGTGAATAGTGTGACAACAAATGCATACAGGCAAGCATTTCTGAGATGTGCTGGCTTCGGTTCCTTTGAATACACACACAAGAATGCTAGTACAGTAGTCCCATGTTTGGTTTTTTGAGGAACCACCATACTGATTTCCATAGGCCATAGGCGCTGGAATGGTTTACGTTCCTGTCAGCAGAAAGAGTGCCGCCTCTTCTCCCACATCTTCCCCAGCATCTGTTGTTATTTGTTTTCTTGATGATAGCCAATCATTCTGATTCAGGTGATATGGAATGTCTTCTGGAATCTTGGTGGCGGGGTATTACTTGATTAATGGTTTTGCAGCATAGTAGCACCAAATCTGGAGATGTTCTCCCACATAGAAAGTACTTAGTGACTGTCATTGCTATAGTTGGTGTCTTTATTATAGTTTGTAGTCATTTGTTGTTACTGATGTATACTTGAGACTGGAGGTGTTCTCAGCGAGCACTAGGAAACAGAAAGGAATGCCTAGGAGAGCCGGCTGGCAGCTTGGCCTGTCTTGGCATTTTTCTTAGTTAATTCAGTACTGTTCAGGCTCCAAGTCTTTGCAGTAAACTCTGTCAATATCCCAGAATGGATCAGAACCTGTGATCATTCTTCCTTTCATCAGAATGGTCATCAACTGACATGAGATCGACTACTCGTCCTACAAACATTTATTAACCTTCTGCTAAATGCGAGGCCCCATTCCAGATGTGGGATACAGGGAATGGCAAGGGAAACATGGGCCTCTCATGGTCATTATGGTAGAGGTCGTGGAAAGATGAGTTATACTCATTAAATATCTGTCATCAAGTCATGGGGTACTGTGCGGGAAAATGAAGCAAAATTAAGGGGCAGAAGCACAAGACAAGAAACGCCCTTTGGTTGGTGTTCAGGTCAGGTTACCAGCTGGGGTCACCTACCATGACATTTTCTCCCTGCAGGGTCGGCATGGGGAGTTATCAACAGAAGCCCATCTAGGAGCAAAGTGCTGTCAGAGGAAAGGAAATGAGCTTTCTTTTTCTTTTTTTGTGGGGTAGAAAATCCCCAAGGCATCCTCTACTTCTTAAATATTTCCATCGATTGGGAGAAAGAAGGGCAACCTCTGAGATCCAGGTTCTCTGAGATCCTGTCTCATGATCTCACAGTGGTTGGTCTAGACCGGGTTTGCTACTCAACAACCCAGCAATAGTCTTTCACACTCATCTCCGTAATGTGGCTTCCCCTTGAATACCACGGTCTGCCTAATGGGGTGTGTCTGTCCTTCTGTGGCTCTCATGCCTCAGTATGTCCACTGCTCCTGTTCTTCATTTTTTTAATAAACCTTTATTATTCACTTATTTACAGGTAATTTCTATGTCTCATCTTGGATGACCTAGGTCTGGACTTCATACTTTGGTCCGGGAGGGCAACCTCATTTATTCCCCTTCTAGGGGCACCCTCTCCCATTCCCTTCGTGCATAAAGGCTGCCCTTGTTTCTCCCAATCGATGGAAATATTTAAGAAGCAGGTAATACCTTGAATACCTTGGGGATTCTCCGCCCCTATAAAAAAGAAAAAAAATCCTATTAAAAGAGGGAATATAAGGGCCAAAAGATAAAGTGGCAGATTCAGTAAGCGGGACAAGGGGGGAGGAGAATTTTCTTGAGATCGGTGATTCCTGCGGTCACTGGGAATGACTGTATTGGGGGAGGGGAGGGGCAGGTACCTCATCCCAACCACTGCCATTTTTCAGAAGATCACATATATGTAAGCAAAGCACCCATACACACGGAACATAATAAAAAAAATCTTAAAACAACAAATAACAAAAAAAAACAAACATGCAGGCTTCCTTCAATGGAAATATTACAGGAACCCCAATACAATTTCAGTATGTCAATTAAACCCCAGGCAATTCCTCAGCCCTAAGGGCCTTATGAACTCCCTCTGCTCCAGAGTCAGCAGGTGGGGCTCCCAGACTTCTGCAGAGGGCGATGAATTACCTTTAATAAAACCCTGCCCAACTCCACTAAGAATCCTTTAAAACTGTGTTTATCACCCCTGTCTATGACTTGGCCCCACAAGAATGCTATCCACCCTTACAGTAATCATGACCTGCTTTGGCAGACTCCTTAGAGTGGGGAGTTGGAAGGAGGGCCCCCACTGTGAATCATTAACCTGGGAATGCTGGGTACTAAGCATGATGAAACCTAAACCCTATCAACCGGACTGGGCTGACTTGCCTACTAAGAGGCTTCACTACAAACCCATAGCTTGTAGGAGAGAGTGTGATAACGTCAGAATGTTCATTGGAGTCATGGATCGCTTCTCGGCCTTTTGGCTAAGATCAAGTGTGGAGTCATGGAAAAGATGAGACTAAAACGCTATTACCGTCAAGTGTACTCTTTGGGCGGTGGAGGGTCTCCCACTGGAGAGAAAAGCACTTCTCCCAGCATTCCTGTGCTTTCAGTATAGAACTCAGACTCTCTCACAGTCAACACTTTGTCCCCAACCACCTCAGGCTGGAACAGAGGACTAATGGACGCAGCATAGATTCTGACTACGTTCCTTCCCGAGACTGATTTTCCTACCTTGCTTTCTTCAAACCTAGCCAGTCGGTATTTTATCTTGTTACATTTCGTAGACTCTGAACAGCTTGTGAGACTGTATACTGTCAGAGTGAATACAGTTCTCGAAAAGACTGCCCTCTCTCTAAAACCAGCTGCCAAGTTTGAGGGATTCCAAAATCTACCCACTGCTGTAGGAATTTGCTAGGAGGACTTCCTGAGCACACTTGAAACGCGTATACTCCTCACTATGATTTAGTGTAGGGAGAGGATACAGAGTAAAGAGTAGAGTTCTTCTGAAGAAGAAGTACCTAGGAGTTCAGAGAAATGTGAAACATGACATTTCTGGTTAGTTGGGACAGTGTTTTCCCCATGTTTTATGAACATTGCCCAAGCCTTGGAATTTTTACTAGAGCTAGACCATGTGTTTGCCACATTGCTAACCTTGAGCTCCTAGCCTGTCCAAAGGTTGGACTGATACCTTTAATCTATAGTTCTTTGGAAAAGGTAGATATCACATTTGGCTCTTAGCCTCCATAGTAAATTGCTTTGTTGAACTGTCTGGTAACCAACACCCCAGGGCAAACAGACATTCCTCTCATACTTGGCATGGAAGCTTTTAAAATTAAATCCCAGTAGCTCAGAGTAAAAGATAGAACACTCTTTAGGGAAGAGTAATTTCTTACAATATCAGGTATAAAATTCATCCCGGTAAGAGAAAGCTGGAACAGATAACCAACCAAATCAAGTTCATAAATGTCTGACCAGACTACGGATCTTCACTGATTACAGGATCAAGTCCCCTGAGAAAAAGCAATGGACTCCAGAAGGGACTCTATGACCAAAGCCAATGACCACCTTGTAAACTGGTTTTACTGCCTGGGACACCCTAGTATAAAGATGGGAATGGGAATGCCCTTCACTCTGAGTAAGATGAGGAGGGCTGTCCTTCAGTGATCTCTGGGACCAAAGAGAGCACAGATGCTCAGACTGTCTCAGGCTATCTCATTGCCTCATTTATTTGGATTAGGATGGACCCACATGTGGTAGAAGGTGGGATTCCTAGCAGATGTTCAGGACCATTTGAGAAAGCCATTGACTTGAGAAGATTGCTGTTCCTCAGACTTCAGAGCCCAAGACCCATTCTAAAGAAACAAACCTTCAGTAGTGTCTGGGTAAAACAGCTCCTGTCCCTTCTCTGACATTGTGAAAATCTTGTGGTTCCCAACAAGCACAAACACACATGCATACATACATGTATGCACATACACACACACACACACCACACATATACACACACACGCTCACACAGATACATATATACATGAACACAGTAACACACACATACACACACACTGACAATACATACACACATACACATACACTCAAACCACATATACATAATACATACATGCATTTATATACATATACACATGTGTGTACACACTCACTCATGAGCATGTGTACACACACACACCTGTCTCTGAGGCTGTCAGCTGTCTATGGAGCATAGCATATACACTCCTGTCAGCCCACTGCTCTTCCAGAGGTCCTGAGTTCAATTCCCAGCAACCACATGGTGGCTCACAACCATCTATAATCAAGTCTGGTGCCCTCTTCTGGTGTATCTGAAGACAGCTGCAGTGTACTTATATATAATAAATGAATAAATTAATCTTTACACTCCTGTCAGTGGCTCATCCAATCAGGAAAACCAGAAATGTCAGCTCTGGAAGACATCTACTAACCGTGGACATTGATGGATGTTTGTAAGCCTCCTGAACTCAATGCTGCACAAGACTCCTACACCTCTGAGTCTCTCTATTCATGTGCTACGTGCCTGTCTCCCTCACATAGCCTGGCAGATGCCTACGTTACAGGCCAAGATATGCAGGGCCTACCATTGATGAGATCTCAGGAAATCAGTTCTCTGGGGGTAAAAAAAAAAAAAAAAAAGAAAGAAAGAAAGAAATCACAGCTTCTGTGGTTACATGAAATTGTGACTTCTCTCCCCTCACATGTCTGCCCCCTCCAAACTCTCCACATTCCACGAGACTGCTAAGGTTGGAGGATATTTGGTAATCCCAGGTCCAAAGCCAAGGTTCTACATGGGAAACAAGATATACCACCAAGGAAAATCTCTTTCAGGAGATGATACACTCACCTCCTGGGTGAGGGGTGCTCCTCTGAACCCCACACTGACTTCACTCAGGAAGAAACTCTGCCAGGAGGAGCCAGGAAGTCCCCCAAGGTCACCCCATCAAGATAGAGCATAGTAAACGGAAGAGCTCTACTGTTTCCTACAACAGGACGAGCAGCCCCTTGTCACGGAGGGAGAAAAGGACAAGACTCAGACACTGACTGACAGAAAGTAAGAAGGACAGTCTTGTTTTTCAGGTTGAGGAACTCCATGGGATACCCTCCCCTACCCCAAGGGAGTCCTGAGCCCTGATGTCTAGATACCCCCTTTCCCACTTACCCTATAGTCTGATATAAAGGCATGGACCAGTTCCTGAACTCAGCCATCCTCAGGGCCCACCTCACATCAGTAGAGCTCAGGGTCTCCCTCCTTGATTTCTTGGATGCAGAGTTCTGGGTGGTGACCAGTTTTTGCAAAGTGTGTCTGTCTTGTAGGTGGAAAAGAGTACCCACAAAGCTAACCTCTTGTCCCCGCCAGCGGGGACCCAGTTATTCAGGGTTCCGAAGAGGCTTTCTACATGTGGGCCAAATGAGGGTGAAGAGAAGAAGGAGACCAAGCAAGATTCTGTTGTCAAGGTCTCGTTTATTGAGAGAAATGTACAGCATTTAAAGCTCTGAGGCAGGAATAGAAGCGGGAACTGAAGCTTAGGGTGGGGGAGTTTGGGAAGTGCCCAGGATATAAGGTGAATCACTACACTGCAAGATATCCTCCTATAACAAAGAGGCAACAGTCTTCCGGGGATATGTTCTTTGAAAAGGTTGAACCCTTCTCAGGAATCTGCTCAGGGACATCCGGTGTTTTGCTCAGGCTGAAACATCCTGTCATTGCTCCCAGGGTCTTCCTGGGAGAGGCTTTAGTTCAACAATCTCATGTCTGTATGGCAGTCATTTCAAGGTTGAACCTCTGTGGCCATGCAGCCCAGAGTCACGTAGCCACCTTGAGCTATGCAGTCACAAAGTGGCCAGGCCCAAATCCAATATGGCTCATTACAACCTCTAGGGGTTCAGCTTCATCTGATACCCCAGAGTCACCCAGTTGCTCTCTTGAAGTTCTAAAGATGGGATGGGACTCATCACAGGAGCCTGGAGCAGCTCTGGGGAGACACAAGCCTGGGACTCAGGAAGAGTCCAAAAGAATGAAGCCTACAAGGTTGAGGACTGAAGCTCATAGATTGCAGTTATGAAACCCAGAGCCTGTCTTGTCCATCCTTATCCAGCACTCTAAAACAACTTCTTCAGAGCTTGGCCCCTCTGGCATTCCCAGAGTGATATCCAGAAAGCCTTAATGGTCATCCCATCCTCAGAAGAGAAGTGGTAGGGTTTGTCCAGGGATCTTCCTAACCCCCAAATTAAGAAGCCTGATATAGATAGCTTCTCAACCTCCAGTTCCTCACTCAGAGGTTCTCCCAGGTTCAAACTCCATCAATGGCACACACCAGTACATATTCCCACCGGGTCCCTTACTCTCCACCCAGACATGCAGTTGGCTTGCTAGGCTCTGATCCCTCACAAACGAAACTCGATATATACAAGGTATCCTTAAGAGCCACAATCCACAGCTGGTACTCATGCCTGAATATCATGATGAAGAACTGTAGAAATAAGATGCACCAAGGGGTTCCCATGCCATCCCTTTATGAGGAAGAGGAATACAAGTGTACTCAGCCTCCCAGAGAAAGACCTCTTTGTTACATCAGGGCGTCGCTCGGGACGAGAACCAACTGCATGTCTGGGTGGGGGTAAGGGACCCAGTGGGGATATGTACAGGGTACATTGCATCACTCCTAAGACATGGGAGTTCTGTAGGGTTATGAACGCACTTCCCATTTTCCTAGCCTGGTCTCTCAATCAGTCCTAGCCACAGAGCACTTGAGTTTCCAAGTGTCTGCACTTTCTTACACAAGAAGTGACATTCATAACTCACCGGAAGTCTGTGGTACTCATGTATCTGTCACAGTCTCTCGTTTTTGACTGATTTACTGAAAGGCAGAGAAACAGGGTTTGTTTATTATTAATTCATTGACTTATTCATCCATCAAACATTTATTAAATACACTCTACAGGCCATACACTGAGGAAATGCGCTAATTCAAGTCTGATAAGCAAGAAAAGAGACAAAGTTTAAGTATATATATATATATATATATATATATATATATATATATACACACACACATATATATACATATATATATATTATATAAAGCAATTATCCAGTCTACTGGAACAATTCTGATCGGAAAGATCATCACGACCTCACCTTGAAGCATAAGCAAGTGTTCCGTATGATGGAGAAATCAGGAGATTCCATTTCAAGATGGAGGCACGAGAGGAAAGGGTGGGAGGGAGGGAGAATTCTTGGAATCTGGGAAATGTGGCGGGGCTGAAAAGGCAGGCCGTAGGGAGAACGGTATTGGAGGAGTGAGTCTGGAGAGCTGGTGATCAGTGCTGTTCACACAATGCCGGAACAGTGGGAAGAATTGAGGGCTTGGAATACACAATTAGATTTATACTTGAGTTCCTACAGATTGTGTGAAGAGGGCGAATAAGTTGAAATAGCGAGGCTTCTGCAATTGCTCAGGCGAGGGAGGAGGGCATCGGCCGAGAGACTGGCAACGGCGGAAATAAAGCGGTGAATATGCGAGGCACTGAAGGGTAGACTATCCATCCAGCACAGGAAGAAGGTACGGAGCCAGGGGGCTGCGGATCATAGGAGACTGAGAAAGAGCTGGGTTATGAGGAAGTTATACATTGAAACGTGCCCGTCTTACGGCGAGGTGCTTTTGACATTGCTTGGTGGGGCTAGCCATTAGTTTAGAGCCTGTTTAAATTAAATGTCTGTCCTGGGCTGGAAGCTAGATTTGAAAGTCGTTAAGATGTGGTGGTATAAGGCAATATAGTGTGGGGAGAATGCTTTCATTCTCAAGCACAGAGGGTTAGTATGTTTACCTTACACCCACTCCTTTGTTCTTATGTAAACATGTACATGTCTTAGGTTTCTATTGCCAAATGCACCTTGGGAAGGAAGGGGTTTATTTTATCCTACAGCTGGCAGTACATCATCCAGGGAAGTAAAGGTTTGTGAGGAACTGAAGCGGAGACCATGGAGGGGTGCTGCTTACTGGCTTGCTCCCCATGGCTTGCCCAGCCTGCTTTCTTTTACAACCAAGGACCAAGGGTCCAGGAGTGGCACCACCCACAATGGGCTTGGGCCCTCCCACACAATCGCTAATGAAGAAAATGCCTCGTAGGCTTATCAACCAGGTTAATCTGGTTGAAGGCATTTTCTCAGTTGAGGTTCTTTCTTTTCAGATAACTCCAGCGTGTGCCAAATTGACAACTAATCAGGACTGTATAATAAATATAATATAATAAACATAATATAGTAGCAAAATAGTTTTTAGTTTATAATAGCAAAAGGTTAAAAACAGCAAAAAATATTTACTTAAGGGGTTAATTAAATAAATTATAATGGGGCTGGAGAGATGGCTCAGTAGTTAAGAGCATTGACTGTTCTTCCAGAGGTCCTGAGTTCAAATCCCAGCAACCGCATGGTGGCTCACAACCATCTGTAATGAGAGCTGATGCCATCTTCTGGTGTGTCTGAAGACACCTACGGTGTACTCATATAAATAAATCAATAAATCTTAGAAAAATGAGAAAATAAATTATAGTGTAGCTATATAATAGAACTTGATAGAGCCAATAGAAAAAAAGGCATAAATCCTTAAATATGTATACAGAATGAATGAGTCCTAAGATAGGAATTACTGGGGTGTGGTAAAAGCAGAACGTGAAGTTATGTGTATAACCGTATCTCTACTTATAAATAAAAAGAACTACTCGTGTTCAAAAGTTCCAGAACATCAGGACAGACTGGACAAACATATACAAAATTCTGAGCTTAAAAGAAGGGAGCCAGTCTTTCTGACTGATCTAAAGTCAGGGCCTGTGGAACCCTTTGCCAGACAGCTGTCCTCTCTGACAACGTGGGTGGTCGGAATGGAACAGGAAAACAGGAACAGTACACAGAGGCGCGCAGGAACATGAAATTAAAGGCCACTGAACGCTCCATCACAGGAGCCCGTAATGGAGAAAAGTGAGGGGATTAGATTAAGATAACAGGGGCTTCCCGACAGAAGGAATAGTTAAGGATTGTGAATAGTGCACAGAGGAGGGAGGAGATCCATGCTCCTTTCTTATATTTTCAGTGCAAAAGTGGGGGGGGGGGGGAGCCAGTCCCCGTGGCTCCTCCGCCCTGCCCAGTCTCAGTTCCTACTATGCTCCCTGGAAGCATTTCTGCATGGCCTCTGATCACCTGAGCTGTAAGATCTCTAACCCCAGCTGCCTTTTTCTCCTTCCCTCCACTACTGCCTCAGGAGAAACAACCAGCAGAGGCCAGGTGGTAATTGCGTCACAGTTACCACATCCTCTAAGACGCGAAGGAGGAAAAGACGCAGGGGTGGACACCGAGATAGGTGGGAAACCTTGTAAGAGAACTGGGTTTTTGTGCTAACTACTGGGGGAGGTGTAGATTTGGACATAGGGCACCAGATCTGCCATGGTAGGTCTCGGGCAATTGGGAAGAAGTGCTTCTCTCTCTGAGGTCTGCTGTAGCTTGAAGGAGGCACAGAATAGGCTAGGGTGGTTTCCAGACAGGTTAGCAACTGAGGCAGTGCAGATAAAGATGCATAGCCCACATCTTATAAGACAGACTCCTAGGACCTACCTACATCCCTTCTAGCTATACCCTAGTCTGTTATGAACATGTATCTAAGGTTTTCGGCCTCTCTAAGCTTTGTGTTAAAGGGATAGAAGCAAAGAGCCTCTATATACATTAGATCTGCATACATTAGTAAGAGTGATTACATAGGGGCCCCTAGGGGCAGTAAACCTCAAACAGAGAGAGCCTCAGGTCTCTGTCTCTAACTGCTCCGCTCCACCAGGAGTCCCTTGTTAGGGTCTGTGGTAGTTTGAATAAAATGTCCCTCCCTGAGTTCGGTCCCCAGCTCCGAAAAAAAGAAAAAGAAAAAAAAAATAAAAAATAAAATGTCCCCCCTAGTGATCTCCAGTTGGTAACACTGGGGAGGGCTGGGAGATATGGCTTTGTTGAAAGAACTTGTTCACGAAGGAGGGCTTTGAGAGGTTAAAGGAGCCTCAGGCAGTTTCCAACATGAGCCCTCAGCTTCCTGCTCTTGCTGCCATATCTCCATGACACAAGACTCTAGGGCGGGTAAATAGCTCAGCTGGTTAAGCATTCCCATGAAAGTGCGATGGTCTGTGTTTGGACTCCGGGCAACCAATATAAAAAGCCAGGCCTAGCCCTGAGGAAGCGAAGACAATAGGGTCCCTGAAGCTCACTGGCTAGCTACTCTTGCTGAATCAAAGAATAGAATACCAGGTTCATCTTCTGTCCTAAATACACATACTCGCAGAGGCCATGCTGTTACACTGCAGATCCAACCAACCTTCATCAAAAATATTTTTTGGTGGATTACACCCTCAGGAGGCAGAGACAGGCAGATCTCTATGAGTTCAAAGTCAGCCTGGTTTATGTAGAGAGTCCTAGGACAGCCAAGGCTAGTAAGACCCTGTGCTGTCTAATTTTATGGCAACTTGACACAGGTTAGAACCATTATTTGGGAAACCAGAATCTCAACTGAGAAAATGACCCGACCAGATTGATCTGCAGGCAAGCCTGCGGGCATTTTCTTAATTAGCGATTGATGTGGGAGGGCCCAGCCCATCGTGGGGGTGAAGAGGGGTCTTACAAAAAAAGCAGTCTGAGAAGGCATGGGGAGCAAGCTAGTAAGCAGCATTCCTCTGTGGCCCTCTGCCCTGTTTGAGTTCCAGCCTTGACTTCCCTCAGTGATGAACTGGTGTGGCAGTATACACTCAATTAAAACTTCCATTCCCAAGTTGCTTTTAAGCTACAGTGTTTTATCACAGCCTCAGAAAGCACTTTGTATTGTAAGGCTTGAAGTGAGTCTTATCAACCTGGGAGACCCCTCAAGTGATACACGAGAATGGAGTTCGATGCAAATGGAAGAGGTTTAATTTCTGGCACGTCAGGGTTGAACTTCAGCCCCTCATGGCAAGGGACTAGAAGGCGACCCCAAATGGCTATAACAAGCAGTTTTTATACGTTTTAGGGGTACAGGTTACATCAGCAAGGTTACAGTTTAAGCTTATTGGCTAAGCATATTGACCTTTGAATCTATTGGCTAGCAAGCATATGACATGCATTCGAACTCTATCTGGGACCAGAGGGTCAGGTGACTATGTCAGTACATTCTGCAGATTTTCAAGAATGTCCCTGCTCCTCTGGAGAACTGTGGGTGGAGAATGGAACTTGGTTTAGCCTTGACCCATTTTGGGAAGCTGGTACTTGGCCTAATCTTGACCTGAGGCGGTGGGTGTAAAGCTGGCGAAAGACCCTAGGGTCCTTCACAGGAACCCCATAACCTACCTACTTTCTACCAGGCCAAGCCTCTTAATAGCTCTTACTCTTCAGTAAGAACTAGGGTCCTTCAGTATCCCCACCAAATCATTCAGAAGCTTTTCTTTTTTGACAGAACAGAGTGTGTACAGAGTTTTTCTTGCCATTCCCTAAACACAGTACAACAACCACATCCATAGCACTGGTTATTGTAAGTAATCTAGAGACTACTTAAAGTTTATAGGCGGATGTGTCATGTGTATGGACTATATGCAAATACTTGTATGCAAATCTGAGCTTCTGAGATACACATTACAGCTCTCCCTTGCTGCAAGCCCTTCTTGAAGAAGGGTTTCTCCCAGTCCCTAGCATCTTCCCCACCCAGAGCTGACCACAGAAGTATTCATCTGACTGTGTGAAAACACAGGCTTTGCTTTTGGTTAGGAGGGTTAGGGAAACTAGGTTTATTTTCCAAGAGGCAGGCTGTCAGTCTTATGCGCAATGCGGGGCAACAGGATGAGCCTCAGGTCTGCGGTCAGTCTGGTTGCTCTTTTGTGTCTCTTTTGCCGTGTTCATTCCTTCGACCTTGTGATCCATTCACTTTGCAAACGTGGCTCGAGCGGAGCGAAGTCCTAATACTGGCTACAAACCAGAAGGCACAGGGTACCTGGGTTCAAGCACGAGGCTCTGAGTTCAATTTCCACCACTGGGAGAGAAAAAAAAAATAATCAAGCCCCTCCCAGTTATGTTCTTCCAAGAGCCACCCTTCCTCTGCACTAAGTTCCTGTGATTTTTCTTGGTTGCTCCTACTTTCCTCCACCCACCCCCACGCCCATCCTTCTTTAAATATGCAAATATTGCTAGGAAGCTAAGCAGAAGCCACACCACATCTCCGTTTAGAAACCGTTCTAGATGTTTATAAATGTTCAGGGGGGGAAATGTAAATCTCCTCGATGAATCTGTGAGTTCATTTTTGTAAAACTTGCAAGCATAAACACTGGGGCCAAAGCACTTTGAGTCAACCCGAGCTTCAAAAGGCAGACACTTAACTGTCAGTGCCCAGGAAGGGGCTTTGTTACTGTTTTCTCGATTTCTGAAAGGAATCTTACTATCAACGACCTGGGGGGAAAATTAGCACAAAGCGATTCCTTTTAACTCAACGATGTTTTTTTTTTTTTTTTTTTTTTTTGATTCTTTTTTTCCGGAGCTGGGGACCGAACCCAGGGCCTTGCGCTTCCTAGGTAAGCGCTCTACCACTGAGCTAAATCCCCAGCCCCTACTCAACGATGTTTTGTTTGTTTGTTTGTTTTTGTTTTTGTTTTGTCTTTTCATAATGCTACACGAGGTTGTATGAAACGGCTGTGAGCCACGAAAGGATAATCAGATATAAAGGCCCACAGCGAAGGGTCTGCATCAAAGACACGTGTCCCACCTACCTGGCGTTTCTAGAATGGCTCAAGAAGGATTAGAAGGCTGCTGTGAGGGATGTAAGTCATACTTGAAAGAACTGGCATGGTCAAGGTGCGAGGATTGGGGGGGGGGGTGTCACGTGGTGTTTTAGAAACCATGATTATGTCTAGATGGAGCACGGAATAAAGGTAGGGGTGACAGAAAATGAGAAGGGGCGACGATTGTCCCCGGGATGGAGATGAAGTTCAGGGACAGCCATGTAACCACTCTTTTCAACTTCCTCCAATAACTGGAAGATCTCCCTGACCACCTGAGTGTTCCCAGGGACACTCTTCAGCAGGACCTCTGGACCACACAAGCTTCTCCACCATGAACAGAATCCATAGTTCATACTCAGAACTGTTCTCACCACATCTGGCTCTGTCTTCCTTGTCTTACCACTCTTCCCAGGCTGTTTCCCCTTTCCACATATCCCTGGCTCCCTCTGCCAGTCTCTGAACATCGTAACCCCTTGTCTCTTCACCTCACAGCTACCTTGGATGTCTCTCAGAGATGACAGGTGCCCAGTGTCAGAAACAGGAAATACAGGCAAAGGCCACCACAGCCACCACAGCCACCACAGTCTAGCACTATTCCATGTGTGAGGGGGCACATGTTGATTACCTACTTTTATAGGTTTCAGAAATTCACATGGTTGAAGCTCTGGTCCCTGGTACTTTACAACGTGAGTCTATTTGGAGTCTTTAAAGGGGTAACAAGTGAAGTGAGATTAGAATGAGCTCTGGCCAGTTCTATGTCAACTTGACAGAAGCCAGAGTCATCAGAGAGGATGGGATCCCAATTAAGAAAATACCTTCATGGGAGCTGGAGAGATGGCTCAGCAGTTAAGAGCACTGACTGCTCTTCCAGAGGTCCTGAGTTCAAATCCCAGCAACCACACGGTGGCTCACAACCACCTGTAATGGGGTCTGATGCCCTCTTCTGGTGTGTCTGAAGACAGCGACAGTGTACTCACATATATAAAACAAAAAAAAAATTTTTTTTAAAAAAGAAAGAAAATACCTCCATAATATAGAGCTATAAGCAAACCTATAGGGCATTTTTAAAATGGGTGATTGATTGGGAAGGTACGAGCCGATTCTGGTGATCCCAGGTTCTATAGGAAGGCAGGCTGAGAAGGCCAAGGAGCTAAGTGATTAGCATCTCCCATGGCCTCTGTATCAGCTCCAGTTTCCAGGTTCCTGCCCTGTTTGAGTTTCTGCCCTGACTTCAGTGATGGAATATGATGTGGAAGGGTAAGATAAATAAACTGTTTCCTTCCCAACTTGCTTTTGGTCATGGCGTTTCATCACAATAGTGATAAACCTAATTAAGACAGGCCCTAATCTAATCTGGGACTCCTATTCTCATAAAGGAAGAACACTTGGATGCAGACACACAGGGAGACCACGTGGATCTCTGGGAGAAGAGAGTACGTCAGCTGCAGCTGGCCTCAGAAGAAATAGACGTGCTAACATCTTGATTTCAGACTTCTAGGCCCTACCCAGAACTATTTGAAAATAAAATCCCAATTCTTTTCCTCCTCCTCCTCCTCTTCCTCTCCTTCCTCCTCCTCCTCATCTTTCTCCTCCTCCCCCCTCCTCTTCCTCTTCTCATACACCCTTGACTAGCCTCAAACTTCCTACATAACCAGAGATTACCTTTAGCATCGGATCTGATTTTCCTGCCCCCATCTCCCAAGTGCTGGGATTACAGGCATAAACCACTCTTGGGTTATGCAGTGCCAAGAATCAAAATCGAGCTTTCATGAAATAGCGAATCAACTGAGCTACGTCCTCACCCCTCCAATGTGCGGTTCTTAAGCCCCTATGCCTATGATATATTTTTATAGTTGGCCCAGCAAACTGATTGAGCCTCTTGCTGAATTATGGATGGACCAAAGAGACATTCACAATAGCCTTAGAGCCTGCCAAATCCATGTGCCTCTTCTGAAAAAAACCTGTTTTGTGTCGATACTGGCAAAAGTGGCCAGATCCTGAGTTTTATGGTCCAGCTACCCTAGATATCACTGAATGGACCCAGGGGTCACAGGCCTGGCTAGCACAGTGGTTTCAGAGGAGAGCTCTGTTTTGTTAGAGAACTTAGAACAGCAGCTAGGAATCCAAAAAGGAATGAAAGCAGACAGCAAAGCTGAGGAGGAGACAAACTATAACTACAGCCCCTTCTGCAGGGAGAGCAGGCCTTCTGTACAGCCAAAGTGCCTGCCATTTCCAAGAGGTCATGGAGTGGTCCCCACTCTTCCATGAGGCCAGGCCAGGCCAGGTGACTATTCATATAGAAGAACCCATACTTCTCAGTGCTTACTTGAGCTCTTCCAAACCTGAGCCCTGATTAGTACTCTGAGACACTAGGCTGCCCATCTGGGCCGCTACCCTGCCGCAGCAGCCATGCTGTCCTCCAGGCCCAGTGTTTAATTATCTTCTCGAGAATGATACTGATGTCCCCACCTAGCTGCAACTCCATCACCAGGAACTACCCAACATAGCAAATCTGCGTACACCAATATCGGAAGAACTTGTCCCAGCGGGAACAAGTTATAAATCTACCCATTTGATACGAAAGCATCTGTGCTTAAGAACAAATCTACATCCTTTGTGTATGTATATAAAATAAGGAACACACATAGGTGATAGGGGAACAGAGGAGAGGGTTGGGGTGTAGCTCAGTGTAGCTCGGAGTACTTGTCTAGTATGTATGAAGCCCTGAGTTTGACCCCAAACAGTGGGTAAGCTGAGTGTTCTGGTACGAACCTATAACACCAGCCCTTGGGAGGCAGAGGCAGACTATCACAAGATCACAAGACTACCCTGAAATACATATACATGGCGACAACCTAACACACACGTGCACACACACACACACACACACACACACACACACTTAGCATTCAGTAATGAAGGAGAAAGTTGAAAATAGTAAGTCTGAAAGTTTCTTTTTGTAATATTTATTTATTTAATGTATATGAGTCTACTGTAGCTGTCTTAGGGTATCTGATCCCATTACAGATGGATTTGAACTCAGGACCTCCGGAAGAGCAGTCAGTGCTCGTAACCACTGAGCCATCTCTCCAGCCGTGAAAGAGAGTTTCTTATCAATCAGTCCTGGCACTGGTAAGCAGAGAATGGAAGATGATAAATAACTGACCCTCAGGAAGGAGAAAAGGGTAAATTTGATCACTGTAACCCAGGTAAAGGTGAAAAGGAAATGACTCCACACACAGAGTTGTCCTCTGACTTTCATAGGCATGCTATGGCGTGCACACACCATCACTGTTGTGAGACCCCCAAAGTGGTCTTAGCTCAGGAGCGCGACCCACAGAACACAATATGATGACGGACCGATGCAACGGCAAGAGGTTTATTGGTCCATGCGCATGGGGCTGCTCATCCACTTAGGGAGAGGCAACCCTGAACGCAAAAAGCACACATCTTTTATACTTTACAGAGGGCAGGTCTCAGCATCAGGGCTAGCTGGCTTACTCTGATTGGTGGAACACAGGACAAAGGAGCTCTTCAAACATTGGTTGGTTTGCTCAAGGGACTGTTTTTGGCTTAATTAGCCAATTTCCTCATCCCGCTCTGCACCTGGCCTCAGAAAGTTCCTGGGAAGGGAGGGGGGTGGTCAGGTGAGGCTGATGTAGGGGGTCTTTTTCCAAGAACAGCTTTGTTTGTTTTGGCTGGTCTCAACTAAAGCCTGGTCACTCTGACCACCAAAACCTTGTTTCTATAGTCCCAGAACCTTGTTCTTACAGCTTTGTTTCTTGTATCTATAAAACTTATTTCTTCACCACCACCACCACCACCATCAAACAAAACCAGAATCTGGACAGCAGGAAAGTCCTGGGGACTAAGACACTGAAAGACCTTGACAGAATGACATTCTTCTCAACACAAATGAGATAGATCACTACTGTGTGCTAAACTCTTCTCCCTCCAAGACCATATGCAGATATCCTTCAGTCAGTCAACAAGTGACTGCATTTAAATACAGGGCCTGTAAAGAAATCATTAACCAGATACAAGATCATTAGATGGGACATAATCCGTTCTGGTGGATGTCCTTCTAGGTAAAGGACATGTAGCCCCAGGGATATGCATGCAAAGATCAGATGAGCACACAGGGAGAAGATGGCCATCTGTGAGCCAAAGAGAGAGCTCAGAAGACGCCAACCCTGCCCTGCTGACCCCTCAACTCTCAGACTTCCGGTCTTCAAACCATGAGGAGGTAAGAACCTGTATTCAAGTCCCCACCTGAGGTATTTTTGAACTGAGCCTGCGGTTCCGAAAAAGAACGAAAGAGGAAATCCTGGCCTGACTGAAAAAGGGAAGCAGGCCACAATCAGATGAACAGGAGAAGCAGCTGAAGCCCACAGAAGGGGCGAGCAGAAAACGGCTTCGGTATGTCTGAAAGGGGTGCTTCAGAACAAGGGCTGCAGATGAAGGGAACCCCCATCCACACGGCCCTATCATCCATACCGGGGCTGCTGTGGCTCCCTGTGCTAAACTGGGACTCTGACGTCTCCTGCAGCACTCTGATGTGAGGAGCTCAGCTGGATGAACGCCCCGCCCCACCGTACTTTTGCACTGTCTGAGGCTTACCCAGAGTCTACGGTGCTCCCAGCTGTTTCTTTCTAGTCAATTATTAAGCGCAGCTGGGTACTCGAGAAATACTATTTTCGGTGTGACCAGGAATTTCTCCAGGACAAAGTTCCTCTTCCGGGACACCCCCACCCTGAACCAGCCTAAGACTTTCTCAACCTGCTTCTCCAGTCAGCCCTCTTTCCCTACCCAATCTCTCTAGGTGTCTTATCTACACTGTTACCTGAAGCCTCTCTTTGCTCAGCCCTGTGCGGGCCTCATAGGGGCACACCCGGGGAAACACCCAGAGGGCTAATTTTTTTTTTTTTTTACTCGCTGCTCCTTCTGACTGATCGGGCTGCCCTAGTCTCCTTTCTTAATCCCTTCTCCACACCATCCACAGTTCGTCTAAAATCCAAATTTTATCTTGTTATATTCTGCTTTCAAGTTATCTGGACATTTACAAGATACAATTAAAACAAACCCATAAGCCTGTGCTCAGCTGTCTGCTCTCCCGTCTCTGATTCCTACCCACTTCTGTTAGTCATATGGGATGTTCTGTACTCTTATAAACCCAAGTGCTACTTTATATCAGGGCTTTTGGCTGAAGATCTCTTCATGGAACATCCTTCCCCATTCTCTGATCCTTCCATGAGTGTGCATGCACACACACACACACGTGTGTGTACACACACACACACACACACTTCATCCTTGAGCACACCACAGCCTCCTAACAAAACAGCAGGGACTAGGAGCCAGAACCACATTTTCCCCTCATAGTTCCGGAAGCTGGAGGGCGGAGATAGAGGTGTTTCCTTTGGAGTCCTTGCTTTTTGCGTTGTAATAGGTTGTCTTGTTCACCTGCCCTTTCCTCTGTCCCTGTATCCCTGAAGTCTTCCAATCTACTCTTCTTAAAAAGTCACATCATATTAGATTAGGACCAACTCTAAAGACCTGTCTTAAGTGCCCTTAAGAGACCCTATATACATTTATATTCACATTCTAAGGTGTAAGCAGACACGCCCACCCAAAGGACACGCCCACCCAAACAAAATCATTTCCCATTGTTCTATTTTGTACTCAACACTGACACCTAACACATCCCCCCCCCCCCAAACTTCCCAGCTCTTTTTTCTCTAAGGGAAACCTTTAGAGATAAAATCATTTCTGTATTCTTAACTTTAGTACAGTTCACATACATAGTAGATGCTCAAACTCTGTGGGATGGGACATGTACCTACATGTGTTATTTAGTGCACACACGTGTCAGTAAAACATAACATTAAAGTTTCTAGCTTATATTCCAATAATTTCTTAGCCCTTTGTGCCCTGCCAAGCTTCTCTTGTAGCACTTCACCTCATGCCCAGCTTCCTTTTTTCTGTGATTCTTCAACCTGTTGATGGAGAAAGACACATTGGACTCTTATAGGTGTTTGAAGAAGCCTGGCCTTGAGCCTCACATCAACGCCCCAGTGGTCTGAAGGGAACAAAGTTCCCCTTTCTAAAGAAGGGATCCTTAAGGTACCAAAAAAAAAAAAAAAGGGTCTCCCAAGAAAAGGTTCTATGAGCGCTCTTTTTTTGGTGTTAAGTTAGTCCAAGTTTATTCCCATTATTAACAATTAGAAGACTTTAATGAGCTAACTTGAAAGATGATTATTAGCAATGAACTGATTTGACTGCGAGAGCAAGCTTGGGTTGAAGGTCACTGTTGGCCAGGACACTGGAGAGCACAGTGAATTTGAAAAGCAGGGCAGGGATGGAGTGCTGGGTCAAAAGGCCTCTTAGGTGCCTCTCCATGAGGTCATAGATACCTCTTCTGGTCAATGGTTCTAGCCATTCACCTCCATCTTCTCACCCAACATTAAAAGCAGAGGGAAGAACAAAAGGCGAGGGCTGGAGAGATGGCTCAGTGGTTAGGAGCACTGACTGCTCTTCCAGAGGTCCTGAGTTCAAATCCCAACAACCACATGGTGGCTCACAACCATCTGTGATGGGATCTGATGCCCTCTTCTGGTGGGTCTGAAGACAGCTACAGTGTACTTATATATAAATAAGTAAATCTTTATCTGAAGGGGAAAAGGTGTCATTCAGTTCCCTAAACAAATGCATGGGGCAATAAGCGATGGATAAAGCGGATACACGTGGCAGTGAGAGACCTGGGATGGGAGGATGAGTGAGACAAGGAGACAGGAACAAAGAGATGAAAGACTGCATCTCTACAAAACCAGCAGTGCTCCAGATGGGCTGGGATGGAGGAAACCCTGGAAGAGCAGGGTAAGCTGAGGTCACTGAATCTGGCTCACAGCTCTCTATATATGATTAAGTCACTTCTACTTCAGTTGAATCATGGCCCCCAAAGATGGCTACATCCTAATCCCCAGAAAGTATAAGTGCTATATTCAAGGGTAAGAAAGACTTTGCAGATGTAACTAAACCAAAGATCTTGAGATGGGGAGATTATCCTGGGTTACCCACACAAGAGTCATGTAGTCATGGGAGTGCTGGAAGAGGCAAACATGGCAGCCAGGTGAGGCTCAAATAGCAGGAAGCACCCAGGGATGAAAGATGCTTCTTAAACATGGGGAAACAGAATGGAAGACTGTTAAATCAGTGTTCCCGTGGAAATGAAATTATTTGATATGTCCAATAAATGTCCACTATTATAGCTATTCCCACCCCACCCCCCTTTAAACCTGGAGATGGAACTCAGGGTATGGTATGCGCTAGGCAAGAACTCTACTAGTGAGCTACGTCTCCAGCCCTATTCTTGGATCTCCAAAAGTTGATTCTCCAGTGTGGTGACTACAAGCCACAGATGACTATTAGATACTTGAAATGTGGCTTTTCTGATGGAAGGTGTGTTATTAATGTAAAATAAAGTTTTAAAAGCTTATTATAATGGTTAATCTTAGTTATCAACCTGACATATTTCCAGATGTGTCTGTGAGAGTATTTCCAGAGAAGATTGACCTGAGGGTCAGAGAAGCAAGAGATTAATGTTTTCTTTGACTGTGGATGACACCATCTAATAGACTGAGAGGGCTGGATAAAACAAAAAGTGGAAGGAGGAAGAATCTTTCTCTTTTCTCATCACTGATGAAATGTCTTCAAAAAGCAACTTACAGGAGGAAGGGTTTCCTTTGGCTCAGGGTTTGAAAGGGTACAGTCCATCGTGGCAATGGAAATCCTGGTGGCAGAACCAGCTCCCATCAGGAGTTGAGGTAAAACAACCTGAGGGTGCTTGCTCACATCTCAGCTGAAATAGTCAGTTGGAAGCGGGGCCCAGCTATATGCTGAAGGCCCCTCCCCAGGCCATCCTTTCTCCAGTTGCTAAAGGTTCCACAAGCTCATATAAACAGCACCAACAGTCAAACCACAGCATATGCATGCCCACCGCATTAGCTACCCTTCTCATTGTTGTGGCAAATGACTGGCAAAGGCCGCTTAAGGAAGGAAGGGTTTATTTTGGCTTGCAGTTCGAGGGAACACAATCCAGCATGGAGGAGAAAGTCAGTATGGCAGCAGAATCCTGAAGTAGCTAATCACATTAAAGTAGAGAGATGAAGTCTTGCTTCATCTTCTTGCATGGGCCTAGGACAATTTGGATGGGTCATCCAATTCAATCCCCCATAGACATTCCTAGGGGTTGGTTTTCATAGCAATTCTAATCCTGTCAAATTAACAAGACTAACAGTCACGCCCCGAAGTTCTCTACTTTTGAGGAGGTGCCTGTTTGCTCTTGCCGCTGCCCATGATGACTCAGGCGGTGCCTGGAGAGGCTTGGAGGGAGGAAAGAGAACATGATGTAATTATATTTTAATTTTTACAAATTAAAGCTAATTTATAAACGCCCTCATAATTTCATACATATCATATTGATTCTGTTCCTCTGGAGAACCCCAACTAGTGCACTTAGTGAAAACTAAGGAAGCCTGTAGTAGCTCTGTGGTTTTAATATTTATTGTATGCTGAAATGATACTTTGGCAGAGTGGATTAGTGTATTATTGATTTCATCTATTTCCTTTTACCATTAATAAAGTATGTACTCCTAAATGTTATAATTTTTTCTTTCTTTTCTCTTTTTGAGACAGGATCTCATGCATCCCCGGATAGCCCCAAACTCGTAGCAAAGGATGGCCTTGACTTTCTGATCCTCCTGCCTCCACTCCCCAAGTTCTGGAATTACAGGTGTGCTCTGCCATCTCCCGTTTATGGGGTGCACAGATTGAACCTCGGCTTTGGGCATGCCACACAGCACTTTGCCACCTAAGCTCCAGCTCCAGCATAAAAATCGATTTTTACAGCATTTATAAAAAGAGCCAGGTCATAGCCAAACAGGTTCCCAGTCTGAAGAGAAGCATTCCTTACTGCTGACCTCCCCTGGGGAAACCCTCCAGACCTCCTCAGCTCCTCTGGACCAAGTTCCTTCAGGCTTCATTCAAGTGTTGCCTTGCCTCTCCTTGGAGCCTGGTGGTCACCCGGAAAATACATACTGCTTCCCCTTGGGTCTGTAGGCCTTGGCACAAGAAGCCACAATGACAGGATGCTGGCAACATCTGACCAACTGCACACTTGACACCAGAGACTCCTTAGTAAACAAGCTGATTTATTTATTTAGGTTTTTGTGTCTTGTGTTGTTTGCTTGTTTGTTTCAAAACAGGGTTTCTCAGTGTACCACTCGCTGTCCTGGAACGTACTTTGTAGGTCAGACTGGCCTCTTAACTCAGAGATCTGCCTGCCTCTGCCTCCTAAATGCTGGGAGGATTAAAGGGGTGTGCCGTCACACCCGGATTGATAAGTTATGTGTTTACTACCAGCTTCTAACTGCGGAAATTCTCACTGGGTAGCTGAGAACTCAGACGAAGTTGGTAAAATCCAGCTCTACCATTAGACCAGAGTAGATGATCATACCCAGGGCTTCCTCCTGAGCCATAGTTCAGCGTCCTGACCTAAAGAAAGCAGCTCGGAAGGCTGGTGGGTCATTAACACAGCTCCCTAGCTTGGGGTGGGTCAAGCACTCAGCTCAGCATGCGTCTCCACCCGCAGCTTCTTCCTGGTTAGTTTCTGCCAGGAGGGATCAGTGCTAGAGAAAGGCTAGAAGGCAGCAGGAAGAACCTCCCTTTCTCTGGGCTGGCTGCTCCTGGTCATTCTACCAGTAGGCTGGTCTCTGAAGTGTCCCCAGAAGGAGCTGCATGTCACCAACTGGGGTGTCTACAATAGGCAGGCAGCATCTATGCTTAGAAATCTGCGCTCTGCCAGGCTCCCCCTTCCATGGAACTAGTCAGGAAGAGGGACTTAGCTAGGTGGGTAAGGACTTTTTACCTCTGTTGTAGCACATAATAATTCCGACTACAGCCTTGCTCCCAGCCACTAAAAGTTAAGTGTCCCCCACCACCCTTGATTCAATAACTAATTTCCCACATTGAACATGTTCCGTTTGCATGCATGTGAGGCCGCTGTTTTCCTATGGGTAAGCACTATTATAAGGGCTTCCTCTCTGTGGATTCTGGAACCTTCCTTCCCCTTAAGTGGGGGAAAGCACCCATGATCTAAGCCTAAAGCACAGAGTGTAGCAAAGGGACTTCATATATGCAGTTGAGGTCTCTAAACAGTTGGGTTTGCATTCACAAGCCGGAAGATGACCTGGGATGGGCCTGATGGATCAGATGAAAAAATACCCTGTAAAAGAAGAATCAGGCCCTCCCTGAGGTCAGAGAGACCCTCAACCATAAAGAACCAGGGATAAGTGTCTAGAACCTGAGACCTACCTCCAGCTGGCACCAAGCGACACACTAAGATCATGCACTCTCAAGAAAACAGATTTGGTCAACAAGCTTCCTGAGGTGGGCAGAGGATCCCCTGCAGTGGAACTTCTAGATGCAAGGAAACAAATCCCAGTAATAATTCTGACAGAAGCCTTGGGAGTCCTGCATGGAGTACTAATAAGCCAAGCCAAGGCACTGACAGGAACTGTGGGCCAGTATGCACTTCCTTTTAAGCTGCTGGACATGTGGCAAGTTTCTTACACAGCAACAGAAAATGAATGCAACCCCTAAAAGGTCTAATTTGCCCACGAGGCAACTTAACCGTAATGTTTAAACTATCCAGGAAACCCCCGGGGAAGCTGACACTGATGCCCAGCACAGACAGGCTTTTCCTTCTAGATTAGAGCACACCCGCACCAGCGGAAGCAGGCAGCTTCTCTCAGGGACCACACGGTTCAAAATTACATGCATTTTGAAACATTAGACTCGCATTCATCGTATCAAGCTATCACACAAGAAAACTGGTATTTATGAAGAAGGAAGCTGGTGTCTCCCTCGCGCCACAGTCCACAGCTCTCACTCAGCGGAAGAGCAAGGAATAGCCTATGTAGTTACAGCGTGCTTCTGCGAAAATATACAACGGCCTTTACTGAAGTCGGACACTTCATTATTCGAGCTCTTGAGTTTGCATTTTTCTTTTAAATTAACGAGACAATTGTGCGAAGCATTGGAGAAGCTTCTCTTTGTTTTTACTTTAAGAGGCTTAGTTTGTCAAAGAGTGTAGGAACCTGCCCATCGCCCATTGATTTAAAGAAAAGAAAAGCAAGCTCTCGGAAGGAAGCTGTTCAGATCTGAGTACTTTCTTCCACCCCTTCTGTAAAAGATGGCAACTGAGGCACTGGAGACCATCCCGACACTTTCAGCTCACACACGGGAAAATAACAATGGTAAGGAATGAAATCAGACTAAATGTGTCATAAGGGAGGGCCCACCTTCTACGGGTAAGCTACTTAGCATGCCATAGAACAGCTTTATAACTGGGATCTTCTTAGCCAACAAAGTCAAAACAAAGAGCCACACCTTTTCCTTAGTCCTTTGGGACAGGCTCTCACTATGTAGCACAGGTTGGCCTCATGATCACTATGTAGCTGAGGCTGGCCTCCAACTTGCAGTTCTCTTACCTCTGCTGAAAGGACAGATCTACACCACCATGCCAGGCTTAAACCAACATTTCTGTATTAGGGCGAAGAACTATATGGGATATATTTAATTTTTTCAGATGTTCCTTAAATCAGTTCTAACAAGTTCCTGCATTGAGGACTTAAATGAGGGCTGGGGAGATGGCTCAGTGGTTAAGAGCACAGAGGTTCTGAGTTCAAATCCCAGCAACCACATGGTGGCCCCACGACCATCTTTAATAAGATCTTATGGCCTCTTCTGGTCTGTCTGAAGACAGCTAATAAATAAATAAATAAATAAATAAATAAATAAATAAATAAATAAATAAATAATTTTTTTATAAAAGGACTTAGGGACTTAATTGAACAAAAACTGAATTTCAATGTGATCTAGTTTTTTACTGCATATTTCTACATTTTTGAAAATTATGTTTCAGCCAACGGCCAAAGCAGAATGCTCGCCACATGTCAGAAGCACCAGCCCTATCTCTAGATGGTATCCAGACTGAAGAAAGACCTTGTGATGATTATTACCTCCGATCCTCAAGACTTTCTCATCCTTAAAAGGTGTGACTTCTACCTTCAATCAGCTCTGAGAGGTGAAAAGCTCAGACATCCCTAGTTAAGGAAACAAGGCCCAGGGGCGAAAGCTGATCGTGAGGCAATCTGGAAAGGGTTCAGATGGAGTCTGTTTAGACACGGCAGGCACAGAAGGCTTCGTGAGAATCAGGACAAAGGGCCCAGGGTGGGAGTGCGAGTCACAAACAAAAGACAACCGCAGCACCCACAGAGGACTGTGCTCCAAGGAAGGTGACTCACTAGAGTCCTACACACTGTATCAATGAGAATGGGTTGGGACTAGTCTGGGCCGGTCCCTCCCTCTACTTAGCAATAAGTTTTAAGTAGTAGTGAATTCGTATTCGCAGGTTTCTGTATTTTCTAAGTAGAAGAGTTTTCCAAACTCAACTCCAGCTTTCCTGTCTCAGCAGGATCTTTTGTCACTCAGTTCTGACAGACTGCCTGGAGTTGCCATTGGACTTCCACAGGACTCAGTTCCCTTCAGGGACTCATCCCAGGAGTTAGATCGCCAGATTGTCTACATCTGGGCTCAGTAGTTTGCTAGAATGGATGCCTGGTAATGGCGCCTGGTTCTGAAGAAGCTACTTTGTTTCTGGTTCCCTGTCTACAATAAAGGACTCAAAATGAACAGCTAATGGGAAGGGTTCATAGTGTAAGGTTCAGGAGGGTCTTGAGCACGGTGGTTTCTGCTCCCCCATAGAACTGGGACATGCCACCATCCTGCACATGGATGTGTTTGCCATCCAAGACGCTCTTGCAGCCCATTGTTTAGGGGCTTTTGAGAGACGTTCCCATCAGCAGGTGTAATTAATGAAATCAATGGCCATTGCCGTGGGGTTAGGACTGAAAGTTGTAAGGCTTGGTCTCTGGTGACTTGTCCCCATCTTGAATCAATCCAGGGACTTCTACTGTGAGTCACCTCCTTAGAAAAACTATAGGCACAATTGAAAGATACTTAGGGACAGGAAGCAAAAACTACCTAAAACAAAACAAAACAAAACTGCATCTCACTAACAGATCCAGATAATTCCACCAGAAAGTCCAACATAGCTGTGACAACGTATCTAAATAACCATATTTATCTTCTTTCTTAAAGATTTATTATATTTGAGCACACTGTAGCTGTCTTCAGACACACCAGAAGAGGGCACCAGATCCCATTATAGATGGCTATGAACCACCATGTGGTTGCTGGGATTTGAACTCAGGACCTCTGGAAGAGCAGTCAGTGCTTTTTTTTTTTTTTAAGATTTATTCATTTATTATATATAAGTACACTGTAGCTGTCTTCAGATACACCAGAAGAGGGCATTGGATCTCCTTACAGATGGTTATGAGCCACCATGTGGTTGCTGGGAATTGAACTCAGGACCTCTGGAAGAGTAGTCGGGTGCTCTTAACCGCTGAGCCATCTCTCCAGCCCCAGTCAGTGCTTTTAAGCACCGAGCAATCTCTCCAGCCTATGACAAAGATTCTTATAGCTGATCCAACTATACATTGTTCAGCGGCAACGTTTAAAAGAGAGAAAAAAAAAAAAACCTGGGGCTGCTGCATGGTTGGTATATGTGTTGACTTCTTTTTATTGATGTGTTATGCTAACAGAGACAACTGAAATAAGGAAGGGATCATTTTGTTCATGGCTTCAAAACCCACTGACAGGCATGGTACATCAAAGGAAAAAAAAATCCAAGGAGCAAAGAGACTGGGTCCATTAATTGGCATTGGTCTGCCTTCTCTTTTGTCACTTGTCATTCAGTCTGGGCCCTTAGAGTGGGATGGTAGCATTTACATTCTTGGAGGATCTCCCTCAGTTGCTATTCTAGTTTGTTTTCTGTTGCCCTGATAAACACTATGGGGTAGAACGGGTTTGTTTCAGCTTACATTTTCACGTCATAGTCCACTGTTGAGAAAAATCAGGGCAAGAACTGAAGCAGAACCCATGGAGGAATGAACCGTACTCATTTACTCACTGGCTCATACTCAGCAGTTTTCTTAAACAATGAAGGCCCACTAGCCTAGGGTGTGGTGCCTCCCATAGTGGGCCTGACTCTCCAGCATCAATCATTATTCAAGACAATCCCTCACAGACATGGCCATAAGTCAATGTGTTTGAGGCAATTCTTCAGTTGAGTTTCCCTCTTCCCAGGTGACTAGGTTGTAGTAGGTGGATAGTAAAAGCTATCCTACATGTCAATCTCTATAAATACCCTCTGAGAAGCACATTCTAGACATTCCTCATCATAACCATCATAATTCCATTCCTTTGTCAAAAAGACACCCAGATTCATCTCATTATGTCCTGATTAATTTCTAAACATAGTAACAAGGTCATAATTCCACCTACTATGATTTAACTACCTAGCATACAACTGAAAATGCACTGATTCCTTCCCCAGGCTCTGTGGCTGAGTCTTCTTAGTACGTACTTACCTTTTGCCTGATATCCAAACACACCACCTCAAACGACGACATTCTGTCCCCAGTGTGATGACCAGCATTGGCTGCCATCTGGTTGGGATCTGAAATCACCTAAGAGATGAGACTCTGGCCACACCTTGAAGAGATCTATACCGAGGTTAGCCTATGAGAATGTCTGTGAGCAAGGGTCTTGATTCGGTTAATATATTTGGGAAGACCCATCTTAGCTCTGGGTAGGACCATCCCCCATGTGAAGATCCTGGACCGTAGAAAATTGAGAAAGCCAGCTGCAGGCACTAACATTCAAAACTCTATGATTCCTGATTGTAGATGTGATGTTGCCCGATGATTCAAACTCCTGCTGTCTTACTCCCCAACCAAGATGGACTGTACTGTGGACTGTGAGGTAAAATAAACCCTTCCTTCCTTCCTTAAGGTACTTCTGTCAGTAACAGAATAGCAGCAATGCCGTCCAGCACATCTCATAACTCACAATGCATTCGGGCCATGTCTTAACCTCCTGTTGAAAAGTCTTTTTTAAAATAACACTAATCTCCAGAACAAACATACCTTGTCCTTGTCCTTGTCCGTGGTTTTCAGCTTGCTCTGTTTCAGGCCAGACTACATACTTTCTCAGTTCTGCTTTGCATTTTGTTCCTGATCCTCACCATAAACTTGGCTAAAAACAGTCTGCACTAATCCATGCTTCATTCTGGGTACTGCACCGTCTTGAGCTATCCTCTTTCAAATTAATTCGTTTAGCACATTTAAACTCAGCTTCTGATGATGTTAGCAACTTGAAAGTGTTCAATCAAAGCTGGGCAGTTGTGGCAAATGACTTTAATCCCAGTACTCAGGAGGCAGACACAGGCAGACCTCTGTGAGTTTGAAGCCAGCCTGGTCGACAGAGCAAGTTCTAGGACAGTTGGGAATACACAGAGGGAAAAAATTTTAAAAAAATATGTATATATATATATATGTATATATATAAACACATACATATATGTATATATACATATAGGAGAAAAGAAAGTGTTCAAAATAGTCATTAGCATTTATTGAGCATTTACTATGTTTCAGACACTGTGCCTTTAAGCACTTGCACAAATAGTTTCTCAATAACTTGGCCTCAGCTACCTGAACCATTTTTACTGCATTATTAAAGAAAAAGACTGAAAACATAGGAATATAACTCAAGAAGTTAAAAAGAAGGTCTGGGAAGAGGAGTCTGTCAGTAAGTGCTTGCTGTACAAACATGAAGGCCTGAGTTCAGACCCACAGCACCCAGGTAAAAAACCAGGTGTGACAGCACACACCTATAATCCCAGAGCCAGGAAGCCTGAGATGGGAGGACCCCTAGCACTTGCTGACCAGCCAGTCTAAACAAATTCATGAGTGCCCAGATTAGTGAGAGACCCTGCCTTAAAAACTAGGGTAGAAGACTGGGAGATGGCTCAGTGAGTCCATTGCTTGCAGAATAAGCGTGTGGACCTGAGTTTGGAGTCCCAGCACTTGGTGTTGGGTATCAGATGTGGATACCCTATTCTGTAAACCCCAGCACTAGGGCGCTGAGATAGCCAGACATTCTGATACCAACGAATGTCCTCAACATACACCCTCATGGGGGAATGAACAGATACACTACATACATGCTTATATCACACATGTTCCCAAAGATACATGATAAATGATAGATAGTAGATAGATAGATAGATAGATAGATAGATAGATAGATAGATAGATAGATAGATAGATGGATGGATCTGGATAAATGAACCTCAATTGGGAAAATGACTATCACAAGGCCTATCGGCAAGTATGTAGGAGTATTGCCTCAATAAATGGTCAATGTGGGTGGACCCAGCCCAAAGTGGGTGGTGCCTCCCCTAGGCATGTGGTCTGGGTGCTATCAAGAAAGCAGGTTTAAAAAGTAGTTTCTAAGGAAAAATACCGAAGCTGATCTCTAGCCTCTAATTGCACAGACACATCCACACTTGCACATATTTGAATATACACACATTAATTTTACATATGACAGCACATTTTAAACTTTAACGGTACTAACCTGAGTGCACACTTATAATTCCAACACATCAGAGGTTGAAGCAGAAACACCGTGAGTTCCAGGCCCCTCAGGAATAGAGCAGGAGACCCTATGCCGGGAAAACAAGGAAGAAAGGGCAGGGGGTGGAGGAAAGAAGAGGGTAAGGGACATGGAGGAGGGACAAGAAATTAGGGAGAAAGAGGGGAGAGAAGGGAAGGGGAGAAGTGAGAGGGAAGAGGAAGGGAAAAGGTTGTGGGGAGGGGGAAGGTGGAGAGGAGGGGAGGGAAGAAGGGAAGGATGAGAGGCGGGGAGCTGAGATCTGATATAAATGTTTTCTATAAATGAAAGTGAAATGCAGATCAATTGGGGGTAGCAGGGAAGCAGGTTTGAGCAAGCCACAGTGAGCATGTCATGGGGGAGCAAGCCAGTAAGCAGCTCTTTGCCACACCCTCTAGTTCAGTTCCTGCCACCAGGATCTTGGCCTGCTTGAGGTCCCGCCTTGGTTTCCCTCAAGGATGGACACATAAGACAAATAAGCCCTTTCCTTCCCAGGCTTCCTTTTAGTCATGATGTCTTATCACAGCTACAGAAGGTAAACTAACAGAGACAGAGAACCATGAGAGCAATTGAGGAAGACACCTAAGATTGTCCTCTGGCCTTCCAGGACATGCGCACACACATGTGCAAACAAGCGCGCGCGCGCACACACACACACACACACACACACACACACACACACACACACACAGACACACACACACACAGAGGAAATAAGTTTAGGCTCAAAAAAAGCAAGACCTGACAACCCAGGCTCATTAACCCACCATGTGGTTGCTGGGATTTGAACTCAGGACCTCTAGAAGAACAGTCAGTGCTCTTAACCACTGAGCCATCTCTCCAGCCCCTAAATGAACTTTTTTTTTTTGAGACAGGATTTCTGTGTGTAATCTTGGAACTCACTTTGTAGACCATGTTAGCCTCAAGAGATCTGTCTGCTTCTGCCTCCTGAGTACCAGGATTAAAGACGTGTGCCACCACCACCCCCTGGCTTAATCCAGTGAATCTTAAATAGAAGAATATATTAGCAAGATAAAACTAGCTGAAAGCTATTAAAGAGAATAAATGACACTCGAGCCCCAGATGATGCAATGATAGGTGTTCCACCCCTCCTGTGTGCACAGAGCATCACTGGTTCACCTTTCAAAATTCTAGTGTCAGAGGCTGCATTCCTTGTCAACAGCTTCCTCAGGTCTGTGGGAGGCTCTTCTGCCTCCACCTAAGAATTAATTCCCTCACACGCTACCTACTCCACCTTCACATTTAGTCACCCTAAACCACTGACCTTAGGGAGTGTGTATAAATAACTTCACCGTCATTCCCTGTGGGAGACCCCCCAGTACTGCAGGCATCCATATCTCAGATACTCCCAGGACCCTAGAGCTCATGGTGCTAGCTGCCTCTCCCACCTGCACAGCCCCTCTCCACTCCCCTCCAACATCCTCCAGCACAAACCAAATACACTACCAAAATTGAATTCTTATCTCATAGGAAAATCCAAGCTGCACATTGAATTTTTTAAAGTCCATACACCAAGTCTGCAAGATGTCTCAGTAAGTAAAGCTATTTGCTGCCAAGTCTTTTTTTTTTTTTTTCTTTTTTTTTTTCCAGGGCTGGGGACCGAACCCAGGACCTTGTGGTTGCTAGGCAAGCGCTCTACCACTGAGCTAAATCCCCAACCCTTGCTGCCAAGTCTTATGACCTGTGCTCTCTCCTCAGGACCCACGTGATTAAATAGAAATCAAACTCCACAACTGGAGAGATGGCTCAGTGGTTAAGAGCACTGACAGCTCTTCCAGAGGTCCTGAGTTCAAATCCCAGCAACCACAGGGTGGCTCACAACCACCTGTAATGAGATATGGCATGTCTGAAGACAGCTACAGTGCACTCATGTATATAAAATAAATAAATAAATCTTCAAAAATAAAACCTGACTCCCTCAGTGTCTTCTCTGACCTCCACATGAGGTCACAAACACAGAAAAACTACTGTGAAAAAGCTACGCCTATAGAAAGGGAGAGATGAAAATGAACAAACCAAGACGTTCTTTTGTTCGCAAAGATGCTGCTTGGCCACAGATCAGAGCCATGGCTCATAAGCACACATGGGAGGATAGGTTCATCTTTTTTAATATTTCCATGTAAATTTCTATGTCAGTGTACTTGAAAATCTTTATAAGAAGCAGAGGTGTGGGAAAATAGAAGTAATCAAAATTGGGTTATGAGAAGGCAAAGGTTCTGAAAAACTAACCGAGTGGGACAGACTGGGACAACATTGCCAGACAGCTTCGTCCCCGGAGGATGGTGGGTCTGCAGAGAGTTCCTAACGTGAGTGAAGTATGTGTACACTTCAAACACACAGCCAGTTGTTAAAACTAGCGGAAAGGAGAGTCGATAATATTAATAGCAGACAGAATAGATTTCCCAGTCATAAATGGGACTAAAATAGCACCAGAGAGAGAAAATTGCAGACCAACCTGACTTATGAATATAGATACAGAAATCCTGAATAAAATATTAGCCAATTAAATGCAGCAGGGTGATAAAAGAATAATGTACCATGATCAAGGAGGTTTTATTTTTATAAGACTACAAGTAAGGACCCAAATTAGAATTTCTATTAATATGATATTATCCATGAGAATAAAAAGATTAACTCAAAAGACACCCAAAACTTATTTTGATGCAATAAAGAAAAAGGAAGGAAAACTAAATAATCTGGCGATGAAAATACACTTATTTAATAAAAGAGAAATATCTACTTCAAACCGATAGGTAACATTGCATTTAAAGGGAGGTAGTTTTAGAGAATTTCCCCAGTAAAGTTACTAGTAAGATCAAAATGGTGGTTAATGCCACCAGCATAGCACATGGCTGTGGTCAGTTCGGTGCTTGGCCACAAGACATGTCCTGCTACCAAAAATACACATGGACAGCCATACTGCCAGAAACACGGTAAACATGGCTTTCTGAAAGAATGCTTTAACTATAGTCAACGTACCCGTCTACCTTAAAAGCCAAAAATCCTGTAAAAGCAAACAGAGATCACCCAGATAACCAGAAACCATCTGTCTTAGGGTTTCTACTGCTGTGATGAGACATTATGACCAAGGCAACTCTTGTAAAGGAAAAGATTTAATTGGGGCTGGCTTACAGTTTCAGAGGCTCAGTCCTTACCATCATGGTGGGAAGCAAAGTGAACTGCAGGCAGCAGCAGGAGACCACGTGCCACACTGAGCGCCTCTTGAGTACATACGAGACCTCAAAGCCCCACCCCCACAGCAATACATTTCCTCCAGTTAGGCCACACCTTCCTAAAACTGCCCTTTTTATGGGCCAAGCATTCACACACACACACACACACACACACACACACACACACACACACACACACACACACACACGAATCTATGGGGGCCATTCCTATTTAAGCCACACCACCATCTACTCTGGGCTTGCTACCAGCAGGGAGAGGAGCGGTCATCACTTGCATCTGGAAGATTCTGAGGCAGGTGAAGAATAACGGAAGCTTCATAGTTGGTGGGAGTGTTTGTGTTCTCTGCCAGGGGTTTGTTCACCACCTCCAACCCAGCTGCCCTCAACTTGGTATGTTAAAACCTTACTCTTAATGTCGGTGGTGTTTGAAGGTTGAAGCAATCAGACCCTGACTATAGAGCGGTCATAAATGGAACTAGAACCTTTGATGGAAGCTGGGGGTTGCAGGGGAGGGGGCGGTGGAGGGTGGGCAGGCTCTTTCACGGTCCTCATCGAAAGGCAGTGGTGCCACACCCTGCCCCCAGGTTTCCTGCCTCTGGACCTTTGAGAAATACATTTGTATATCACATATAAACCACAGAGAGCAGCTCGAACTAAGACGGATAAATTGCTTATGGGGAAGCTGGAGGCGGGCTAACGGAAGTACCTCCGAGACTGCCTCGGGACTGTATTTCACTTCCCTGGTTGGTCCTGACTTGGAAACAGAGATCACACCTTGGAGGAACGCTATTTTTAACAGAGTCCTGGCTTTCTTGTGCCCAGGAATACAGCAAAGCTGGTTTGACTCTTCGGTTGCTTGCTGCAAAGGTGGTAGGTAGGTCGATGGTCTGTGGTAATATACAGTCCAGCCATGAGCTGTTTTTATACATGGCTCTCTTAACAACAACCAGATAATAAAATACACAGTTACAACCTAGATTTTTGCCTTTGAGCTACTCAGCCTTCTGGGATTTTTCTTGATTTTTTTTTTTAAATTATTGTTAGGTTTTGTTTTGGGGGTGTGTGTGTGTGTGCACGCGCGCGCGTGTGTTTGTATTCTTACCTTTTTTGAGTCAGGGTGTCACTATACAACTCAAGCTGGCTTTGAACTCCCACCTGTCCTGCCTCGATCCTGACTGCTGGGATATTGGCATGTGCCCCACCCCATGCCTATCTCTGTCAGCCTGCTTTGACTACTGTTCTCTTTAACTCTGAGAATGCCTAACCCCACCCCTACCCCGACCCCACGCAGCACACTCAGGGTCCTCCTCATTGATTCTGATTCTCTGGCGACTTTTATATTTCCTCTGCTTAGTTCTTGCTATAACTTCTGTCACTGAATTCTCAGTCTTTATGCTCCGATGGCTTCTCATAACAATTTTATTCTTTCTCTGTAGTGAGTGGATGCTGGGCCTGTGACTTCACTCACCAAAGCAGCAATTTTCAAGAGGGTTCTGCTCCTCTACTCATGGGGCTGTGTTCTAAAACTACCCCCCAGGAGATAGAAGTCCGAGGCCAGAGATTGCACTGTACATACCTATGATTCATTTCTAAATTAGGACCAGTAAGAGGTCGGCAATTAATAGTGAAATACAATGATTAATATATTATCACATATACTCTGTGAATGTGGTCCCTAGAAAATATCTCATCGTCTGTTCACCGTCTCTCATAAAGGATGCCTGTGATTCTGCTCTTCGTCACATCTGAATTGCCAGCATCATTGCTCTTATGTTTTGGACCACTGTTCAGGAAGACGAAGCTAAGCACCGTGATACCCTCAGTTGACCTTTAAACCAGACGGCTGAGTGGCTGACAGGCATGCAGTGCATACTGTGTGGATACCCGGGACAAAGAGGTAAGTCTACCTGGGAAGGATGAAGCGAGGCAGTGTGAGGTTTCATCACGCTCCTCGAAGTATGCAGATCAAAACATGAGAGTTATTTATTTCAATGGGTATTTCCATTGGACGTTTGACCCCAGATAATTGAAACCATGGGGGAGGGGGCCGGGGGAACCATTGATAATAGAGGCCTGCAATACAGAGCAGGCTAGCCTAGTCCCAGGACAACTGGGACGATAAATACACTTACCACAGAAGTAGGCAGCAATGCCCAGCACACTTAGAATACAACAGTCATCCAGTCCCCATCAGGTTTTGTGAGACCAAATACAAGGCTGTGTCATTCTTGAACAAAAAGCTCCATTAATGCATTTGCTTAATGAATTGAGGAAGAAAGAAAGAAAGAAAGAAAGAAAGAAAGAAAGAAGAAAAGAAAAAGGAAGGAAGGACATGCCTTCTAGGTATGGTGAGGTAGAAGAAAGTTTATTGTGAATAAGGGAGAGAGAATCGCCAGAGGCAGAAACATCTGGAAGAGTTCAGTGTAAACAGATCCTGAACTGAGCCAGGTGAGGATAAGAGGAAAGAGAGGGGAGAACTAGGAGACCAGGAGGCCAGGAGGCCAAAAATAGAACCAGCATAGCCAAAGTGGCTAGACTACATAGGAATGGTAGCCCAGCCCCTGGGCTGGAGAAGTGTAGGGTAGGGTGGGTTACACTGGCCACACCCTATAATAGGTAGGGACTGAAGGATTCCAGGAGAACTTGGCAGCTAGATCCATTTTGATATATTAAATAAACACATGATTTTTTTTAATTTTACAGAGATAAAAAGGTTTAGAAATGTTAACATTGCCACTGTTGGTAATCTGGACTGAAATCCACACTGTAGAAAGAGCAGTAGACTTGTTATGCCTTTGAGTCACAGTAAAAGCTTGGGACCCAAAAATGATCAGGGTTAAAGGCTTCTGGGAGTTTATCTCCTGTCCAAGTCTGGGCAAGGTAAACTGCCTTTCTCAGCCCTAGTAGCTCTCAGAAAGCGAGGCGTGAAGCCAGATTTTTACTACTGAAAAGAAGGCCGCTGTAGCCTCTGGGGAGGAACTGGTGTGCCTGATGCTGTTAATGATATCATCAGAGATCTGAGAAGGATTCATAGTAGCAGACATCATGCAAATGGCATACATCAATCGAAATAATAACAGACTAACCCACTACCTAGACAGTTGTCCTAGGTTCCCATGGTCTCCATGGCTTTCTTAGGGACAGTGGTCAGTCTTCAGCTGCCAGGCCCAGGTCTGAGAGATTTCCCTAGGAATAAGGAACTTGGGGGACTGACTTTGACCAGGCACAGTAGGGCAATCAACCCAAAAGTGTCCACAGTTTGGGCAGAGCCCTGGAGGCAGGTGAGGCATGGGGCAGCGGTTTTCCCACTGTGGTTAGTGTTACCACCATTCAGGTATCCTGCCCCACCAGTCTTCTTTGGAGACCTTAGAATTGCCTGTAGAGTCTGCCATGTCTGCCTATTATGGAAGCTTTTTTTTAAAAAAAGATTTGTTTATTTTATGAGGGCATCGGATCTTATTACAGATGGTTGGGAGTCACCATGTGGTTGCTGGGATTTGAACTCAGGACCCCTGAAAGAGCAGTCAGCGCTCTTAACTGCTGAGCCATCTCTCCAGCCAGGAAGCTTTTTTTTTTTTTTAATTAAACATGTAAAATGCCATCAGCAACAGATTTCTGACGACTTTGAGGAGCATCTATTAAATATACTTGAGTTAGTTACTTGCTTTAGGCTCAACCTTGAAAACACACACAGGAGGCTAAATAAAGCTTACATTATATAACAGTTTACAAGCTAGTAGCTTTTATAAGATTAGGATTTTACAGTCTTATCCACGTTAAGTTTGAGACTTCAGATTTTTAAGACTTAAAATTTAAAATTTGAGGAGTTAATCGCAGATTCTTTAGCATCAAAATAAAACTTTAAGTCACAAAAAAATAGAGACCAGGAACTTTCGTGTTCCCTTTATAGAATCATTATAGAATATCAGGGTTTTTTTTTTTTTTAATGTGACTTGGTTTATCCAAACAGCTAAAGCTTAACAAAGCAAGCAAAGATAAAAAGGCTAGACTTCCGGTGACCCTGAGTAGAGGTTTATAGGAGTTTATAAACCTTACTTATCAAATATAACGCACACACATACATACATATATATATATATATGTATATCTTGTTTTTTATTTTAGAATTTCTAGAAGACTTGTGTTTAGCAGAGTTGACAAAGACACGAATAGTTAGCCATACATTTTTAAGTCAGGTTTTGGTAACCTGAGCCTTTACAACCTTAGGTATTTGTCAGCATATAAAAATCCTAATCCAACATATTTTGGAATCCCAATGTTCCTTTTTTAGTTTAAAAGGAGACTCAATGATAAACCGAGGGCTGGGTAGGACTAAGAAGTTCTCAGAAAGTGCTGCCTTATAGGTGCTACCCCAGTTGCTTTATAACATGTGGCCATCTTCAGATGGCAGTGAAGTCAAATGGCACGACCCTCTTTTACCTTAGGAAAGGTGGCTGCCAGCCACGTGACTGCTATTTTTCTTTTCTTTCTTTTTTTTTCTTTTCTTTTTTATGACTGCTATTTTAAAACATCCACTTTTTGGTAAATTATTTTTAAAATAACCTATTTTTAAACAAGAGCCGAATCTAAGTTACATATACAGTATATTCTAAACAAGACTCAAATCACATATATAATAAGTTATAGCCAATTAAGATATCCCATGTATGGATTTTTAATTATAAGCCTTTTGTTATGAATTTTAAGCCAATTTTTCTGCTACGGATTTTATAGATTTTTTAACTACACCCAATGAACCTACAAATCTTGAGGCAGAGTTTACAGCAGAGTCTTAAAAGATTTTTCTGAGAGCGGAGTGCAGAGAAATCTCAGAGATAAAGAGACTTTTGAAAGTGTAGAACAAAACCAGACCAGATAGAAGAGACTTGGAGATCCTGTTTGTGCAGTGGCACAGGTTGTCACCATAGGAGAGAATTTAAAAAATCAAATGTGCCAGTCTTTGGCCATTGACCTGTTCTGAGGCCAAGCAGTTCGTAGTCCGAGGAGGAGAGAGAATGGGTAGAAAAATGGAACTCCAAGGGAAGGAATTTCTATAAGCTCCAAGTGGGAGCTAAGAGAGAGAGCATTGTGGCCTAGTTGTCTCCAGCTTAGAGAAGCTGGGGGTGTGAGAAAGTAGAGGCCTAGGAGAGCTTACGAAAAACAGAGCAGACAAGAGAGAGAGCAAGGGCAAGGAAGACAGTAAGTGTCTTTAGTAGCGAGACCCATACTAATCAGGCAAACTGAGAGGTCCTAGACAAGTGCCCAGGCAGGCGTCTTGGGAGGGTGCATGTCTTAGTCAGGGTTTCTATTGCTATGACAAATACCATGACCAAAAAGCAAGTTGGGGAGAAGGTTTATTCAGCTTACACTTCATAATCCACCATCGGAGGAAATCGGGACAGGAGCTCAGGCAGGACTGGAACCTGGAGGCAGGAGCTGATGCAGAGGCCAGGGACATGGAGGGGTAACACTTACTGGCTTTGCTTCCCCTGGCTTGCTCACCCTGCTCTCTTATAGAACCCAGGACTACCTGCCCAGGGATGGCACCACCCACACTATACTGTGCCCTCCCCCATCAATCACTAACTGAGAAAATTCCTTACAGCTGGATCTCATGGAGGCATTTCCTCAACTGAGGCTCCTAACTGACCCCTCGTCACCTTGACTCACAAACACATCACCGTTAAGTTACAACCCTTCATCTCTTATTCATGTCCGAGATCTCACATTAAGAACATAAGTAACTTTGAAAATCCCGCAGTCTTTACAAATTCAAATACGTGAAAATTTCAGTCACTCTAAGATAGCCAATCTCTTTTAAAAATCCGATGTCTTTTAAAAATTTAAAGTCTCTCAAGCGTGGGCTCTAGTGAAATAAAATATAAGCCAAATACTTTCCTACTTCAAGAGGGGAAAACCAGGGCACAGTCGCAAACAAATCAAATCAAAATCAAACTCCAATTGTCCAATATATGGGATCCGATAACGATCTTCTGGAATCCTCCAAAGGGCTTGGGTTACTTCTTCAGCTCTGCCCTCTAGAACACAGCTTGTCTTCTAGGCTCCAGCCAATTCCTCTCCACTGCTGCCACTGTTCTTGGTGATCATCTCTTGGTATGGGCATCTCCAATACACTGAGGTCGGCTGCAACTGGGCTGCACTTTTCCCAGTAGCCTTTCTTCATGGTGCCAAGCCTTAACTTTGTTGCATGACCCCTTCAGTCCTGGCCCTTCAACTGCCACCGAGGGTGCACCTTCTTCACCCATGGCCTCTCCCGGCCTCTCACAGTGCCAAGCCTCAGCTGTTACTCTCCATGACCCCTTGACGCCTTCAAAATCAGTTCTACCTGGGAGGATCTTACACATTACCAAGTCCAGCTGCAGCACGAGGTACAACCTTGGCTATCTCTGATACACAGCTTCTCGGTGCTCCCAGAAAACATTTCCCCAGGGTTGGAGAGATGGTTCAGTGGTTCAGAGCACAGGCTGCTCTTCCACAGGTCCTGAGTTTAATTCCCAGCAACCACATGGCAGCTCACGAATGTCTGCAACTCCAGCTCCAGGGAATCTGACACCCTCAAACAGTAATGCACACAAAATAAGAGTAAATAAATATTTTTTAAAGAAAGAAAACATTTCCCAGATTTCACTTTCACATCACTTTCAGTGATGCTGGTCTCCTCTTAATTTCTTAGCTCCATCATTAACTGTCCCAGTAATGCCAAGGTTTCACTTCAGTAGTTCTGGTCTCTTGTTAGTCACAGCTGATTCTTCAGCCCCAGCTGACCAGAACCACAGAATCTTAAATCAAAATAGCAAATGGTCCCAATAGAGGTCTTAATCTTCCCTCTGAAATCCCACTCCCTCTTCTGCATTGCTCTCAACATTCTTCCAAGCTCCTACAGAACATTCCACAGAGCTCTTAACATCCAAAGGCTTTTCTAGCCCAAACTTCCAAAGAACTTCCACAATCTTCCTGAAAAATGTGGTGAGGTCTATCACAGCATTAGCCTGCTATGCTGGTACTAACTTGTCTTAGTCAAGATTTCTATTGCTGGGATGAAATACCGTGACCAAAAAGCAAGTTGGGGAGAAAAAGGGTTATTCAGCTTACACATCATAGTCCATCACCGGAGGAAGTCTGCACAGGTTGTCTCTCTCCTTGTCTATGCTTAAGTATCGCACCAACTCCCAGAGCCTTCTACACTGTACTGGCTGGTTTCGTGTGTTTCTGCACTAAGAAAGAAAAAAGAAAAAAGAAAAAAGGACATGACTGCTCCAAGGTTTGGTGCAAGAGAAGGTTTATTGTAGTTATGATGGAGAGCGTGTAGCCTGAGGCAGAGACATCTGGAGAGAGTCTAAGGTGAACATGACCTTGAGCTGAGCCTTGTGAGAAGGGAGAGCAGGAAGACTGAGAGGCCTGGAGGCCAAATGAGGACCTGCATAGCAAAATGGCTGGATCTTAAAGGGAAGGGCAGCTGGGAGAAGGGCAGCCCAGCCCCTAGGCTGGGGTTCAGGGTAGGGGTATGATATGCCAACCATATCCTGTAATAGGGACTGAGGGATGCTGGGAGTACCTGACAGCCAGGTCTACTTTGATATGTTAATGGAATCTCAGTTGTTTGTCCTGGCTTAGAGGCCTACCACTTAAGACAGGATCCTGAACTCAGGACTTGGAACATTTCCCCAGGAAGCTGTTTGACTTTTGTTTTTTGCTCTTTTGTTTGTTTTAGATGCTCTCTACATGATACAAAGTCAAAAAAAAAAAAAAAGTCAAAAAGTCAATTGTATCTTAGTAGCCAAAATTTGCAGGATAAATTCCACTTGTAATATAAATAATACAATAGCAACAAAAAAGATACCTAATAGTAAACATTAAAGAGTGTATAAAATTGATACAAAGAAAAAATGCAAACCTGTTTAGGAAATACAAAAACTCTGAGAGACACACCATATTTGTGGATGGCAAAACTCAACTTGTAAAGAATGAGAAGAGGAAGAAGGGAAGGTAGGCGTCAGTGTTTCTATATTCTCTCATAAAATTAATGTGATCTTAATGAAATCTCAAAGAGCCCCGTTTGCAAGCTAGCATGATTAATATAAAGTCTACCAAATACAACAGATAAGAATCCAAAAAAGTGATAAAGAAGAGCAATATTGGGCTGGAGAGATGGCTCAGTGGTTAAGAGCACTGTTTGCTCTTCCAGAGGTCCTGAGTTCAATTCCCAGCAACCACATGGTAGCTCGAAACCATCTGTTGTGAGATCTGGTGCTCTCTTCTGGCCTGAAGGCATATATGCAGGCAGAATGCTGGATGCATAAATAAATCTTTAAAAATTAGAAGAGCAATATTGTTGTGTTTAAATATGAAATGTCCCCCATAGACTCAGGTATTTGAACACTTGGTCCCCAGCTTTCTGTTTAGGGAAACTGTGGGAAGTAGAAACTTATGGAGACCCACTGGGCCTTGAGGTTTTAAACCCTGGCCCCTCTTCCTGTATTTTTTCTGCTTCCTTTTCTAGGATTTGTGGGAGGCCTTTGATGTGCTCTCCTGTCACCACAGAGACCTGCCACCCTCCCTTCCCCTCACTGTGTCCCTAAACAGTAAGCCAAGATAACCCCTCCCCTCTGAAGGTTGCTTCTGCAGGCATTTTGTTACAGAAGTGAGAGAAGACACTAACACAGAGAACTACATTGCTACATGGTTACATATTAAATTATGCCACTATGTTAAAAATCTATTTACACAGCCTTGTTACAGAAAGCTCCATCCCTTAAGATTAAGTTTCACTCCACTAGCCAATAAAAAAAATAATGTAATAGTGATTTAAATAAGAAAAACAAGAGACAAATATAGGCTTATTAATATGTATGTCTCATGTAGACATAAGCAAAACCTCAGGAAAAAAATATTAGATCTCACACTGGTCAAGTAGGTTAGCTGCGGTTCTTCACCTCTTCCTCCAGACCACCTGCTGTACACCCCGTCTGTTCCCCTCTCCATCCATCACAAAGACCTCCTCCTCCAACCTTCCTCCCCACTCACACTGTTATCCCAGCCCCAAACTCCAGCAGGCATCCCCTAGAACCACCAGCCACACCTTGAGAGAAACAAGTAGACCAGCTAATCAGGAAGATGAGTGTCAGCTCTTCACTCTTCTCCATATCCAAACCCTGAGTCTCATCCCCAGCTCTGTAACAGACTACCTGCTATGGCCTCTCCTCACTCTCTACCCCAGTTCCCAGAGGACTGAGCAAATCCTGGTGGAGCACTGCTTTCCTCCCACCTGTGGACCCCGTCAGACTCCCCCAACACCAATGGTCTCAAGTCCCCAGTAATAAGACAGACCAACAGAATGGATGCAAACACAGAATCCATCCTACTGCATCCAGGAAACACACTCTAACGCCGAGGATAAACATCACCTCGGGGTAAAAGGATGGAAAGAGATATTCCAAGCAGGGGCTGGGGATTTGGCTCAGTGGTAGAGCGCTTGCCTAGCAAGCACAAGGCCCTGGGTTCGGTCCCCAGCTCCGAAAAAAGGAAAAAGAAAAAAAAAAAAGATATTCCAAGCAAACGGACCTAAGAAACAAGCTGGGGTAGCCATTTTAATATCTGACAAAATAGACTGCCAACCAAAACTAATCACAAGAGATGGGAGAGGACACTACAGTACTCACCAAAGGAAAAATCCACCAAGAGGACATTTAATTATGAACATCTAGGCACCAAACACAAGGGTAGCCAAGTTGGTAAAAGAAACACCACTATAGGTTAAATCACACATTGACCCTCACTCACTGATAGTGGGAAACTTCAATACCCCACACTCACCAATGGACAGGTCATTCAGACAAACTAAACAGAAGTGCTGGCGCTAACTTCAGAATAAACCGAATGGATTTAATAGATAGTTCCAGAACACCTCGGCCAAGCACAAAAGAACATGCCTTCTCGGCATCACATGGAACTTTCTCCAAAATTAACCACACACTCGAACACAATACAAGAAGACTGAAGTAACAGCCTGCTTCCTGTTGGAGGTTGGTTCTAATGCTTTGATTCAGTCAGGAGTCTGAGTGTCCAAACACTAAGGGTTCTTGTCCCCGTTTGGTTTTTGATGCCAGTGGCTGCTAATGGTTGGACAAAGGGAGACCGGCAGGACCCTTAGAGTTGCGTGGGCTAGGATGCAGGCGGGGAGGAGAAGGAGAAATCACCATGAAGGGTGGGATGTGATGGACGTAGGAGCTGCAGGAGATAAAGCCAACCAGCCATGTGAGAGTTCGGGTAAGTGGTCCACTGGCTGCTTCCATAATTGAGCCCAGGGTAGCAGGCGGAGAAAGATGTGCCCAGCCATTGAGCAAAACAGCGTATTAAAAACAAGCTAGTGTGTGTGTGTGTGTGTGTGTGTGTGTGTGTGTGTGTGTGTGTGTGTGTCTTTTACTAGCAAATCCAAAGATTCCCTGGGTGATTGACTGGAAGCTCAACCCACCAGGAGCATAAAATAGAGTAGCAAAAACTCACGCTATAGTATCCTATCGGACTACAGCTGGATATCAACAGCAATAGAAACAACAGAAAGCTTACAAACGCATAGAAATCTAACTCACTACCAAATGAAAAATGAGTCAAGACAGAAATTAAGAAGAAACACTTTCTAGAATTGAGTGAAAATTAGAGGGCTCTAATAGGGCCAAGCACGACCAGCACAGCCAGCACGACACCAGCAGGTCTTGTTCTCCCTTCTTCCCTCTCCCTTGCTAATCTAATTCCCTTATTTAGGCACTTCCACATTCCTAAAGCCAGCCACCCAGCTGCTCTGTTCCCTTATTTGGCTACTTCCTCATGCCTGACTCATTCCTAAGGCTGATCACCCAGGCCCAAATGTCAAAATAGGAAGGTCTTGTAATCACAAATCCCTCCTTGGCTACCCTGACTAGCATGCCCAATCAGAGCTTACCAGCTCATCCTCGCTTACTCTAACACAGACTTCCCCTTTTCCCTTTGAAATCACTCCTACAAAGCTATTTGCTGCTATGTCTGCCTGATTCAGACACAGCCACCTTACCTCTTCACCTTGCTTAGTAAACAGTCTCGTGTTTAGGTACGATCTGTGCCTAATCCCGGGTCTAGAGGGGAACAACCCATGATGTGTGGGTCCCTCCAAAAATTGATATACAACATAAACACCCAAACTTATGGGACACAATGAAAGTGGTTCTTTAAAACAAAAAAAGATTTATTTATTTTATGTATATGAGTGCTCTATGTACACTTGCCTGCCAGAAGAGGGCATCAGATCCCATGACAGATGGTTGTGAGCCACCATGTGGTTGCTGGGAATTGAACTCACAAGCTCTGAAAGAGCAGTCAGTGCTCTTAACCACTGAGCCATTTCTCCAGGAAAATGGTTCTAAGAGGCAAGTTCACAACACTGTCTACATAAACAAAACAAAAACCAAACCAAACAAAAAACTAAAGGGATCTCATACTAGTAATTTAACAGCATATCTGAAACCTCTAGAGAGAAAGAAGGAAGGAAGGAAGGAAGGAGGGAGGGAGGGAAGGAGGGAGGGAGGGAAGGAAGGAAGGAAGGAAGGAAGGAAGGAAAGAAAGAAAGAAAGAAAGAAAGAAAGAAAGAAAGAAAGAAAGAGAAAGCAAGCAAGCATATGCCAAAGGGGCAAATGGCAAGAAATAATCAAACTCAAGGCTGAAATCAATAAAATAGAAACAAGCAAACAACAACAAAAATACAAAAAAAAAAATCAATGAAACAAAGATTTCGGAAAATCAGTAAGAGTGACAAACCTATATTCAAATTAACAAAATTAGAAATGAAAAGGGAAACACAGGAACAAGGGGAAATCCAGAGAATCATATGGACACCCTTAAAAAACCTGTATTCCACCAAATTGGAAAATCTAAAAGAAATGGATCATTTTCTTGATAAATACCACTTACCAAAGTTAATTCAAGATCAGATAAACAACAGACATAGACCTGTAATCCTTAGTGAAATAGAAGCATTGAAAATCTTCCAAACGGTCTGGAGAGATGGCTCAGCGGTTAAGAGTACTGACTGCTCTTCCAGAGGCCCTGAGTTCAAGTCCCAGCAACCACATGGTGGCTCACAACCATCTGTAGTGAGATCTGATGCCCTCTTCTGGTGTGTCTGAAGACAGGACCAGTGTATTCGCATACATAAAATAAATAAATAATTCTTTAAAAAAAAAAGTCTTCCAAACAACAACAACAAAACCCTAGATGGTTTTAGCACAAAATTCTACCAGTCTTTCAAAGAAGAGTTAATGTCAATAGTTCTCAAATTATCCCACAAAATAGAAACAGAAGGAATATTGTGCAGTTTGTTTTATGAGGCCACGGTTACCCTGATGAAACCACTTAATGACCCAACAATGAAAGAGAATTACGGACTCATTTTCCTTATAAACGAAGATGTAAAATTTCTAAATAAGATACTTACAAAGGGAATCCAAGAAGAGATCAAAAGATCATCCACCGTGATCATCCCAGAAATACAAGGATGATTCAGCATGTATAAACGGATAAATGCAACCTTCCATATAAACACAATGAAAGGCGAAACCACACAATTATCTCACTGGGTGCAGAGAAGGTCTTTGACAAATTCCAAAACTCTTGCATGATAAATTTCCTGGTGAGATTAGAGGCAAAAAGGACATTCCTCTACATAATAAAGGCAGTTTACAGCAAGCCCATAGCCAACATCAATTTAGATGGAAAGAAACTAAAGTCAGGAACAAGACAAGGCTGTCTACTTTCTCCATATCTATTCAATACAGTACTTGAAGTCTTAGTCGAAGCAATAAGACAACTAAAGAAGATCAAGAAGACACAAACTGGACAAAGAGAAATTAAAGTAGTTTTATTTGCAGATGATATGATAGTATATACATAAGTGACCCTAAAAATTCCACCAAGAAAGTACTACAGCTGATAAACACTTTCCAAAAAAAAAAAAAAAGAAAAAGTAGCTGGTTATAATGTTAACTGATGAATAGATAAAGAAACCAGGGAAGAAACACCTTTCACAATTGCCTCAAGTAATACAAAATGTCTTCGAGTAACTGACCAAGCAAGTGAAAGACTTGTATGATAAAGATTTTGAGACATTGAAGAAAGAAATTGGGGAAGATTGGGGAAGATATCGGAAGATGAAAAGCTCCCCATGCTCATGGATCCATAGGGTTAGCAGAGCAAAAATGGCCATGCTACCAAACGCAATCTACAGATTCAATGTAATCCCCACTGAAACCCAACATAATTCTTTATAGATCTTGAAAGGACAACTTTCAGATTCATATGGAAATACAAAAAAACCCAGCATAGCTAAAACAATCTTGAATAATAAAAGAACTATTAGATGTATCATCATCCTCAACCTCCAGTTGTACTACAGAACTATCCATAGCAATAAAAACAACACAGTATTGGCACAAAAACAGACGGGTTGATCAATGGAATCAAAATGAAGACCCAAACGTATGAATGCAGTCTGAATGAAATTTCCAAATAATGGGGAGACAGAGTCCCAACAAAATGAAGCTTGCAGTACTGGGAATGGGTTTCATCCAACGAATTGTTGATCAAAGGGGTCCAATGGGAGTCCCCAAACAACCCATAAACTGATGGCTCAGCCCTGTTGCTGAAGGCAACACAGCTCATTGAAGGCAAAATAGCTGAGCTGAAGCCTGTGGCAAGCCACCTGCATTTTAGCCTCTCTGATAGGAGAAGGTGTCCTTTAGGCTATCACAAGAGAAACGAACACCAACTCAGTCCCAAACCCTTTGACCTACAATGGCGTTCTGCCTACAACATATGCTGGGAGCATAGGGGCACAAAACTTGTGGGAGTAACTAAGCAATAACTGGTTAGATCCCACTCCACAAGATAGAATGAATAGCCAACACTGCTTGGGTAGCCAAGAACCTGAGAGCAGACAGCTCAGGGACCTGGGGAAAAACCAACAACTATCATTCTACTAAAAGAGAACTCCGCTCTGCTCATAGACCAATGCCTGGTTCAGCCATCATCAGAGAAGCTTCCTCCTGCAGCAGATGGGGACAAACACAGAGACCCCCCCCCCTAGACAGACAATACACAGAGTAAGAGACCTTAAAATACTCAGCCCTAAAAGGGTCATCATCTCCACCAAATCCCTCCCCTTAGGGCTCAGGGAACCCTTCAGAAGAGGAGGCAGAGAGAGTTTAAGAGCCAGAGGGGAAGGAGGACACTAGGAAACGCAGCCCTCTAAATCAGTACGATTGATTCACATACAAACTCACAGAAACTGATGCAGCGTGCTCAGGGTCTGCGCAGGTCTGCACCAGATAGGGTCCTATTGCTAAACCGAGAAGTGGACACACCCCAACCCCTAACACAGAATATCTCCAGCTGATAACCACTTGCATATGAAGATTTAATCTTCTTCAAGGGGGTCCCACTGGACAATAAGCCACTCTTTTCTTGGGACTCCGTCTCCCCATTATTTGGAAATTTCATTTTTAGATTTATTTATTTATTTTATGTATATGTGTACGCTGTCGCTGTCTACAGACACACCAGAGGAGGGCATATGGTCCCATTACAGATGGTTGTGAGCCACCATGTGGTTGCTGGGATTTGAACTCAGGACCTCTGGAAGAGCAGTCAGTGCTCTTAACTGCTGAGCCATCTCTCCAGCCCAAAACAAACCACTCATAAGGGTGGGCTGCGGGCCCAGCAGTAGATGCCAAGAGAAAATGAGCTTGATAGCATCTTCGGAAGGTCCTTTTCTCATAATGCCATGCCAAGGCTTTAAAAGAAAAATCTTGTTTTTTCATTTTTTTTTAATTATTTCTCTCTCTGTTTATTCTACATGACCTTTGGGTATACATCATGGCTTCCACTTTAGTGGTTTTATGAGAAGCCTGAGTTGATTAAAAAGTTGAGTCTCTGTGTCTCTGTTCCTTTTACCTTTTCTTAGGTTCTTTTCCTTGTTTATTTTGTCCTATTTTGAAGTGTTCGTTTTATTATCATTCCTTTAAAAAATCTATTATTTATGTTTTGGGATTTTTTTTCAAGACAGGGTTTCTCTGTGTAACCCTGGCTGTCCTGGAACTCACTCTGTAAACTAGGCTGGCCTTGAACTCACAGATCTGCCTGTCTCTGCCTCCTGAGTGCTGGAATGAATTTAAAGGTTTATGCTACCATGGCCAATTTATTCATTCTCTCTCTCTCTCTCTCTCTCTCTCTCTCTCTCTCTCTCTCTCTCTCTCCCCCCCCCCCCTCCAAAAAGGTTTGTTTATACGTGGTTGTGAGCCACCATGTGGTTGACTGGGAATCAAAACCTCTGGTAGAGGTCTTAACCACTGGGCCATCTCTCCTGCTCTCTGCTCTTTTGTTTCCTAATGAGAGACAGGAAAAGGGCAGAAACGAATGGGAATGGAAGCTGGGAGGAACTGGGAGGGGAAACCATAATCAGTATATATTATGTGAGGGACAAAATCTATTTCCAATAAGAGGAAAAAATAAATCTCTAGAGTACATCTCAAAAATAAAAAAGTAATTAAGGGGCCAACAAGATGGCTCCACACGTAAAAGCACTCCCCACGCAAGCCTGAGGGCTGAGTTTGGTCCCAGAAGCCACATAAAGATAGAGAGAGCCAACTCCACGAAGTTGTCCTCTGACCTCCGCCCTCCGCCGCACCTATGCCTTGACATACACGGGCCTGCACTCACATACACGGCGACAAATAAAAATAACTAATAAAAATCGCGGGAGGGATTGAACTCGTTTCCACGCCCACCGACTGAGCTGTCTCTCCAACGCTGTCTTGAATGTCTCTAACAGCTCTGCTTATTCAAGCAAGAGTGCAGGAAACATAAGACTGGGTGTCATGGCTGTGTGCAAGGCTGTATTGTGATATGAAGATAAACCGTTGATGTTTGTTTGTTTGTTTGTTTGTTTGTTTAGCTAAATAGGAAAGTTGACCATAAAACTATGTGTTCACAGAACATTCTAGATCGTTCCTAATATCTGCTCACGGCTTCTACTCATTTCTTCTGTCTTCTTCTGTCTCCACTGCACTTCATCCTGTGCCTCCATTAAGCTGGACCCAAGGGTGTTATTACAGCAAACTCTTTCTTCCTGAAGGGCTGCAAGTGTAAGTACAGCACGCAGCCGCAGGAGACTACTTTGCTCTACACAGCTGACAGTGCAGCCACAGGAAGCTCCCCACAGGTCACGCTTCTCCAGAGACTCCTCCCTCTCAGGCTGTCTTCCCCTCACCTTCCCCAGGGTTGGGGTTTGAATCTGAAATCCCCCCCCCCATGCCTTGAGCGCTTTTCCCTTGGCTGACAGTGCTGATTCAGGAGATGGGGCCTCGCGGGTGGGAAGGAGGTGACTTGAAATGGCTTTTGACTCGACACTGACAGAGTCCTGAATTGTCCCACTGACCTTGTCACAGAGAAGTGCCACCCTCTGAAACAATGAGCCAAAAAACCAAACCAAACCAAACCAAACCAAAAATCCTTTTTGTCATTGAGCTGTTTCCGTCGTGCACTTTGTTTACTATGAAGCGGAAGAAATTGGTACACACAATCTCTCCCTTTTAAAAATAGTTCTATTTTTTAACTAAGTATTTATTGTGTGTGGGGGGGTATATACACATAAATTCAAGTGCCCATAGAGGATCCTTTTGAAGAGAGCTGGAGGGGCTGGAGAGATGGCTCAGCCATTAAGAGCAAAGACTGTTCTTCCAGAGGTCCTGAGTTCAATTCCCAACAACCACATGGTGGCTCACAACCATCTGTAATGGGATCTGATGCCCTCTTCTGGTGTGTCTGAAGACAGCTATAGTGTACTCATATATATAAAATAAATAATTCTGAGGGGGGGGCAGAGACAGAGAGAGAGACACACACACACACACACACACACACACACAGAGAGAGAGAGAGAGAGAGAGAGAGAGAGAGAGAGAGAGAGAGAACACGCTGGAGTTACTAGCAGTTACAAGCTGCCTGGTATGGGTGCTGAGAATTGAACTCAGGACCTCAGGAAGAGCAGTATGAGCTCTTAACCACTGAGTCATTTCCCCAGCCCCACACAGTCTCTTGAGCTGCCAGCAGATCACTGAATATCTGGCTTGCTCTTCTGTGAAGATGAGTTATAAATTCTGAGGCTCTCCTCTTCCTCCCACGGCCTGGTATTGGAGTGATAAGTGTTCACTGCTCAACTTCTTGAGGCTGCTAGGAACATCTCTAAATAAAAGTCTCCCTTGAGACGATGGCATCTTTAAAAGGCAGAAGGACCTTCAATGCTCACGGCACACATGTGCAAATACAGGTCTTTTTCTTCGCACCTCGTATTTCCACATACATATGGCAAAGAAAAGGAAAAGACTGGGTAAACATTCTAATCCACCATACTAACAACGATTATTCTGGTTTGGGGGATTACAATAACAATTTCTTTTCACTTTTGTGCCTTCGTGCTTTTCCTGAATCTTCCAAAATAAGTTTCTATTAATTTTATGAAAAATTGTGTTTTTTAAGCCATAGGATGTTGAGAACAACAAACAAAACCATTCTTTTTGTTACCAAAAAAAAATTATTTTTTACTATTCACATGCAAATCCCTTCACTTCCTTGAAGCTTCTTTCTCCTCCAAGTTCTCCATGGTTGACTTAGGAGAAAAAACAGGTTGGTAAACAGCTAAAATTAACAGACAGAAATGAAATAGGAAGCCACTGCCCACTAATGGGCAATCGATTCTTAGGTCCAAAATGCGGGTGACGTCTGCCCTGGATTTATACCGTGTATCTCCTGGATTTATACCGTGTGTATCTGTTCAGTAGTATTCAATCAAATGGGCTGACATTCGGCCAGATTCATGGCCCATGAATTTTAACGGGAGATAAAATTTGATAAAATCTATCAATCTCAATGCTTAGTTTTCCAAAAATATTTATGTCAGCCATTTATCTACATAAAATATTTAAGGGACCATGGACTCGGCCTGAGATCAAATATGTAGGAGACGCACGCAGTGCGTCAGAAGAGCGTCCCAGGCTGAACAGCGTCTTACAAAGTTTATGCTACAAGGAACCTCGGAATGGGTCCTTGTCTGGAAACTGGGTTTTTGCAAATATGTCTTTAACTTAGAAAAGAATCGATTGATAAAGTGAGATGCGATTATTGGGAGGAGAGACAAGAATAAAAATCCACAGGCAAGACGGGGTTCTGTCCAGCGGGGCTGGAGGAGGGTTAAACTTCTGCTAATAGTATCAACAGGAGGGGTTTTCACTTAGGCCTAGATCCGGGAGCCATTTAGTTCACAAGCTATAACTTTCTCTTCTCATGAGAATTCATATACCTTCAGCGGTACTGGGAACTGGATAGGAACTACTGAGGCCTTCAGGATGGAGACCGATACGAAACTGAACACAAGAAGGGGACAAGAAGGGGTCTGCAAGGTGCGTCAGTGGGGTAGGAGGTAGTGGTGGAAAGTGGAGGGTGGGGTGTTGACATGGGAAGAAACATGGCAGTCACCACTTCAGGACCAGTGAAGCACCAACACTGATGCCAACAATGCATGGATCTCACCTCTGTACTTAACTCTCACGGGGTCGCGGGGGAGACCCCATGAATAACTTAGAGGCAGACACTACCTTTATAGTCAAGACATACTGCATGGTAAGTATTCAATTCATAGCCCACGGCACAGTGAAACCTGCCCAGCTCCAAGGAGGCAGAGCCAGTGGCCCCACAGCGAGACAAATAAGGGCGACGAACCGTGCTGAGATGTTCCAGGCTCCTGCCAAGGTTCAAATCTAAGTTATCAAGTCAGTGAAGTGACCTGACTTACAGTGAAATCTTGATCATTCCCGTGGAGGGCTATTTGATAGTTGTGAGTTGCTTGGTTTGCTTGTGGGGTTTTTTTTTTTTTTTCAGTCCAAGTAGATCTCTCCATCATCTAGGCAGAATATTTGTGAAATGATAGCATATAGTCAAGGACCCAAGTAATCTAGTAGTAAGAGAAATGTAGCCAACAAGGAAAAAAACAAAACAAAATGAGAAAAAACAACAACAAAAACAACCCCCTGCCCCCACCCATGAGCATTTTGCCAGCATCATGCTATTTCCAAAGCTCTGAGGAGGATGAGGAAAAGTTCAGAGTCCAGGCTGGGAGCTCCTGGGCACCATTTGCTGGTGACAGACAGCAGAAGAAGCAATAATCTTGATGTCCCATGAGGGCACATGGAGGAAAGTGGCGGGAACTGGGACTAACCCATGTTTGAAGCTTGAATTGCACAAGAGGGAATTAATGTTTACTGAGCATCTGCCTGTCATGGACTCCACGCTGGCTGCCGTCCCCCTTATTACCTCAGTGACTCCTCTCCTCTGGCCTGTCTAGTACTGGGCTATACAATCTTAAAGCACGTTCTCACATTGAGCTCACTACCATACATGGGGCACACTGCCATTTCACAGAAGAAAACTCTAGAAAGATCAAGTTCCCTTCCCAAGGTCACCCACCTGAGTGATAAATGAACCAGGAAGGGAAGAGTTCCATTTCTGGGGAAAAGGTCCATCCTCCATCCCAGGCTGGCTACCTATCCCTTTAGACCAACCTGCCAGTCTGCTGGAGAGTTCTGAGGCTTGCTCTTACAGCAAGTACAAGCTTGGTGGCGCGGTGACAGGTGGCACTTGGCACAAACTTGGCACAGGCAGGAAGAGACCATGAGTTGGAAGACAGCCTGAGCTACACAGAAAAACTGTGCCAATCAACAGAAGAGTAATATGTATAGATTCTTGTTGGGTAGCCCAGGCTACCCTCTTCACTCTTTGCCTCACCCTAAGCCTCTCCCAGACTGAATCTCTGTGAACACCTCTGCTGTTGGTCTGGAATGACTTCTCTCTCTCAAACCTCTTTGGTTTTCCCACCCTTACACTATCTGATTTTTTTTTTTTTTGGTTCTTTTTTTTTCGGAGCTGGGGACCGAACCCAGGGCCTTGCACTTCCTAGGCAAGCTCTCTACCACTGAGCTAAATCCCCAACCCTTACACTATCTGGTTTATAAGTGCCCTGGGCCCTGCGTTCATCACACACACACACACACACACACACACACACGCAATGGCTTCAACCATAGCCAACAGGATAGGATACCATCCGGCTTGCTCACCTCCCTGAGGCTAGAAAGACAAATTGGGAAGTCCTTTCCATCCCTGAGACCTCACTCATTCCCCTGTGACCAGGAGCTCCAAGTCTGTGCATCCCAGGCACCAGCCTGACAGATGCTGTCAAGCCGGCAGGGGCGCTTCCTAGAGCTCTAGCCTTTTGCTATATATCGTAATGTTAAATACTGCTCCCCGCCCCCACCAAGGACTGACTGGTTGCCCCCAGGGATGAGAGAACCGGCACCTACACACACTAATACTGTGTGACCTTGCTCCCTAATTTAAAACTATTGGTTGAATAACGATGCCTGATGCTGGGCAGGAGAGAATTAGGAGGAGTTTTGGTGCCCAGGCTTGATGTCAGAGGCAAGGACCATGAGGAGGAGAGGAGAGACGGTGAAGAGAGGAGAGACGCCATTGGGCAGTGAGTCATGAAAACATGGCCATGAGGGCTAGCCAATTGGACTTAAGAGCTGCCCAGGTGGAACACGGCCAGTTACAGCCCGCAGTTATTGGCAGGGGAGTAGACATAATAGAACAGTGGGTAGATATCTGCCCAGCTCTAGTGCATTAAAGGCTTATTATAAATATAAAAGTGTGTGTCTTTTATCTGGGAACTGAATGACCAAAGGCAAGGTAGAAACTGGATTTGAGATTAAATAGATACTACAAAAGAGGCTCCAGTATCTTCTATGTTAGGGGTGTGTGTAGGGGGGGTGTCCTCACACACACATATGTACATGTATGTTTGTGTATGTGTGTATGTCTATACATGTGAGCAAGCCAAAGGTCAACAAAGGATGTCTTCCTCCATTACTTTCCATAGTATTGTTTGAGACACTGAACCCAGAGGTTCCTATTCATCTAACTGGCTCCCCAGGGAGCCCCAAGGGATCCCCCAGTCTCTGCCTTCACCTCCCCAACAGTGGAATTACAAACCCATGCCACCACTTGTGTGTTTTTGTAAATCCTGGAGATCTGAACTTACGCTTGGGAGGCAAGCACTTTACCTCAGAAGCCAGTTTCCCTGTCCTTATCAGTGTCACTTCCTGCTGTCCTTTAGCAGAGGTGCCTGTTACTGGCTCCCAACTCCTCTCCTCCCTGATGAAATCACTGTGTTATTCATATCCTATTGTATGTGTCTCTCTCAGGGTGAGGAAATCTCATAATGCCCCAGTCCTTCAGTGGAGAAAGTCAGACTCTTTGGCATAACCAGCCTTGCCTTTCTGTGTTCTTACTTCTCTCCGTTCCTGGTCTAATGCACGTCCTACTTTGCTTCACAGAGTTGGCTGTGATCAAACTCTGACCAAATGCAACCTTGGGGAGGAAATGGTTTATTTGTCCTACAGGTTCATTATTGGTCCATCATTGAGGGGGAAACAAGATAGAAACTCAGGACAGGATCTTGGAGGCAGGAACTGAAGCAGAGGCCCTGGGAGAATGCTGCTTACTGCTCTACTTCCCGCGGCTTTCTCTGCCTCTTTTATGTATAACCCAGTGTTGGTATTCTGTCTAAGCTCCACCCCCACAGCTACCTGGCAACAGCCAGGTATGCCCCGCCCCACAGTTACCTGGCAACGGCCAGCTGTGCCTGACACTATATAAGGGGCTGCTTGCCCCCTCCTCACTCTCTTTCCTCTTTGTTCTTCGATGCTCTTTTGCCCTCTTCCCCTTGGTCCCTTCTCTCCCCATCCCCCTCCCCCTTCCCCCCACGTGCTCATGGCCGGCTTTTATTCCTCTCCTCTTCTACTCTTCTTCTCTCATTAAACCTTTCCACGTGGAACCACGTCGGTTTGGTGTGTTCTGTCTGGACGCAAGCCAAGATTTAATCCCCAACACCCAGAACCACCTGTCCAGGGGTGGCACTACCCATCATGGGCTGGGCCCTCACACGACAACCAGCTGTCAAGAAAATGCCTCATGGCCCTGTCTGATGGAGTCAACCTTTTTTCGGGAGACTCTAGTTTGTGTCAAGTTGTGACAAACGCTGACCTGTTCCCACCTGCTGCAACCGCTGCCTGCAGCCCCAAGCACTTGCTTTTATGGCAGTGGAACTTTAATGTCCTCCTCTGACGTCTGCTTGGCTAACTCCCACATGCCCTTCAAGACTTCTCTTCCCTGGAGTGCAAACCCTGTCCTAGAACCAGTCATAGCTGCCACCACCTTTCTGGGCACACCTCCTGCCCCAGCAGTGGCCACTGTGTGCCAACAGCCTGTTTGCCTTCTGCCTCTCTCACCAGACTCTGAGCTCCTTGAGGGCAGTCGCTCTGTATTACTCATTTCTGTCCCCAGGCCTGGCTCCACCAAAGATAAAAGATACAGCCATAAATGGCCACAGGAATGGTGTTATAAGGGTTCTTCTCCCTGTGGCCTACCAGGGCCAACCTAGTGAAAGGACCAGGGTGTCTTTGGTGCTACAAGGATGGGGCAGTAGTTAAGCAGTTAGAGTTATCACTTAGTCCTAGGAGCATCACGTAATGGATGAAGCTTAGTTTGCAAGGGGTAGTGGGAGCGGCGTCTCTGGGAGTGAGTGAGCTCACCTACATCCTGTTTAAACCTCACTCCACAGATATATCTCACACCTGTTTCCCCCTGATAGGTTTCTTACGCTGGAAAGCACTAAAGAACTGAAGTCCAGCTCTCTTCCCCCCTCCTGTCTTAAGTTGCTATCACGCTATGCCCATCTGAAACTGGGTAGACAAAAGTTAGACATGAGGAGCTGGAAAACTGCAAGTGGGCCCTGGGTAGCCATTCCCTAGACAATCAGAATACAGCTTTGTTGTTAAACACCCTCGAAGGTACACCTAGGCTGCTTCTGCAATATCAGAGACTAAGGCGCTCCAGTCATTCTCCCACACATGCACGCTAACCAAGGACCCAAATATTTAACAGCCTCATAACATTACTTACATTGCGGTTTTTATACCACATGGGAAGAGGGTCATGGGAATAAATAACCGAAAAGGACCACCATGATTTTGGAAAGGCAATGTGCCACCTAACCCTACCCATACACCACCCCCACCCCTCCTAAATACTCGTTCAAAAACTTCTAAAGGTCACAATCAGAACCCGCCAGGTGGTTTCCCATCTTGGGGTTGTCCACTGCAAATTCTCTGGAGTGTTTGTTTTGCTTTAACTTTGCTAAATAAACTGAAGAAACTGCATATGTCTCTTGACTGAATTCTCTTCTTCAAGAAGACAAGAAGCGGGCTGGATAGATGGCTCAGCCATTAAAGGCTAGGCTAACAACCAAATATATAAGAAGACAAGAAGCGGGGTTGAGAATTTAGCTCAGTGGTAGAGCACTTGCCTAGCAAGCGCAAGGCCCTGGGTTCAGTCCCCAGCTCCGAAAAAAAATAAAAAATAAAAAAAAGAAGAAGAAGAAGAAGAAGAAGAAGACAAGAAGCAACAGACCGGGAAACATCTCCACAGCCAACATTTCCCCATCCCCAGCCTTTGTTCTGTCTCCGTCTGTCAGGATGACTCTTCATCTTCTGCCTATTCTTGCCCTGCTGCAAAGAGACCCCTCTCTTTGGGGTCAGATGGAAGGACAAACTCTTGAAGGTACAGACTTCAGGACACACATCACTGCCACGTTGTAGCTCTCGATGCACTAGGCCTCTGGCTGGTCGCCTCGCGCCACCTGGTGGTCAAAATCTCCACACCTCTCCCCTCCAATCAGGCTTCCCAGTTTTTCCTGCTGTCCCCCAGCCCCACTTGCACCCTCCCATTCACCTACCCCCCCAACCCACCCCCACTTAGGAAAGGAAACCTTTGAAGACCCTAGACTCTGGATCCACAGCCCAGGGATCACAGGTACTCCCCGCAGGCAACCAGAGTAGGGTTTGGGGTATTGAAACACAGTGCCCTTGTTGAGCAGCCGAGGTCTGGAACCTTCTCCATTCGTCCTCAGCCAACCAGCAAGGCCTGCCTGCCTCTCACGCAGAAGGTGGGTCTGTTGTCCATTCTTGTGTTCTTCAGAGATATTTCGGAGACCTCCGGAATAACATCCCGAGGAGGGGAAAATTGACTCACCATAGTTTGACTCAACTAGGGTTTGGCTGAAGTAGGGTTGCCCAAAGCCTGGCTGGGAAGGAGGCGTCCAGTTTCCTGACCTACATTGTCTAACCTGGACTTGTTTTGTTTTAGAGCCTGCTTCTGCTTCAGGAAGGAGGTGAGAGATGAAGAGTTAGATAGCCTTAAGGTCAGAAAGATCTTTATTTGGCCCATCAGTTTGGGCTAAACAATTTAAAACAATGTGGATCGTCCAGGCCCCTCCTTATAGCTGTCCAGAGCCCAGGTTTAGAGAAGAGTGTCTGGTCTCTGGAGAAGGCAGGAATTCCTCCCCCCCTTCCCGCATTCTCTGCATCCCCTACCTTTTACAGTGAATTTAGAACTCTGAGTATGGAGGTGTGACTTGGAATTCGTTATGCTGTTCATGGACCTGAGACCCTTCGGTATTGGTAGTTCCCTTCCTCCTTTAACAAAAACTATTATTCTAATTCAGTTACGTGTTAGTACAAAACCAAATTAATCTAGGCTGGATTCGTGTTTGCACATTTGTTATTATACTTCTTTTACTTAAAATTATTTCAAACGTCTTCATGAAAGTCTTTGATTCCTAGACCACAAGTTAATGTGTGTGCCCCTTGTATCCTGAAAGGAAACACTTGCTGCGCCCCCTGCCGGTAGAAGAAGCAATAGCGGTCTCTAGGACCTCAGGGAAGTCACTTTGTCAAAAGTTTTGGGGCCGGTGATTCTTATGATAGCCTCTCTCTATGGAAACCTTCAAAATAGCCAGAACATCTGAGATCCAATCAACCAATCATCCCTTGGGTTGTTGTCTCCAGAATCTAGAGATTTTCCTGTGATTAGAGCTCATGGAATTGGGGTGGGATTCCATCACTGTAAAATTGCATGTCATAGCCACATTATACCTGTAATCCCAGCCCTTGAGAGGCTGAGGCAGGAGAATCACGAATTCAAAATCAGCAAGGGTTGCATATCTACATGGTAAGCCTTTTCTTTGTAATCAGTAGAGAGATAAAACTAAATGAGGGTGGACCCACAAAACTGAGCGACCCGTCTAATAATGAAAGCAGACAGTACCATAAGGCCTCATCCCACACAATGCTACTTCTTGGAAGCCTGTCCTTGGTAGCCTGCTCAGCTATTCAGTAAACGGGAACTTCTCTAACCAAAATATTTTTCTAATCATCAAATCAGGTAAATTGGCTCCCTGACTGGAAAGTTCTGCCAACATCTGTATTTACTGATTAAACTGCTTCAACCACACTAATAGAATCCTTGCATACAGTACATCACGGCGAAATTTAACAAATTTGTTCTGGATTACTTTTATAGATAGAACAAACAAATACGACATTTAAAACTAAAGGGAACTGTTCTGTACAATAAGCGATTAAAAAAAGGATTGTTTTGCATTACATGAGTTTCTTAAACTCAAAGAAGAAATATCAAGTTCCCCCTAAGTGGGGGGAGCAAGGTGCACCTGTAAAAGATTAGGAGTGGAGTGTCTGGTTTCACATAAATAATTGTATTGTATTGTGAAATTGTGAAACTTGATTTGAGAACCCAATCACACAGCCTCTGAAGTCCCCAGTTCCTTTTTTTTTTAGAAAAACTTAAACTGGTCAGTGTTTTTCAAATGTTTCTAACTGAGCAAGAAAGAATGATAGTTAATGGTGACCGCTAATCTTTGTTTTCACCCCTTGTCTCTTTCTCGTCTTCACAGCAGGGCATGATGGGTGTTATTATTCAAAGCCCGAGGAGGTTAAATGATGAGTCCAGGATATCACAGCTAAGCAACGTCCTCTGGATCTCAAGTTCGTTCTTCCATTCCTCAGAGTCCCATCTGTGATGCAGTGCAAGGCTTTGCTGAACAGAATGAAGGTGAGGGCCACACGGAGCAGCAAAACTCTGCTGCTACCTGGGCAGCTTAGCACAAAATCACCCTCCTTTTCCCCGGTTAAAAACGGATTTCAACTAAGTTTTGTGTTTATTACTAGTCATATAACTTTAAATTTTCTACCACTGTTATAGTATGATTTTTAAATTTTTTTTCACTTTTCTCTTGGATTCTCCCCAAATATTTGCAGGAATTCTAAGGAGTCTGCAGAATGCCCAAATGAGGAAATTTCAAGTAAAAGTCAGACATAGAATATTGTAGCCTGTAGCGTCATCTGCTGGCACATTTGTAGTATTGCAGCCATCTTAGGTTGGACCGAAAAGGAACAGGTTGGTGTTAAATAATGCAGTCTCCCGAGTAACAAATTCTTTTCCTGAAGAGAAAGCAAAAAAGTAACTTTGGTATCTCCTAGCTCTCCTATCTATGAATTTTTTGAATAAGGTTCATTTCATAAAGAATTCTACAACGTTTCAATAAATCCCATCTATGTATATGTGTGTGTGTGTGTGTGTGTGTGTGTGTGTGTGTGTGTGTAATTTCTGTTCTATAGATATGACCAACCCATATCAACATTTACTGCACCTACAACTTTTTAAGGCTCCACACTAAATCTTTATGAGCTATAAAAACAGGAGTCCCAGAGAAGAGCTTAGATATTGGTTGTAGAATAAAGCAAGTACATCATCTACTCGTCCTTTAACAATCTTGTCCATCAATTGGGGGACTTTCCTCCCATGAGATCATATCTCTGATTTTATAACAAAAGTCAATGGGAGAGAGAGAAAGAGATCTTTTTATAGTCCATCTAGCTGGAGGGCATCTTTGCTATAAAACTGGTGTTTCAGGGGTCTCTGGGGGAGAACTCGTGACAGAGCTGAGCGCCGAGGCCATCGCTGTGTAGCAGTGTTTCTTCTCATGGGAACTGAATGCGATTAAGAGATTTGTGGGCATCATCTATTGTGTTAAGCAAAGTATATAAGAGTCAGGTGTCTCAACACAGGGATCCTTTATCACCAAGGGTGTACGTATAAAACATCAGCAAATCCCCCACCATAATTCAGTTTCTCTTAGAGACCAACTTGTTTGATTTTCTTTTAAAAAAATATGTCTACTGAAGATTGGGAAGGAATTTATTCTTCAAATGTCCAAATAAGACAAAAAGCATATCCCAGCTAATTACTATGAATCACTTTCACTGGTCCTGAGGTTTTCCTAACAACTACAGCTCATTTAATCCTCACAGAAAGTGCCCTATTTCGTCCCCTTGTTCCAGAAGAGAAAACTGAGGCACGCTTATTAAATAAACCATAAAATTATAGTTAGCCGATGCAGACCTTCTCTCCCAGGATAATCTTGAAGAGAGATAGAACATCTCCACTCTCTTGCTGTGGATGGCTTTCTGAATCCAGCCGCAGACTCCCTGGCCATTCAGACAAACCAAAGAATCTTCTTCCTTCCTAGGAATGACACCGGAACAACTTGACTACTGCCTAGCCTGGTTTGCAAGAAAACAGAAATAGAGTCAGTCACCATCTTGTCACATCTCTGTCTGCCCATTGTGCCCTGTTACAACCAAAGGGAATGGTATACTTTGCAACTTCACCAATCAGTTTGTCTTCTTTCTCAGGTTGGGCCCACTTGGATGGTGTTAGAAAGAAAGGCAGTTGCCACATTCTATCAGCCACAAAGAACCAGAGTGATGTTATCTCTCCCCTTTCTTCCCTAGACACATAGTTCTAGAAATACCACATATGTGGTTTCCAGGTCCTGGCTGAAAATAAAGTTTTCTTTTCAAATATCTGATTAATCTAAGAGCACAGCACCTTCACGACCCCACCCTTCCTCTGTCTCCAATCAAGGAGAAAGACCTGTACTCCAAGGACACAGATAATTCTCAACAGGAGAGGGAGTGTCCTAACTTTTCAATTATCTTCTCAGAAATGGGGCCAGTAGGTTGGTTCTCCCGGTCAGAATTCACTGGCATCACAGATCCATGGAAGGACAGGTCTGCTCTGATGGATACATTATGTAGCAAGCAAAACAATGAGCCCTTCTCAGAGGAATTACATAATCACCATGTCCTTTCTTCCCTTCTTGTAATATGTATGATTTGTCTTCTCTCGGAAAGGTACCTGTAAATTTTAATGCAATTTACTTGAGAACAATAGCAAAATCACAATTTCCTAATCGCTTTTGTTTCCCAAGAGGAGGGGAGAAAATTTTAACTGCATGCTCAATGACTGTTATAGGCCCACAGAGGAGAATTGAACCAGAGATCGCCCAAAAGGAATGCCATCCCTAATTTGTCAGACCCTTCAAGCTAATAAAAAAATTGTGTGTGCAGTGATGAGACAACCCCACCATTTAAACTCTGACTACGAATCCTTAGGTGACATTGAAACAGGAACAGCTCAGGACTCCAGGACTGGGAAAAAATACACACACACACACACACACACACACACACACACACACACACACACGCCCCAAGCAGCCAAAGAAAACACTGGTCACAAGATTTCTGGAAAGGAAGAATCTTAAGGACATTGTCTAGTCTCCCATCTGATGTATTTCTTTTTCCTTTCTACAAGATGTTTGGCAAATGATTGGCCTCCCTGCCGGTCGTATAGAGACTATGAGGAAGAGACTGTCTTATTCAACAGCGCAAACAAGAGTTTGTCCCTCGGGCGACTATAAATCTTGGGTAGTGTTCAGTTTCCCTGCCAACCTGTTAAATAAGCTGAGGGTTTTCTCAAGGTATAGACTGGAGAACAGACGCTGCCCATCATTCTCCATCCACTCTGGCCTCCTACCTGGCTCCGGGAGGCAGCGTGCCACACAAGAGGCCCACTTTTCAATTTGGAGATCAATACAAGCTAAATAGGTGGTGTTTCCAGCCCACGGGGGCAAGCCAAGCCAATACATTTAATGCTTTTCCCTTGGGGATTCTCTGACAAACCGACCTACAGTGTAGAAGAGAACAAACACATCTCTGTGTGACCGAGTCCAGAGATGAGTGAGAATCTCAAGGCCAAAAAGTCAAACACCGCCACCACCTTCAGATGGGATGTGGGGCTGGAGTGCTCGCTCGGGGAGGGCCAGGCAACCCCAGGCTGCTCAAGGCTTGTTGGAGCTAGCACTGAGAAAAGAATGGAGATTTACTTCCAGGCAACGTGGCCATGGCCACGTGAGAGCAATAGCAGATAGTTGGCCGGGGTGGGGGGGAGGGGGAGGGTAATGGATGAGAAGATGGAGGTGGGGTGGAGGGTGGGGGGGTGGATGGAGGGATGGGAGGCGGGGGCGGGTGGAGGGTGAGGGGTGAGAGGATAGGGGTGGAGTAAGGTGGAGAGTGAGAGGGTGTGAATGGAGGATGAGAGGGTGGAGGTGGGGTGGGGTTGAGGGTGAGAGGGTTGGGGTGAGGGTGGAGGGTAGGCGGGTAGAGACACAGGAGTGTTTCAGCTGCCATGCCAGTCACAAGGGGCCCCTTCTGGCTTAGCCAAGGCCGCCCACCTCTCACATGCAATGTCACTTTCAAGAGTGGTTTTAGTGAGGACATTACACATTTGTTTCCCAAGTTGAGGTGGAAACATTTCCACAGAGACCCATCGTCTCCAGGAGACCTGCCATCCATCCCCATCCAGACAAGTGAAGCCCTTCCATTGTGAGGGAGAGAGCCCAGAGAGAAATGAGCAGGCAAGAGAAAAGAGAGCCACCATGAGAGTGCCAGGCAAATTTAAAAGAGCTGTCTGAATTTATTCTCGTACATGGTGACAGTCAAAGACTCTTAAAAAATATCCTATGATCATCCAGGTAGAAAACAAAACAAATGAAGCTGTTCACACCGAGAAATTGCAGATTTCTCTTCTGCAACTTTGAATGCAACAATGTTGCTCAATCGCAGAACAGATACTAAATCTGTATTAATGGAAAATGATACAGGTCTGAAAACGCGTGTAGTCCCTGACGGCAGACTCATAATACTGAGCAAAAGGGGTAACCTACAAACACATGTATGTAAGATTAAGACACAGCCAGGTTAAAGAACGTACTGTTAAAGGATACCCAGGTAAGATGTAAAAACCGTGACCAGAAATCAAGAACATATTATCTCAAAAATCAGTATAGTGCTTTTCTTTGGGGGATGGAAAGGGGGTACAGTTGGAAGCAAGTTCTAAGTACAGGTGATATGTCTTTGTTGGTTGGTGATTTATGGGTATTATTATTGTTTTGTTGTTGTTGTTGTTGTTGTTATACAAATGGCCAAGCACAGTGGCACACACCTTTAATCCTAATACTCTAAAGCAGAGGCAGGTGGAGTTTTGTGAGTTCAAGACCAGCCTAGTATACACGACAAGTTCCAGACTAATGAGGGCTAAATAGTGAGACCCTGTTTCAGAAAATAAACTAATAAATTACATAATAGCATCCCGTAGATAATTCGGTACATACACTTTGTATCACATTATAATTGTGCTTTAAAAGACTGAGAGGACAGCTCAGTGGATACAGGTACTTATGGCCCAACCTGACAACCTGAATTTAAACCCCTGAATCCCCATGGTGGAAGGGGAGAACCAAACACCATCTCTGACCTCCACACATGCTTGCACACACACTTTCATATGCACACAACAAACAAACAAGCAAATAAAATATTATTTTTCAATTCCAGTAGGAAATCGTATCTATTAGGGTTCTCAGGAAAAAGATGTACAAGGATGGATACAGGAAAAAGATGTACAAGAAAGTGATTTCTCATGAGGGATTGGCTCCAATCATTGGCGAATCAGAAAAGTCCTAGCAGCTGCCTTCTTTGGGCTGGAGTCCCATGAAGTTTGTAGTTCTAGTTAAAGCCTGAGGCCTGAGAACCAGGTCCCTCAAGGGTATCAGTCCCAGTCTTAGTCCAAGTGGAAAAGAGCCAAGACCATGCCTGAGGGAGGAAAGGTGCGCTCACTCGAGAACCCTTGGCAGATCTACCCTTTCCTTATCTTTGTGTTCTATGCAGGCCCTTAGTTCACTGGTGACAGCCGCATCTTGGCAGGGAGAACTTTACTCAGTTGACTGATTCAAAGGCCAGTCTCTTCTGGGACCCCAACAGACCTAGAGATGGTATTTTGCCAGCTATCTGTGCAGTCAAATGACACATAAAATTAGTCACTGCTACACATATGTGTAGACACAATTAACTTTCAAAGAAATCAAGGAACATATCAGTTAATGCAATAAAAAAAATCACCATAGCAACAGTGAGAACTTGACTATGTACATTTAAGAAGTTAACAGAGTACCAAAGGATGAGAGAGGTGATTACAATAGGCAAATCTTATTTTGAGATGAGCTGCAAATTTTATAATTTTTTTTTCAGAGCTGGGGACCGAACCCAGGGCCTTGCGCTTGCTAGGCAAGCGCCCTACCACTGAGCTAAATCCCCAACCCCTTATAATTATTTTTAAAAGGCAAATTAGGTTAATAAGTATATTAGGGTACATTGGGTTGTGTTAAATGTTGTTGGGATTTACAATAAAAACACATGTGGTTCAACATCAGAAAATCTTACTATAAAATGTCAAGTTTAGAGAAAAGCCACAGGATATCAATACATATGGAAGTCATTGATTGGATAAAATTCAACACACACAGCTTCTATTAATGAAACACAGAGCATCAGAGAGCCACAAAATACACATATTTTGACAGTGGAAAATGTTTACTTCACACTTAAAAGTCAAATGCTGGGCTGGGGATTTAGCTCAGTGGTAGAGCGCTTACCTAGGAAGCGCAAGGCCCTGGGTTCGGTCCCCAGCTCCGAAAAAAAGAACCAAAAAAAAAAAAAAAGTCAAATGCCAATACATCTCTGCTAAAGACAGGTATAATATAAGGATGCGGGCTAGCATGTCTGACCTTTGTTAGAAAGCCTTAAGCCAAGTATAATAGGACAAGAAGAAAGAATGAGAAAGTATGCAAACTGGAAAGACAAATATTATAATTTTTGTGTAAAATTTACCTGAAAACTCAGAACTTCAGCTTTTTCTAATTCTCATAATTCGTTCAATTGCCAAGATGAACACACCAGTGGTTGTAATCTTAAATGCTACTGGGAACTGAGCAGACACCAGATAAGCATGCGGGTGGGGATTGTTAGCAGTAACTGTAACCAACTCTATGAGTTTGTCTGGAGCAATTGCGAGTCTGGCAACAATCGCTGTGTTACTAGACAGACTGATTTCTTCAGGAGACATTTGTAAAGCCAGATTTTGGAATAAAACTTCCTGGTTTTGATCTCTAGACAAACAATTCAAAAACTATCTGAACCAAACTCAATTTGTAGGCTAGGAGCCTGAGAGGCAGCTCAGTTTGCAAAGTGCTTGCTGTAACCACAGTCCTCTGGAGGTAGACAGGAAGCTCTCTGAGGCTTGCTGACTAGAAGGTTGACACCCAGCAAGAGACCCTGTCTCAAAAAACAAAGTAAACAATCATTGAAGAAGACACTGAACACTGACCTCTAACCTCCACACACAGACTGGCTGGTGTGGTGAGTCAGTGTGACACTGGCTAGAATCCTCAGAGAGGAAGGAGCCTCAGTTGAGGAAATGCCTCCATGAGATCCAGCTGTAAGGCATGTTCTCAATTAGTGATCAAGGGGGAGGGCCCAGCCCATGGAGGGTGGCGCCATCCCTGGGCTGGTGGTCCTGGTTTCTATAAGGAAGCAGGCTGAGCGAGCCGTGAGAAGCAAGCCAGTAAGCAGCACCCCTTCACGGACTCTACATCAGCTCCTGCCTCCAGGTTCCTGCCCTGTTTTAGTTCCTGTCCTGACTTCGTTCATGGATGAATTAGTGCTATAAGCCAAATAAATCCTTTCCTCCCTAACTTGCTTTTTGGTGAAGTGTTTTGTCACAGCAATTGAAACCCTAACTAAGACAGCACTCATGTGCACAGGCATTCACACACACACAAGAACAAGTGCACACACAAAACACAAAATATACATCATACACACACATACACACACACACACACACACACACGTACATATATTTCTATAGGCTAGATATGATCACGGACCTCTAATGTGCAAATTTTTTTGAGACAAGGTCTTACATGTAGTCCTGGTTGGCTTGGAACTTACTGTGTAGACCAGACTGGCATCAAACTCAGAGATCTGCCTGCCTCTGCCTCTGCCTCTGGGACTAAAGGCGTGTATCACCACAACTTGGTAATGTGCAACTTTTTTTTTTTTGGTTCTTTTTTTCGGAGCTGGGGACCGAACCCAGGGCCTTGAGCTTCCTAGGTAAGCGCTCTACCACTGAGCTAAATCCCCAACCCCGTAATGTGCAACTTTTAATTGGTGCTTTATTATATAACTAATGTGTAAAAATCTTAGGAGAGAGGGAAAATGAACAAAGTTGGTAAACTCTTTAATAGTGTTAAAATAAATATAATTAAGCTCTTCTTAGGCCACACTGAATAAAGTCCATAAGCTACAAACAGTGAAAGTAGGCCAGGTATAGTGGTGCATGCCTGTGACCCCAGTCCTTAAGAGGTGGAGGCAAGAGTTCAAGGCCAGTGTTAGCTACATGGCAAATTTGAGGTTATCCAGGCTGCGTGACATATTATCTCAGAAGAAAAAGGAAGACAAAGTGGAGGAGGAAGAGGAAGAGGAAGAGGAAGAGGAAGAAGAGGAGGAGGAGAGGGCAAAAGCAAAAGTATGTAAATAAACAGCCATATACTAGGTGGAAAAGTTTTCCTTAAAGTAACCATGAATACAAAAAAATCATAAAAGGGGAAACAGATCTTGAATATACACTTTGTTTTAAAGACTTACTTATGTGAGTACACTGTCTTCTCTTCAGACACACCAGAAGAGGGCATCAGATCCTATTACAGATGGTTGTGAGCCCCCATGTGGTTGCTGGGAATTGAACTCAGGACCTCTGGAAGAGCAATGAGTGCTCTTAACCGCTGAGCCATCTCTCCAGCCTAAATATAAACTTTTCCCCCCAGCTTTTCAGATCAAAATATAAAAGAATCCGTGTAAAGAAAACTATTTAAACATGAAAGATCAATATTCCTTATATAATGAAGCTGACCTTGGAGATCAATAGCAGGCACCTTTAGAGAATACTGAACACAGGCGGTGGCAAAGCGAATCATAAAATAAGAAGGCCAGAGGCCAGTGCGTGTGATGTTCAAACCTCACTCGTAATCAAAGAAATCAAATTGAGTTTTCCCCACTGACCTGACGAAGACTTCTTCTTTTTTTTTTTTTTTTTTTTTTTTTTTATTAACTTGAGTATTTCTTATATACATTTCGAGTGTTATTCCCTTTCCCGGTTTCCGGGCAAACATCCCCCTCCCACTCCCCTTCTTTATGGGTGTTCCCCTCCCCATCCTCCCCCCCTTGTCGCCCTCCCCCCAACAATCTAGTTCACTGGGGGTTCAGTCTTAGCAGGACCCAGGGCTTCCCCTTCCACTGGTGCTCTTACTAGGATATTCATTGCTACCTATGAGGTCAGAGTCCAGGGTCAGTCCATGTATAGTCTTTAGGTAGTGGCTTAGTCCCTGGAAGCTCTGGTTGCTTGGCATTGTTGTACTTTTGGGGTCTCGAGCCCCTTCAAGCTCTTCCAGTTCTTTCTCTGATTCCTTCAACGGGGGTCCTATTCTCAGTTCAGTGGTTTGCTGCTGGCATTCGCCTCTGTGTTTGCTGTATTCTGGCTGTGTCTCTCAGGAGCGATCTACATCCGGCTCCTGTCAGCCTGCACTTCTTTGCTTCATCCATCTTGTCTAATTGGGTGGCTGTATATGTATGGGCCACATGTGGGGCAGGCTCTGAATGGGTGTTCCTTCAGTCTCTGTTTTAATCTTTGCCTCTCTATTCCCTGTCAAGGGTATTCTTGTTCCCCTTTTAAAGAAGGAGTGAAGCATTCACATTTTGATCATCCGTCTTGAGTTTCATTTGTTCTAGGCATCTAGGGTAATTCAAGCATTTGGGCTAATAGCCACTTATCAATGAGTGCATACCATGTATGTCTTTCTGTGATTGGGTTACCTCACTCAGGATGATATTTTCCAGTTCCAACCATTTGCCTACGAATTTCATAAAGTCATTGTTTTTGATAGCTGAGTAATATTCCATTGTGTAGATGTACCACATTTTCTGTATCCATTCCTCTGTTGAAGGGCATCTGGGTTCTTTCCAGCTTCTGGCTATTATAAATAAGGCTGCGATGAACATAGTGGAGCACGTGTCTTTTTTATATGTTGGGGCATCTTTTGGGTATATGCCCAAGAGAGGTATAGCTGGATCCTCAGGCAGTTCAATGTCCAATTTTCTGAGGAACCTCCAGACTGATTTCCAGAATGGTTTTACCAGTCTGCAATCCCACCAACAATGGAGGAGTGTTCCTCTTCTCCACATCCTCGCCAGCATCTGCTGTCACCTGAGTTTTTGATCTTAGCCATTCTCACTGGTGTGAGGTGAAATCTCAGGGTTGTTTTGATTTGCATTTCCCTTATGACTAAAGATGTTGAACATTTCTTTAGGTGTTTCTCAGCTATTCGGCATTCCTCAGCTGTGAATTCTTTGTTTAGCTCTGAACCCCATTTTTAATAGGGTTATTTGTCTCCCTGTGGTCTAACTTCTTGAGTTCTTTGTATATTTTGGATATAAGGCCTCTATCTGTTGTAGGATTGGTAAAGATCTTTTCCCAATCTGTTGGTTGCCGTTTTGTCCTAACCACAGTGTCCTTTGCCTTACAGAAGCTTTGCGGTTTTATGAGATCCCATTTATCGATTCTTGATCTTAGAGCATAAGCCATTGGTGTTTGTTCAGGAAATTTTTTTCCAGTGCCCATGTGTTCCAGATGCTTCCCTAGTTTTTCTTCTATTAGTTTGAGAGTATCTGGTTTGATGTGGAGGTCCTTGATCCACTTGGACTTGAGCTTTGTACAGGGTGATAAGCATGGATCGATCTGCATTCTTCTACATGTTGCCCTCCAGTTGAACCAGCACCATTTGCTGAAAATGCTGTCTTTTTTCCATTTGATGGTTTTGGCTCCTTTGTCAAAAATCAAGTGCCCATAGGTGTGTGGGTTCATTTCTGGGTCTTCAATTCTGTTCCATTTGTCTATCTGTCTGTCTCTGTACCAATACCATGCAGTTTTTATCACTATTGCTCTGTAATACTGCTTGAGTTCAGGGATAGTGATTCCCCCTGAAGTCCTTTTATTGTTGAGGATAATTTTAGCTATCCTGGGTTTTTTGTTATTCCAGATGAATTTGAAAATTGTTCTGTCTAACTCTTTGAAGAATTGGATTGGTATTTTGATGGGGATTGCATTGAATCTGTAGATCGCTTTTGGTAAAATGGCCATTTTTACTATATTAATCCTGCCAATCCATGAGCATGGGAGATCTTTCCATCTTCTGAGGACTTCTTCAATTTCTTTCTTCAGAGTCTTGAAGTTCTTATTGTACAAATCTTTTACTTGCTTGGTTAAAGTCACACTGAGGTACTTTATATTATTTGGGTCTATTATGAAGGGTGTCGTTTCCCTAATTTCTTTCTCGGCTTGTTTCTCTTTTGTGTAGAGGAAGGCTACTGATTTATTTGAGTTAATTTTATACCCAGCCACTTTGCTGAAGTTGTCTATCAGCTTTAATAGTTCTCTGGTGGAACTTTTGGGATCACTTAAATATACTATCATATCATCTGCAAAAAGTGATATTTTGACTTCTTCTTTTCCGATCTGTATCTCCTTGATCTCCTTTTGTTGTCTGATTGCTCTGGCTAGAACTTCAAGAACTATATTGAATAAGTAGGGAGAGAGTGGGCAGCCTTGTCTAGTCCCTGATTTTAGTGGGATTGCTTCAAGTTTCTCTTCATTTAGTTTAATGTTAGCAACTGGTTTGCTGTATATGGCTTTTACTATGTTTAGGTATGGGCCTTGAATTCCTATTCTTTCCAGGACTTTTATCATGAAGGGGTGTTGAATTTTGTCAAATGCTTTCTCAGCATCTAATGAAATGATCATGTGGTTTTGTTCTTTCAGTTTGTTTATATAATGGATCACGTTGATGGTTTTCCGTATATTAAACCATCCCTGCATGCCTGGGATGAAGCCTGCTTGATCATGGTGGATGATTGTTTTGATGTGCTCTTGGATTCGGTTTGCCAGAATCTTATTGAGTATTTTTGCCTGACGAAGACTTCTTAAAACTACTTTCTTAGTCTCAGCGTCCACAAAGGTGTTTGTTGTTGGTAGTGGTCTACCTTAGTACACCCTGTAGAACAATCTGACAGCACATGTCAGAACACTTTGGCTCAGGAAGCCCATTTCTAAAAGCTTAGTCTAAAATACAAAGCATACAAGAATGCCACTCGTTAAAAAAAAAAAAAACTAAAATGACACAAAACCACAAAACCAACCCAGATGAATTATGAAATGCTTAGCGTTTTGGGTCTGAAGTAAGACTTCAAGACTATTTGTTACTGAGAGCCATTGAGTCTAGATGGCTCAGGTTTTCTTTCGAGTTAAATTTAAATGCTATACAATGATCTGGACAGACACACCAAAGGTATGAGCACAGTTTTCAGTGGACTGTGGAGTTCTGTTTCTGTGTTCTAAATGTTCATTTAAAACCTTGGTTCCTGCTTTTCACAGTGAACATATTGTTTTGATAAAACGGGGAACTTAAATTTTTATTTAAAAATAAAGCAAGCTGGAGTCATCACATGAACTAATTGGTTGCTATGGTTACTCAGCTTCCTTAGACAGAGCTAGATACCATTCATTTACATACCATTGTTCTCTCTGTCTGTCTGTCTCTCTGTCTCTGTCTCTCTGTCTATGTGTGTGTTTATCTCTACTAACTGTACACCCTGTACATAAGCAGTAGTCCCATCTTTCTACTTGTGTTTTGCTTAGACCACTTCTAAGGTGAAGAACTCATATGTTGAATTCTAATAAAGAAAACCTCCCCAAAAATATATGAAATACCCAAAGAGAGCTTAGACGGGCTTCACTTTAACACTGTGAACATTTTAAATTTTATTGCAGATAATCCACAGAGTGGATTCTCAGCACACCGATCACTACAGTAGTGTGTACGCAGAGCACGTGGCTTGTCCATGGCCACTGAGTACGGTTAATGGCTCCCACAAAGTGTGTTGGCCCAAAGTGACTTGCTGACAGACTTAGCCTTCTTTCCAGTCGCAGCGAATGGTGGATTCCTGCCAACTCCTCAAATATATGGAAAGGAAAGCCAGAAAGATTTTGCCTTCCATGGTTCAAGGAAGGAAAAGCCTGCCCTCCAAAGGCTGTGCCATACCACATTCATTTAAGAGTCCATTCATAAGCAAGAATGTGGAGGTCTGAAATAAACAAAGCATCGAACAAGTTTCTGTACAGTAAGAGAGTCAAGGTAAGGGCCTGCGCTTCTAAAATAATATGGTCTTTGTCTAACTGGCATGCGTGTGTGTGTGTGTGTGTGTGTGTGTGTGTAGGCACATGTGTATGTCTATCATGGCATACTTATGGAAATACTTATAGAAGTCAGATGACAACTCTTTCTGGAGACCTTCCACCATGTGAGTCCCAGAGATCAAACACAGGTTGTAAGGCTTAGCAGCAAGCACCATTACCCACTGAGCCATCTTGCTGGCCCAAACTTTATTTTGATTCAAGATTTCTCACTGAACCAATCTTGTTGGACCGGCTAGAAAGCAATGGTTAAATCTCAACCGGCCTCCTGATCCACACACACAGGCCCTGAAGTTAGAGAGCTTTTACACAAGGGGGCTGGAGATTCAAACTCAGCACCAAGCACTTCCAAACTGAGCCATCTCCGTAGTCCCAACCCCCAAGACAGATTTCTTTTTGTTTGTTTGTTTTTTTCTTTTCTTTTCTTTTTTTTTCCTTTTTTCCGGAGCTGGGGACCGAACCCAGAGCCTTGTGCTTGCTAGGCGAGCGCTCTACCACTGAGCTAAATCCCCAGCCCCCCAAGACAGATTTCTTAATGTTAGATTACCCTGAGGAGCTCATTTATAAACACCCTTGCACGCAAGTTCTGTCAGGCCCTTGTTTGTGAGTACATCTCGTCTGGTGGTTCCCAGGCGTCTATCTGACTGCCCCCTGACTTTAACCAAGATATCAGCATCTCGAACTTGGCAGGATCAATTCTAGGCCCTGTCTTCCTCCCTAAATCTATCCCTTCCCTCCTCCAGTTCAGTGAAGGATATCACTATCCATCTCATTGATCAAACCAAAAGCCTTTTCCCTTTTGCTTCTCCTGGGCACCAAATCCATTAGCAAGTCCTGACAGTTCTCGCTCCAAAATACAAATATGTGTGCTGAACCCAGCCATCTCTTGTACTGGAGTGTAAGCCACTGTCTTAGGGTCTCTATTGCTGGGATCAACACTGTGACCAAATGCAACTGAGCAGGTTAGGGTTTATTTCATTTTACAGATAATAAGTCCATCGCTGAAGGAAGCTGGGGCAGGAAATGGAGCAGAGGCCATGGAGGAATGCTGCTTACTGATCTGCTCCTCGGGTTGCTCAGACTGCTTTCTTAGATATCCCAGGACCACCGCCTCCCCACTCACAATGGGCTGGTCCCTCCAACATCAATCACTAGGAAAATGTACTACAGATGGATTTTACTGGAACCCCTCTCTTCCCAAATAAGTTTAACTTGAGTCAAGTAGACACTAACCTCTCCAGGACAGCCACCGTCATAGTCTCTTATCTGAGTATTGCAATGATTTCCTGTGGGTCTTAGCAGGATCCATGCTCACCCCATTTTGTTGTTTTACTATCCGTTTGGCTGGTCTGGAATATTCTGGTTTATTGAGACGAGATCTCATTATATAGCCCAGGGGATCATTTTGCCTCCACCTCCTAAATATGGGGATTACAAGCCTGTGCTATTACACTTAGCTTCAGAGCAGTGTGTGTGCTGTGTGCGTGCACATGTATATGCATGTTCAAATCTGTATGTGTACATGTGCGGGTGTGGGTGTGAGTGTACATGCGTGCACATGCATGTGAAGGCCTGACACTAACGATAAGAGCCCTCCTCGACCACTTTCCACTTTACTGAAGTTTCTCCCTGAACCTGGGGCTCTCCGGTTCCATCTGGTCTAGCTAGCCAGCTTGTTTTAGGGATCCCTTAGTCTCTGCCTCACAGTGTTGGGATTACAGGTGGCTGGCCACACTCTCCTGGCTCTTTTGTGGGTGCTGGAAGTCTAAACTCCTTTTCTTCATGCTTGTGCAGCAACCACCGAGCTGCCTCCCCAGCCTGCAGAGCATTAAACACCCCCTGAGTCTGTGTGGTACTGTCGCTCGTTCGCATGCTTCAGCGGTGAGCACTTGGTATTGGATAACTGTAAGGAAGTTCATCCAAGGGAGAGGGGGACTCTTCCTCTCTCAATAGATATCAACTGCCTACAGCTCTTCACTAGGGGTGGGGCCTTATGAAAAACACAACTCTTTTCTATTTAAATCTCTCCAGTGACTTCCTATTTGGCATGAAATAAACAAACAAACAAACGAACAAACAAACAAACAAATAAATAAATAAATAAATAAATAAATAAATAAATAATGAAACCTGAATTTCTTACCTTGGCCCACAGCAACATGGTGAAGTCAAGCCTTACTTCCACCCCAGGGTTTTCTTCCCATTTCCGGGTTGCCGCCAGGTCTGTCTTCTCTGAGAGCTGTGGCATTCTCTCAAAGAACAGCACATCTAAGAACCTGGCTCCAGAGAAGGGAGTAAGCAAAAAAGGAAAACAAGGACAAACGGTTGTGGCTCTCCACAGCAGGTGACCAGCTCCCATGACCTCCCAGCTCTAATTTTTCATCTTTATTTTCCAAGAGCAGAGTTAACTATTGTACTGGTCTCTAGAAGAGCAGCTCCCGTTAATTTGAGAGGTTTTGTTTTCTTTTGTTTTTGATGGTCCCTGGCAGCTTAGCGATTAGAATTCAGTCTCCCCTTCCTCCCTCCCTCTCTCCCTCCCTCCCTCCCTCCCTCTCTCCCTTCCTCCTTCCCTTCTCCTTCTCTTTCTGTCTCTCTCTCTCTCCCTCCCCCTTCCCTTTTCCTCCCCTTTCTCTATATTAATTAGGGGCTCTTAAAGCAAAAATTAATTGCACAAGATGTAGTTTCAATAGGACATTTTCATACATGTACCTGTATGAAACATCCCATCCCATGTTCTCCAGCTCGGTCCCCTCCCCCATCCCATAGTTCCTCTTCCTCTCTCCCAGTAGAACCTTTTTTTCAGATTTCATGTTTGTGTTTTGATTCAGGAATCACCTCACTAACTACATGAACACCAATCTCAGTCAGACAGGATGGTTTATTGAGCATACGCCCCAGGACTGGTAGACCAGGGCCGTGGTCCAGATTCGGAAACTGAACTGTGACCCCAGTTAAGAGCCTACAGGGATTAAAGACTGAAATCTACAAACATCTGTGTCAAGTTATTCTACCAATCAGGATTTAGGGATAGGGGGATTTCCTTAGGAACATGTCTTTGTTGTACATGTTATCCTGTTTCCATCGGTTGGGGTATTCAACTGTGGCAGGGGACTTGCCTAATATTCGTGCCTTAATCTGTCTACCAGGATGGGACTTGTCTAACATTCGTGTCTTAACTTGCCAACCAGGATGTCAGCTACCCATTTACATGTATGTCTTTTTCTGTCAAGTAGGATGTCACTTCCCAGGGAAGTCTTGGGAACTTAAATATTACTGGACTTTACTCAAAATGGAAGTCTTATTTTAAATAGTTTTTTTTTATATCTCTTAGGTTGAGGTCCCTCCCAGGGACAGCTTATAAAAGTAAATACCATAAAAGCTTATATGCTGGTTCAAAAAGTGCTGACGGGTGGTTGGTTTGGGTCCAAGCTTATTGTGGGTAATTATACAAAGCAGTTCTACTGACTTCTATCTTGATTGTTTCCCAAGGGCACAGAACACAACAGAATATGTAGTCAACTTGGCGTTAAAGTTTCCTAGTAACAGGAGAAAGTTTCTTTATGATGGCAGGCTGGTCAGGTAACAGCTACCTAGGCCTTAGCATTTTACCTAGGCTGTAACGGTTTGTTAGTTGGTTAGTTTTTAATGTCGTTTCCTTGTGTGAGAAAACACAGAGTACTGCTGGGTTTGACCCAGCCTTACATAACATGCACTCCAATTCTGCCCATTTTCCTTCCAACAGCGAAACTCTTTTCTTCTTTGTGGCTAAATAAAACTCCGCTGTGTGTAGATATTTCTTTTATCCATCCATCTGTTTGTCATCAGACTGATTTCATAAGTTGACTGTTGTAGAAACCATGACTGCGCAGGCATCTCAGTGATCCTTCTGGCATTGGCCAACGGTAGAGCTGAATTATACAGTTCTTCCATTTTCAGTGTTCCGAGGAACATTTCATGGTTTCATAGTAGCTGGGCCAATTTACATTCCTACCCACAGTATAGAAGGCTTCTCTTCCCCGCCACATATCCTCCTGCACTTCTGTCTTCTCTTCAGTGTTTATGATGATAACAATGAGAGGTGAATAAGGTGATGTTTGTCGCAGCGTACTGAGATTTATGGAGTTGGTCCTCTCCTTCTACCTTTTGGGTCCCGGGGATCAAACCCAGGTCATCAGGCTTGCGAAGTTAGTGCTTTGACCCCTTCATCAAGGACTTTCGCTCGCTGAGCCATCTGCCCAGTCCCTATTTTCCTTATGATAGATAGTCTGGCAAGAGTGAGAGAGATTTTCAATGCTGTCTTGATTTGTTTCCCCAAATGGCTGAGGAGGCTGAGCATTCTTTAACGTATTTGTTAGCCATCCACATTTATTATATGAAGGATTAAAAAAAATTAGACACCGATAGAACAAATAACCCAATCGATAAATGGACAAACGCATTGGATTCAGTTCCCAAGAGAGAAAGTATAAGTGGCTAACAATTAGGGGCTTTTTTTAATTGTAGAAATTAAGAAAGTGCACTGACGTTACCAAAAGAGAATAAACACCAACCCATCCATAAGCCCTTTGATCTATGATGGTGACCTGCCTGTATGATGTGCTGGTGTAGTAGTGGTACAAGCTTGTGGGAGTAACCAACCACTACCTGATTGTGTCTAGGAGGAGACGAGGGAAGGGAAACTATGATCAGAATATATTGCATAAAGATATATATTTTCAAATTAAAAAAAAAAGCAAGTTCATTGAGAGGCTGCATCGTGAAACCCACAATCTGAAGACTTGGGTGCCTGTGTACAGGTCTCCTATCATTTTCAAGGTAGGATACCCGCTCTAACCAGTAACGGTTATGAGTGTGGTCAATAGCTGGAGCGATTCCTTGGCTAATGAGCTGATCTTTTCAGAGTTCAGTCCCAACAGTTAACTCTGTTCTTGAAAATTTAAAATGGGCCTAAGACAGAAATCTAGAGCTTGTCACCTGATATGGACATCTACAAAATGCAGTTTCTTCCTTCCCACACGTGTTTGTTCATGCCTTTCAAGTTTATTAACTGGCCTGTAGGGTTTCAATACATCCTTTAGCTAAAGTTGGGCTCTGTGATTTATAATCTACAAGGCCTTAGAAGGAACTCCATCTTAATTACTTTAATTATCTGCTACCTAGAGTTAAGCCTCATGAGCTCTTTTCTTAGCAATGACTAGTGGCTACCCCAGACTGTCTATGAAGCCTAAACTCAGTGTTAACTCAGCACATTTGGGACAATTTAATATGTACATGTGTGTGCATGTGTTTGCATTCATGCGCATGAGAACATCCGAGCTTCCTCTCCAAGTCCCTCAGTACCCTTTTGTATTTTTCAACCTTAAGGCTGAATTCCTGCTCTCCCTCACTGTACACACAATTCATTTTCCCACATGCGTGCAGTTTTTGTGAGAGAATTGGGAACTCTCTCTGTATACACAACAGGGCCCCATGCATGCAATGCCAATAAATCTGAGCTCTAAAAGGCTATCTTCTCTCTCCAAGGAGGAGCTCATGTCTGAGTCCTTCCTATGTCTCCTTTTTTATTGTTTCTCGTAACTCTAATCACCAATGTAAGGGCGTAACCTCTTAGAGGTCAGGGATTCCTTTGACTAGAGCTACAGACATTTTCCCAAGGGGGAAACAATGAAGACATGTGCATGTAAAACCATGCATACATCCAGGATACTGGGATTCTAATTAATAATGACATCTCCAGCTGTATCCGTTCATTTTTAGTCATTACAACAAAATACTCAAGGCAAGCTAACTATACAAAGATACAAAGTTTCTTTGGCTCAGCTTTGGTGACTATCCTGGCTGTGTCAAGTCATGCCAAGAATGTAGGTAAAGGAGAGAAGTCACACAGTAAGAGCGAAAGAGGTGGGTCCCACAGTCCTACTAAGTGGTTGCCCCTATGTCCTAAGACCTCCCCAAGTGTCCATCTCTACAGTCCCTACCATGCCCCACCACCACAGAAGACCGAGGTTCCAACACTGGAACCTTTAATAGAGGGTGGGAACAAATACCTAAACTATAACAGCGTCTAACAGCCCACCACACTATTATTCCCTCTTTTTTCTAGCAATGAGTCACTCATACCCCCCTGCTGCCAGAGATTGATAACACAATCTTACTCCTGGGGTTTATTACCCTTATTGGAAGACCGACAGAAATTAAAGCTTCTACAACACTTACAGACAGTTATGCTTAGAAGTCACTAACTGCCTCCCCCATTAATAACCCCAGGACAAACACCTGTAATGTCCTAGATTACAGTTTACCTCACGCAAGCGGCATCTTAAATGCTTTCCTTGGTAGTGAGACATTCTTGGGCCCTAGCTGAGATTACAAATCAGCCAAATACTACCAGCAACAGACTTAACAAGAATTTCTTAGGTGGTTATTTCCTGGGAAGATTATCATAGTGATTAATCCCATCGACTTTCCGTTGTCACTTTCAGAGGGTGACATTTTTGGCCTTGTTCCCAGGTTCTAGAGACCTCGTCAGTCTGAAACCTGCAGCGTTTTACGGACTATCTCCTCCTTCTAATTAGAAAAGAGTTTTGAAAACATTGGAGCTTTCTGGATTGCCTTCTCCAAGATAAATTAGAAAAGATAAGGTAGGGGCTGGAGAGATGGCTCAGTGGTTAAGAGCACTGACTGCTCTTCCCCAGGTCCTGAGTTCAAATCCCAGCAACCACATGGTGGCTCACAACCACCTGTAATAGAATCTGATCTGATGCCCTCTTCTGGTGTGTCTGAAGACAGTGACAGTATATTCATATATAATAAATAATTTTTAAAAAAAAAAAGAAAGAAAAGATAGGGTAGGGAGAAGAAAGATAGAAAAAACATTGGGTAGACAAGAAAGAAAAAGAATCATAAAATTGTATACAGGTCAGAAAGTGGACCGTTTTGTGTTTTTATTTTAAACCAGTCCTTTTGTTTGTTTGCTTGTTTGTTTTTGTCAACAAATTGCAGATAGTTTTAAAAAATTATTTTGGCAGTTAAAGGAAAGAAAGTATGAGTATGAAATATACATAGGCTTACAAACAGTGCTCAGCAAGCACTTGCTTCCTACACTGTCCCACTGCAGCAGTAGTTACACACACACTCACACACACTCACACACACTCCATTCACACATACACTCACATACACTCTCACACACTCACACATACTCACACACAATCACACACACCACACACAATCCACTTACACACACACAAACACACACTACACATGTACCACATACCACATACATACTACACACACTCCACTCATGCACATACCACACACACATGCATACCACATACATACCATACACTCTCATACATATACTACACACACACACATACACACATACACTCACACTCACACACACACACACTCCATTCACACATACACATCACATATATTCACATACACTCTCACACACTCACATACACTCTCACACACTCACACATACTCACACACAATAACACACACCACACACAACCCACTTACACACACGCACACAAATACACACTGCACATGTACCACATACCACATACATACTACACACACTCCACTCATGCACATACCACACACACATGCATACCACATACATACCATACACTCTCATACATATACTACACACACACACATACACACATACACTCACACTCACACACACACACTCCATTCACACATACACATCACATACATTCACATACACTCACACACACTCACACATACTCACACACAATCACACACACCACACACAATCCACTTACACACACACAAACACACACTACACATGTACCACATACCACATACATACTACACACACTCCACTCATGCACATACCACACACACATGCATACCACATACATACCATACACTCTCATACATATACCACACACACACACACACCCGTGAATGCACATACCCACACACATCCTCAGAAGCTAATCTACTCTGAAAGAAATAAAAGCCTAATGAAATATAATAGTACCTCAAAAATATTAGGTACCCAGCCTTACTAGTTAACCTCTCCGGCTTTTTTAAACTCAAAAGAGGCTTGCGAGTTAGGCCTTGAAGAGTGGGTGGCAGGCTCACTTGGCAGAGAGACAGTACAAATGAGGGCTTCATACCGGGGTCACTTCCGAAAACTGCATTATCCGGTGAGCCAGAGTGAGGCTGAGGGAGGGAAAGTGGTGCGAGACGGAAGGCGCTGAGGCATTTGGACTTCTTGCAGGTCACGAAGCCTCCTAGGGTGCTTTCATCAGAATGGTGACAGGAACAGATGTGCCTTAGAAAGCAGACTGTGGCAACGGCGGGGAGGATAGATGAGGGGTGGGATGAAGGGCAGGAGAGATGGAAAGCGAGACCAGTCAGAGCTATCGATTCCAGATGTGAAATAATGAGGGCCTGCGCTGGAGAGCTGGCAGCGGGCAATGGCCAGATGCCAGCAGGCTCTGGGGACATTAAAGGGTAGAGCTGACAGGATTTAGTGACTGATTAGCCAGGGGCGGGTAGGAAGAGAAGGAATAGGAGGTGATTATGAACTCCTAACTTAGAAAACTAGGCAGACACGGGTGGCATTTAGAAATGACAGGCGGTAAGAAACTGCTTTCTTTCCCTTTTCACAGCTGCTACCACGGACACCGTGTGCAGGACTCAACTGTCTCCAGCTCCCACTTGACGTACTCCTGTATAACTCAATTCAACAAACCAGGGAGAGTAGGCGGAACACCCCGTTAGCTCAGTGACGTTAGTTACTCCCATCCGTCTGGAAAATAAGCAGGAAAAAAATAATGCCAGTCCTTATAGAATTTGAGGCCTACCTGCCATAGTCACACATTGAAACTACAGGACAAGATGACCTGCACTGTAAAATAAAAGTGCTGTACCAGAGGATGGTTTGCAAAGGTCACCCTTAAATGAAACACGAACTGGTGAGAGAGACAAGGAGGGCACTTAACCACAGGAGCAGCAGGAGTTTTAAAAGCGTGAAGAGTTGGTGAATTTTGGTAAGGTGGTTGGGATGCGGTAGATAAAGCAGAACAGGGAAGGACCAATTAGAAAGGTCGTGTAAGGAGCAATGGCTTAGTTGGTAGAGTGATCCCCTAGCATGCGCAAATCCCTGGGTTCAATCATCATTATATGTAAACCTCGCGTGAAGCGCACATCTACAATCCCGGCACTTAAGACGTGAATCAGGAGTCAAGATGATTCTTGGCGATACAGTGAGTTCAAGGCCAAGCTGGGCTACATGAAGCTGTCTCAGAAACTGAATTTTTGTTTTGTTTTGTTTTTTAAAGGTTGTGGTGGTTTGAATAGGTATGTCCTCCACAGACTCATGTGTGTGAATGCTTGGCCCACAGGGAGTGATGCTATTAGGAGGTGTGGCCTTGTTGGAGTGGGCATGGCCTTGTTGAAGGAAGTCAATGAAACAGGCAAGCTTTGAAGTCTCAGACTCAAACTCGTTCTCTTTCCCTTGCCTGCCCATCTGGGTGTCAAACTCTCATCTCCTTCTCCAGCACCATGCCTGCCTGCCTGCCACCGTGCTTCTTGCCATGATGATAGTATAAACCTCTGATCTATTAGCCTCAGTTAGATAATTTCCTTTATAAGAGTTTCTGTGGTCATGCTGTCTCTTCACAGCAGTGAAACTTTAACCAAGACAAAGATCGTGTTTATTTTGTAAAGACATGTTTAATCATTGGCATCCCAGCCAACAGCTTCCTCCCCACCATCCTCTCCTCGCAGCACCTACCTCCCAACATCCCCTTCCTGCCCTATCCACTCCCCTTATGTTTCTATTCAGAAATGGCTGACCTTGGAAGGATATCAACCAGCCATGGCATATCAAGTTGCAGTAAAGCCTCCTCCTCTATTAAGGCTAGACAAGTCAACCCAGGTTGAGGAAAGGGTCCTAAAGGCAGGTAACAGAGTCAGAGACAGCTCCTCCTCTTGCTGTTAGGAGTCCCACGAGAAGACCAAGCTACACAACTGTAACATATCTACAAAGGGTCTAGGTCAGTCCCATACAGGCTCCCTGGTTGGTGGCTCAGTCTCTGTGAGCCCCTGTGAGCCTAGATTAATTAATTCTGTGGGTTTTCTTGTGGTGTCCTTGATCCCTCTGGCTCCTACAATCCTTCCCCCCACTCCATAAGTTTCCCCAAGCTCTGCCTAATATTTGGCTTGGGTCTCTACATCTGCTTCTGTCAGTTGCTAGGTGAAGCCTCTCTGGAATCATTTCATTGACTTCTTCTCCTCATTCATGCTTGGTTCTCTGGGCAGTGTCAGGAGTGGGCTCCCTCTCATGGCATGGGTCTCAAGCTGAACCTGTCTTTGGTTGGCCGCTTTCAAATTTCTGCACCTCCTTTACCCCAGCACATCTTGTAGGCAGGGCAAATTGTAGGTCAATGGTTTTACGGCTGGGTTGGTGTCTCAATCCCTCCACTAGAAGTCTTACCTGGATACAGGAAATGGCCAGTTCAGGTACTGTATCCCCCATCGCTAGGAGACTGATTTTAAGCAGGAACGTTTTTAAAGCCACTGCTATTTACCCAGTACTAAAGGAAAGCAGATAACATCTTAGTACCTACCTATCCCAGGTTCTGCACTAGCTTTATTCAAACCAAGGGTGGATTAATCATGTGTACATTTTATCTCAGTCATTGAAGTGGAGTTACAATTGCTTTCCCATCAGTTGCCTGTATCAGACTATGAGTTCGTTGAAGAAAGAACTGTTATTTTCGTCGTCTTTATTCCCAGAGCCTGAGAATATAACCAAAGCTGATTCCTAGCACTAGCCACTATATGAATGAATGATCTTTGAACTAATTTTTTTCCCTGCACTTCCAGACTTCTAGAACCCAGTGGATCATTTTCTGTTCACCTGAGGAAGAAGTGATGAAAGCCCGGGAAGATCTGGGTTCCAGTCCTACTAAGCATACTATCTTCGACCTTGGACTTCCCAAGCTCTGCCTGATGTTCAGCTGTAGGTCTCTGCATCTGTTTCTATCAGTTGCTGGGTGAAACTGAAGTGGAAATTTCTGGTCTCTTTGGAAACTCAGTTATTTCGTATGATGTTTTGCTGGGGCAAATAAATAGGTGAGAGGATATTTTGCTGAAGCAAACACAGGTGAGATGTTTTGCTGAAGCAGACATGTGAGAGGACACGTGATGTTCGGGAAGAATATAAAAAGGACCCCACGGACAGTGGGAGGTGGCTCTGGCATTGGTTCATCTTGTAGTGCGTGACTGATCTGTCCTGGCCTTGTGGAAAGTAGTCGACCTTGTAGAAAATAACTTACCAAAGAACTTCTTGTGATATTCCAGCAGCCTCTCGGCATTTCTTCAGACTTGGGCTGATTGTCAGAGCCTCTTGGTTTCTTCAAAAGAATGGCATTTGAAATTTCATACATGTGAAGTGACTACGTCATCCCACGCAGGCTCCCTGGTTGGCAGCTCAGTCTGTCTGCCCCTGTAGGCTCATTGATTCTGTGGGTTTTCTTGTGTGTCCTTGACGCCTCTGGCTCCTACAGCCCTTCCTCCCCGTCTTCCTGATCAAACTGCCGTTGCTAATTCGTGGATGGTGGTTGCGGAGTGGACTGAGAGCTGCAGCTGCTGATTCATGTTGGTGTTTGCTAGAGGATTGGGACCCCTCCCCCCAAAATTTCTGAACGGTCCACAGTTCCCACTTCCTATTAACCTCCCTTTCCACTACCTCCGGTGGCTGGTGGGCTAGAAGGGAGGTTGAAGTGTCTAAGAACCCTTATTAAAGTAGGTTTTGAAAAATCTAAGCCTACATGAAGCCTTTCTGATGACACCCGGGCTAGACAACAATCTGTGAGTACAGCAGACTATCATTAAGAGTCATTTAGTTGACTTTTTCCATTCACCTTTGGTTCTATCGTGGGTCTCTGGGGTATCAGAGGAAGAGTGGATGTGGGGGGAGGGGACATTGAGAGGAAGAGGCTGGGAGGAGGGAGGGGAAACTTTGGTTGGGATGTAAAATAACTAAAATTAAAATTTAAAAAAGGGGGTTGGGGATTTAGCTCGGTGGTAGAGCGCTTGCCTAGCAAGTGCAAGGCCCCGGGTTCGGTCCCCAGCTCCGAAAAAAAAAAAAAATTAAAAAAAAATTCAGTCAGTGATTACACATCCCTTTAAAAAATAAGCATGGCCTTTGTCTCAGTTAGGGTTCGTTGCTGTAAAGAGATACCATGACCACGGCAACCCTTATAAAGGATGATATTTAGCTGAGGCTGGCTTACAATTCAAACGTTTAGCCCATTCTACATAAATGAAATTTCCCTAGGAAATCAGCCATTTTCACCTGGCATTAAGAGAAACTTGCGAAATAATTGGAAGATAAAGAACTGGGGTCAGATGTGCCGGATGCTGACTCTGGTCTTGTGTTAACCAGCTCTTTAATTCTGGAAAGTCACTTGTTTCTGAGTAGAATTTTTTTTTTTAATCTGGAAAATAAACATGGGAACACCCTCCACCCCAAGCTCTTACCCACCCTAATCTTTAAAAAGAAATCATGCTATTTTTAACGGAACTTAATGGGGTCTCACATACGGTTTTATTAGCAGAATCTGTTTCTAAAGTTACTGGTAATTCTTCAAAAGCAGAACACTGAGTTGACTCGTCTGTTACCATGTTTGACGCAGGGGTCTATAAATAACTGCCTAAAGAATGGGGAGCAAGGAAAGTGAAAGTTTTCCTTTGTGAAACGAACTGAACTTCGAGTATTCATGCTCCAAATTATTTTAAATAGTCACTGTAAGTGTCATTTCACTTTAGATAGCAGACATTGCAATTAGCAGAGTGTCTGCACAGCTAGAAACATTGCCATTTAGTCTGGGTTTTATTCACGATAATGAATATGAATGCGTTTTGACTAAATGAATGGCTCTGCTAGAGCAGCGCTGAATACAATGTGCTCGGGCTCTTGTGATACTTCTGACCCAGGCAGAAGACATGTGTTCCCATTTACAGAGCACTAACCTTTGAAAGGCATCCCACCCCCACCCCCACCACAACACAATGGAGAAAAAAGTGCTATGTAGATTGGGGGCACAAGCCAAACCTCCACTGATCAGTGCCTGGCAGTGGTCGTGCAAGCCTTTAATCCCAGCACTTGAGAGACAGAGGCAGATGGATCTCTGAGTTCAAGGCCAGCCTGGTCTACAGAGCTAGTTCCAGGATGGCCAAGGCTATACAGAGAAACCCTGTCTTTAATTCTGGATCTCCTGTGGAACTCTAGAATAATCCCCTCCTCTCATTCCACCATTGTGTGTGTGTGTGTGTGTGTGTGTGTGTGTGTGTGTGTGTGTGTGTATGTGTGTGTGTGTGTGTGTGTGTGTATGTGTATAATATATACACATATAATTCCAATCAACCCTTTGCTTTGGAAATGCCGCTAACTTTCATGGCTGAATAAAATTCTGGTGTGTATGCCTCACCTTTTCTTTATTCTTGGTTCCTCTTTTTAGATCATTGTAAATTGTTCAGCAATAAATAAAAATGAAGACAAATCTCTGTAGAACTTAAAAGTCCTGGTTTGACTTTGTACCCGGGAGTGGGATAGGCGGTTCCTCTGGTAGCCGTATTTCTGTTTGAGACACCGCCATCCTGATGCCCACAGAAGCTGCCCCAGTTTACTGTCCCAGCCTTCTGAATCCTCACCTGCGTTAATTTTTTTGACTTAAGCCATTCTGACCAGAGCCTCAAGAGTACTTTTAACTTGCATTTCCCTTTCAGTGTTTATCGTCCGTTTGCTTCTCCTTTTGAGAACTGCTGTTCAGTTCATTAGCCCATTTACTGACCAGATTTGAGAGTGTTTCTGTTCTTCTTTACCAAGTTGCCCATTTACCTATTTAGTGTCTTGTTCTGTGCCAGTACAAGAATGTTGGGCCTATTAATTTAACTTTTTTAAAGAAAGAGTCTCATTATGTAGCTGTCTGTCCTGGAGCTATGTAGACCAGGCTAGCCTTGAACTCAGAGATCTTCGGTCTCTGCCTCCCAAGTGCTGGGACCAAAGGCATGTGCCACTGTGCCTGGCTTAATTTCGTACCAAGCAATTTTCTGATTCTATTTTCATCCCCATTTTACAGATGGAAAACGATGTATCTAGAGATGGAGATCTTGTTTGAGATCTAAACCTAAGCTCAGACCCGTGCTCTCTCATGGTCTAAATAAGCCTAGAACACTCTGCTAAGCCCGTGGATGTTCATTATACAAATTAGCATTGCAACGTATAACGGGATTTGTCTTCACCCTGGTCAGAATGGCTAAAGTCAAGAAAATTAATGCAGGTGGGGTTGTAAATTGTGACAGTAAACTGGGGCAGCTGCTGTGGGCATCAGGGTGGCGGTGTCTCAAACAGAAATACAGCTACCAGAGGAACCGGCTATCCCACTCCTGGGTCCAAAGTCAAACTAGGACTTCTAAGTTCTTCCACAGAGATCCTTGTTTGTTTCTTGCTGCACAATTTACGATGATCTAAAAAGTGGGGCCAGTGAATAAAGAAAATGTGATGCATATACACACAGTAGGATTTTATTTCAGCCCCGAAAGAAATTGAATACACTTCAGGAATTATGATCACATATTACCTGTAGCTTGATTTACAATTAGCTAAGACCAGATCTAATTCACTGATTCGACTTCTTAGGCTCGGTGAACGGAGGGAAAGGACAGTAGCGAGGATTTAACACAACTAGGTGCAAGAAGATGCAGAGACAATTTTGGATTCTTTTAAAGATACAGAATTAGTCTGAGGATGTGCTTTTGTTTTAATCCCAGGTCTAAGGATATGGGCTGCTGCTGACTGACTCCATCAGCTATGATTTGCCTCGTGCAGAGGCATGGTTTTGCCAGCTGCAGATAGTTTCTGAGATTGTGTGACATTTGGAATCTGGGATCTTTTCAGAGGGTGTATAAATGCTAGGGCCCAAGAGACAGCATGGTTGTGTTTTGTTAGTAGTAATGCTCAAGAGAAAAAAGAACACTAGACTTAGGAATCTCACACTCTCTCTCCCTTCTTCTATCCTTTCTCTCCTCTCTAGTGATGGGAGTGAAACCAGAAGGATAAAGGGTGGGAAAAAGAACCCACAAAGTAGCAAAAAACCAGCTACAAGAGGATTTGAATGTCAGAAAACTTCAATATCTAGAAGTCACTGAGAGAAATGTTTAAGAACAATGGAAATGGACTAGAATTTAAGAGTCCTTGCTGGTCTTCCATAAGGCCTGGGCTCAGTTCCCAGTACCTTACATTGGTAATTCCCAGAGGAGCCAACATATTTGACCTCTGAGGGCACCAAGCACACACAGAAACTTGACAGAACTGAAGAACTGCCCCTTAGAAAAATCTACATCAGGCTCTCCTCCAGCCAAGCAAGATGACCAAAGGAAAGAAGGCCAAGGGGGAAAATGTGGCCCTGGCCCCCACCGTGGTCAAGAGACAGGAGGCCAAAAAAGTGGTCAATCCTTTGTTTGAGAAAAGGCCTAAAAACTTCGGCATTGGTCAGGACATCCAGCCCAAGAGATCTCACACACTTCGTCAAATGGCCCCGCTACATCAGGCTGCAGCGGCAAAGAGCCATCATCTATAAGCACTCAGTGTACCTCCTGCCATCAACCAGTTCCCCCAGGCCCTGGACAGGCAAACAGCAACTCAGCTGCTTAAGCTTGCCCACAAGTACAGGCCAGAGACAAAGCAGGAGAAGCAAAGGCTGCTGGCCCTTGCTGAGAAGAAAGCTGCTGGCAAGGGGGACGTCCCAACTAAGAGACCACCTGTCCTCCAAGCAGGGGTCAATACAGTCACCACCTCGGTGGAGAACAAGAAGGCTCAGCTGGTGGTGACTGCCCATGATGTAGACTCCATTGAGCTGGTGGCTTTCCTGCCTGCCCTTTGTCGAAAGATGGGGGTGCCCTACTGCATCATCAAGGGAAAGGCCAGGCGGGGCGCCTGGTCCACAGGAAGACGTGCACTACTGTTGCCTTCACACAGGTTAACTCGGAAGACAAGGGTGCTCTGGCTAAGCTGGTGGAAGCTATTAGGACCAATTACAATGACAGATATGACGAGATCCACCACCACTGGGGAGGTAACGTCCTGGGTCCTAAGTCTGTGGCTCGCATTGCCAAGCCGGAAAAGGCAAAGGCTAAAGAACTCGCCAGTAAACTGGGCTAAATGTACACTTAAGTTTTCTGTATATAAATATAATTACAAAATTAAAAAAAAAATCTACATCAGGAAGGTCAAACTGATTGGCAGGCTATCTGCCAGAGTTCAGCATTGAGTTCCATTTATTTTGCAGAAATCGTCTGCTGGAGTTGAGCATGCTGGGGGAAAAAAAATCTAAAACACAGTGAAAAGGGCATGTTATTTTAGTCAGAAAAACTCACTTAAAATTCTAGTTCTGTCTTTTATCAGCAAGCCATCAAATCTTTAACACGCTTTGTTCATCTATAAAACTAAGTCCAAACACCAAATCTGAAGTGTCGTCATAAAACTTAAGTTGTGGCAGAGTAATTGATTAACAATGAAAAACCATCATCATGATACAAACCAGTTAAGCAGCTGTCACCGAGTAAGGAAAGGATGGAGATGGAGGACGGCTATGGGTATTTCCTCTTATCTTGAAGTTTGCCATAAAACACAGGATAACCTTCTTAGGTGGGAGACAGAACTGTCTACAAAAGTTGTGTTCGATGTAACCGCTATATGGCTAACGTTTAAAGAAAAAAACAAAAGCCAAGTATGGAGACAAATTCTTAGAATCCCAGTCCAAAGACAGGCAGATCCTTAGGGCTTGTTGAACAGTCAACCTAGCCAATCTGGCCAGCTCAAATAAAAAAAAAGTGGATGGTGCTTGGAGATGATACCCAAGACTGATAAACACCTGTGTGCACCCGTACTCACACTCACTCTCTCTCTCTCTCTCACACACACACACAAAAGCATGAGAGAAATGAGAAGAGATTGCATTTAAAGACCACCACAGGTAGAATTTTTTACATTTTTCTTTTCTATTCATAACTCACATCACAGATGGCAAGAAAGTGTAGGTAGTAATATAACATAACAACTGATGTTAAAAAAATAACAATATATTCAGTCATAAATTAAAGAACAGGCTTTATACAACTTATGAAACATCGTCCTACAACTTCTAAAACCCAGATGGTGAGACATCAGTAACTGAGATATAAGTTTTTTTGGTTTTTTTTTTTTCTTTTTTTTTTTTTTCAGAGCTGGGGACCGAACCCAGGGCCTTGCGCTTGCTAGGCACGCGCTCTACCACTGAGCTAAATCCCCAACGAGATCTACGGTTTTAAGACTCCTCTTGCTGAGCTGCCCAGTAGTGGATAATTGTCACAGCTTTTCCAAAGAACCTAATCCAAACCAGGCATGGGCCAGCACACCTGGTAATCCTAGTACGTGGGAGGTAGACTTAAGAGGATGAGTCCTCGGCCAGCCTCTGTTACATAACGAGTTTGAGACCAGCCTGAGCTATCTAAGACCCTACCTCCTACAACTAAAAACAAAACAGACAATAATGATCCTAATCCAGGGAACTAACTTGATGATTTAAGGGCATTTTGGAGACATCAGAAAAGCAATTAAAGAAAAAAAAAATCACAACCATCTGGAGAAACATTCTTCTTAATCTAATAATTAATGCTTGCCTGTAAATTAGTCTTACAGTTGATGCTATAGTGTGGATCTGAACTCTCCCCACAAAGGCCCAGGTGTTAAAAAGCTTGCCTCCTTGTGGAATTTAGGCCAGCCCAGTGTGAGGTTTTAGGGGTGTGCCCTCGAAAGTATCTGAGAGAGCCATGTCTCATACTCTGTCTTCTGCACACACGATGAGGTGAACAGTTTGTTTTATTGTGTCCTCATGCTACAATACTCTACCACATCATAGGCCTGAGGCCAACCAATCTCAAAGTGAAACTTCTAATCCATGGGCCCAAGTAAACCTTTTCTCTCTACAGTTGACTTACGAAGGGCATTTGCTACAGTGACATCAAGATAACGCAGGTAGTATAGGAACAAGAGAATTACACAGAAAATAAGAAAGAGCTACACAATTTTAAGGCATCATTTAAGGACTTATAAGGAAACAAAATGGGAAGAAGCCAAAGCGACCAGACAGTGCAGTATAAGAAGGTACTGCTGCCACGACTGATGCCCCAAGTTTGATCCCAGGGTTAGCATAAGAGAAAGAGGAAAATCGACCACCACCAGTTGTCCTATGTTGCATCTGACCTCCATACACAGGACATGGAATGTGTGCCTCTTCTCTAAATAAAACTTTTAAAAGTTGCGAAACAGAAGTAAACCCCAAAAAGATCAAGTCATTTCTCCACTTAACTTACTGAATGTTTTTGCAGCAGGGGGCTTGAGAGTTGGCTCAGTGGTTAAGAGTGCTAGCAGCTCTTCCAGAAGACTCTCAGGTTGGATTCCTAGCACCCACCAACATCGTGGCTCAAAACCATCTGTTCTAGTATAGCCAATGTTCTCTTCTGGCCACCTTGTGCACTAGGAATGCACACGGTGCACAGACATATATGCAAAATACCTATACATATAAAGCAAATAAAAAAATAAAGGTTTGCAGCAGATTAACTGCAAAACATCTGCATCTCTTAGGAAATACTTTCGTTTCTTTAATAGAGATTTTCTGAGCCAGGCACAATGGCACAGGACTGTAATCTCAGCTCTTAGGAGGTAGAGGCCTGAAGGTCAGGAGTTCAAGTTTATCTTGGGCAAACAAAGAAAGTTTAAGACCAGCCTGGACTGTTTAAAAGAGCAAGAAAAGCCAGGCCTATACAAATACACGAATATACTTTCCTTGCTCAAATTTTCATTTCAAAATTTCACTTGGGGCTGGATACATTGCTCAGTGGTAGACAGACTACTTGCCTAGAAAGTTTGAGGCCCTAGTTTCAATCCCCATAATAATTTTAAAAGGTTCATGTGCCATAAAGTGGAAAGCTACTACTTAAACTGTCTTAAGCAGTATGCTGTTATGAGCTAATAAAAAGGATGGGTTTTGACATTTTAGGAAAGGCCATTGTTTTCTACAATTGACCACTTTTCTTCACACAGTAAGCAACAGAAAGCCTTTTCTTCTAAGGCCAATCCCAAAAGGAATCCAGCAAAGAAATGCTGCCACAATAGAATTTTTAATTATGAGCAGCCCTAAATATTTTATCAACAAAGGCTTTTTTAGGCTTGCCCTAACAGGAAAAAAATTACTACTTTTCTGGAGCAGTATTTATTTTTCAGGAGTTTTTTGTTGTTGTTGACTCTGGAAAAAAAACAATTTTTTTTTTGAAAAAAAAAATCATGATCACAAAATCATAATTATCTATTTCTGCTACATCTTCAAATGTTAGAAAGCCCTCAACATAGATGGGCTCTATGTTTTCTAAAAAAATTTTAGAATGTTTATTCATACAGTTGAGAAAGTATTTCCCTATCACTGTATTTACTTCTAGTGATACATAAAAAGATCTGCCTACCACAGCCTCATTTCTGTAGTTCCTCAAGTCCCTTGCAACCTCTTGATCTAGAGCAGTGAGCCCAAACAATGACACCACTTATGCTTCACAGGAGTCTTCCTCAAAAATCATCCTTTCTATCAGGGGATTTTCAGAGTGTAGGATTTATGCCTTATCAACAATGTTCACTATTGTAACAATTTAGACGATAAAGCCAGAATAGAGCAAATGACGTCATACCCAAAACTTTGGCTTTACCATCTAAAGTCTACTACTTTTACAACAGACAATACTCAAATTAAACTCTAGAAGAAAAATCTTTCTAGGAATTAGAAAAAGGGCAAGCATATACATGCTAATGTCCAATTTCTTTTGTTTAAACTCAGGTCTAAAGATGGAGGAGTTTAAATTTAATCTTTTTGTATAAAACGAATATCACTGGTACTAATGCTGAAAAACTAAATTACAAAACAAATACATGATCACAATTTAAATTCTTTGGATTAGTTCTCTTCTAAGCCCCCACATTTAATGCAAAAATTTAAAGCTTTCCCAACTGAGCATGGAACTGTTAATACTTTATATGTAAAAATGGTGTACTTTAGGAACTTTGTAAATGTCCATAGCTGTCAGAACTGCAGGGAAAAAAAAGGCAGGGGCTGAAGGTACAACAGTAGCACAGTGACAGGAACAAACTGACAGAGACCTTATGTCTATTCCTCTACTGTTCAAAAATATTTCAGCATCTTCTAGCTTCACCAGCTTTTCAGCAGTCAAACAAAGATTTACTTCTCAACAAACAAACAAGAGTCCTAAGACTTCTAAAGGATGGACCTCAGTTATTGGTCCCCTTTATATGTAAGGCCAACACCGGTTTTAATTTCTATTGGAACAAGGAAACTTTCACTAGAGTGCTTAGAGTGCTCAGGGAGGAAAAAAATTACAAAGCTTTTCTAGTCCACATGGAATCATCAGAATGCTACAGAAGATCCAGACACATTAGTCGTATTTGATTCTCTCGGTTAGGCGGTCCTCCTTGTAATGGGAAATAATCTGAATCAGTATAGAACAGTTGATCAGAAGGAAGAACAAACCAGCTAACCAAATAAACAGGAAGGTGTTCTTTCCTTGAAACTCTAGAACGTATGCAGGAGCCAGCCATAAGGCCTGTCCTATGAACCACAACATTAAGAGGACCACGGCTCTCTTCCAAGGCATCCTCACTAGTGGCATCACCAGAGGCAGAAGGCAGAGGTACCAAAGAAAGTACTGAGAAGTGCAGACTTTGTTAAAAGTCACAAAAATGGATGTATGAAGAAAACAACAGAAGACAAGGTCTCTGTAATAGGCAAAAGACGCGGCTGAAAGCAAGATGAACTGTGGCAGGAACGCAGCGATCCCCAGCGTGAAACTCCACTTGCTCTCTGCAGTCAGATACAGCATATAGAAATATGGAGAAAAGTTATGGCGGATATCCCTCCGAGTCAGGTGATAAAGGTAGGTGTGCTCCAGAAACTCCCAACCGTACTTATAGTAAAAACCGAAGCTCAGGGCCAAAAAAGTGAGTCCTGCAATTGCTACGAAAAGCAGCACAGCCCAGCTACACAGCCTCTTCAGGAAGTCGTACAAACGAGCCTGGAAAGAGTACCGGGCTAGCCGGAGCCCCTCGTCACTGTCGCGCTCGGGACGCAAATGGAGCGCTATGGGGAGGATGTAGGTCACCGGATACATCTTCATGTGCACCGCGAAGCCATAGAACACCGCGGCACACGCGATGAGTCGTTTCTCTATTAAGTACAGGGTCGTAAGCACCAGGGAGGCGACGATGGAGTCTGCGTTGCCTCGGCTGGACACCGCCATGGGTAAGGGGTTAAGCAGCCAGAAGACGCAGTAGCCACAGGCCTGGCGGCGCCCCAGCCCCTTGAGCAGCAGCAGGCGGTACAAGAGGAAGGCGGTGAGGAGGTCGCAGCTGATGAAGAGAAACTTGCCAAAGAGTTCGCTGAGGTAGACGTTGGGAGTGAGGAGCCAACTCAGGAGCGGCGTGTAGCGATACGTCGCCCTCAGGTAAGGGGAGCGCCCCTCCGTGACGAAACGCGCGGCGTCCGTGAACACGTGGTAGTCTATGTCGGTGTACCTCACGAGCAGAGTCCGGTCCTGAAAGACACCGTAGAAAACCAGGGCGACCCGGGCCAGGAAGGCCACGCCGAACACCCCGGCGGGCGGCACCCGCAGGTTCAGGAACCATTCTCCCCAGTGCTTGGTGTAGCTCATGGTCTGAGTGCGGGCCACCGGCCCGGCCCCGGGTCCACGCTGCGCCCCTCTCTCTAACCCTCCTCCGGCTCACTCCACTCGCCCACTTGGAGCATCTCCCCCGCCGGTGCGCCGACAGTAATAACTCAGGAACGATCACTTCCGGTACGAAGTCCTGCCCCCACCGTACTTCCGGCCTACGGCCTTCGCGCGGGCTCTAAGTTGTCTCCATGGAACTACTGCCTTCCTCGGGATTGGCTGTCTTGCGTCCGCAGCTTCCTCCGGCGGAGGCGGGATTTCCGGTCCCTCCTTCGCGACACTTCCGCTGTTCGGAAATCCCGGAGTGGCTGAGAAGTCGTGGAGCTGGGTGAACTTTGTTTGTAGAAACCAGTGCTTCCGCGTTCTCAACTCGGGCCAACCGAGGAGGACTCTTGACTCGGTGAGCTGCGACCTGCTGCCACCTCCCGCAGAACTGGCTTGGAGGACTGAGAGTGGAAAATATAGATGGGAAGAATAAGCCTAAAAATAAAATAGTTCTCGTGGTTTTACCCTGATGTGAAGGTTCCGCCTACCGAAATAACGTCTAGATTGCCATCCCTGGAGTACTGTCAACTCCGTCCTTTTCAAGCACTCTTCACGTAGGTAAAAATCGGCCCTTCACCCACCCCGTTCAACCCTACCACTATTAATTTCTTGCCAAAGACTCCCAACTCTTTCATTCTTTTTCTGGTTTCTTACTGCACTTATTAATCGACTTTTAAGAACGTCATACTTTATTTTACAGCGTTTTCAGTTTCAACTAAATTGTTCGTGATAGTAGAAAGTATATCCTTATTTCTTTGTACTTTCTTGTAATGTATTAGAGTCTCAAACACATGGTAACTGACACAGACTGCCTTGATCTTACGAATTGAGCCTGCGCCTAGGGAACGTCTTCTAGATTTCTATAGAAGTGGTTTCATTCAGCCTAGACATCTCTCCTCCTACATCTCACATTTATCCTTTGAATCAGCCATATTAACCTTATAGTCATATTTCTATGCTTTGATGTAATTACATGGTGTAGATTAATAACTACCTCTGTTCATTTTTTACTATGCATTGCCCATATGTACCGTCATAACACATTACCATTCAGATCACCTTACAACTAAATTGTAGGGTTCTTGAGAGTGGAAGTTATATCTTTATTTCTTTGTACTTTCTTGTGTTAGAGTCTCAGACACATGGTAACTGGCGCAGACTGTCTGGCTTCATCTTATGAATAGAGCCTGTCAAGAGTTATTTGAATACTAGGTAATGGGTTATCATGGTATATATGCCCTAAATTATTTTGATTCATAATAGTGGTTTGTTAAGGACTTATTCCCAATTGTCAGACATACTAACTACTTTTAAATGTAGACATCCTTATCTTTATTAATGAGCAAAATCAGGATTTCTGGAGAGTAAATAAGTCACATTGCCAACTAGTAGCAGAAAAGGAATTGGAAGTAGGCCTGTCTAACTCAGGATAGCATAATGATTGTGTGATGAACTTGCAAATAAAATGCTGATATGATATCTATTTCTTTTTCTCAATCTCTTCTTTAGTCTGTCTGATATTCTCTGTCATCGTTACTTTTTATATCCCTGGTTTGATAGTTTGAGATCTGATGCCCTCTTGTGGTATGTCTGAAGACAGCGACAGTGTACTTCTGTAGAATAAATATAAATAAATATTATATTTATTATTTAAAAAATAAATAAATAAAATAAGGGTTCTTCTGGATGGGTTGTTCTAGGTATTCTGGCAGAAAAGCCACAGCTAATTCTCCTCTATGGCTGGTCTAATAAGTAGGAGAGGCTCTAATTCGACAGCCTGTCCGTGGAGTCATGCCAGTGAGCTGCAGAAAGTGGCAGAACGCTTGAACAGATAACATTTCCCGTCTTAGGGTCTGACCCTGTGAAATCTTTAAAAGATTATGTTAATTCTCTATTTTGTATTAGTATACGCTAAATGCTCTACCCTTGGTTCTACGGGTTATATACCATTTGTTTCTGTGTTCTGTCCTTACGTCTTGTACATCTAATATGTCTTATGACTCACATGTAGTGTGTCCTAAATGTCAATTTATTAATGATGAGAGACTCAATTTTCCATTCTTCCCTTTGTCCTTTCATCTTAAGGACCAAGAGTCAGTTGTTTCTGTTGTTTCTTGCCAGAGTATTTGGGATTGGAGACTGACTGTGACTTTCTCAGGCTAATGCTAGGTAAGAATACATGAGAAGTCAATTATGCTGAGGCCCGGGGATAGAAATGTCTGCTGATTACAATGGACTTCCAGAGCCTTGAGGATGTGTAAAGAAACCATCCAAAGAGTGTTTCCTATAGTGTGAAAGGAAAAATGAACTAAAAAAATAATCACTATCCAAAAGAGACGGTGTCCACTCTAGAGCTATTTGACTCCTGGAATTAACTAATCCAGTTTTCAGATTCCTGAGTCTTAGTGTTTATTAAATCTTGCCATTTAAGAACTGAATTTGCAAGCCTTCGAGGTGGCTCAGTGGGTAATAGGGCTTGCTGGGAAGCCTGACAACTGGAGCATGATATGATCCCCCTGACCCCACATGGCGGAAGGACACACACACACACACACACACACACACACACACACACACACACACACACAAAGACACATACCTTTAATCCCAGCACTCAGAAGGCAGAGGCAGGCAGATCACTGTGAGTTCCAGGACAGCCAGGACTACACAGAGAAACCTATGTCTCAAAAATTAATTAATTAGTTAATTAAAAACTTTTCAGAAATTCAAAAACTGAATTTGAAATGTATTTGTTAAGGGATCTTACCAAGAAAAGGGTTGGTGACAGATTGGGTGAAACCATTACTGAATGTTTTCATGCAAGGGAAAGTCAGCAGGAAAGGCTGGCCACAGGGTAGCAAATCCTTCCAACAGAGCCTAGTTGAGCCCCCCTCTCCCCAAACTCAGCCCATGAGTTCAAACCATGATAACAAGTTAGGGTTCCATTTCTAAAAGAAGACACAGTGAGAACAAGAAATGCATCCAGTTTATTTAGTACTTTGTTCTGAACCGACAAAAATAAACCAAAACTACCTCACAGGTCTTTTTCTAAATACATTTGACCTGGTTTAGTCTTTACTGCAGTGTGTGGGAAAGTCATCCCTAGACACTTCTGCTTCAGTAGCACTGGCCAATGCTGGGCCTGGGAAGCCCAGCCAACTGTGCAGCATAGGTAATGGGTTAATTTGCAAAGAAACTAGGTTAGCTAGCAAGGTTTGTGATAGCAAACCTTGAAGAACAGGCACTGTCCCTGGCTAATAACATTATAACTGCTTTGCTTTTTCTGCTGACCTCAGGAAAACCCCTGCATAGTCATGCTAGCTGGTGTGGGTTTCAGGAAGTGTGGAGAACAGAAGGGAGCAGCTGGAATTAAGTGAAACCCAGTTTAGGGATTCCAGAAACCTTCCATGGACCTGCATCATACTCTGGGGAAGAGGAAAGCCACATTCTGCATTTTCATCGAAGAGCCTCGTAGCCATAGCATTCCAAACCTGCCTCCATGCCAGAGCTGAGACTCTGACATACGAAGTACGCTTTAGGATTTTTGTATATGGACTTGAGCCTCTGCCTTGAGAGTATCTTGAGCTCAGCGGCTCATCAGTCCAGGTGTTCGCACTCTAGCGTTTGCATTTGCCTCCCAAAGACTAATACTTCAGCTTCTCAGTTTTTAATGATGGGGCTCAGACCTATAGCTCCCACCCTGGTGGAAGAAGAGAAGAAAATGGAAGGATGCCATAGCTTGCTTGCTTGCTTGCTTGCTTGCTCGTTTGCTTTAGAATTTGTTGGATGGCAGGTTGTTGTCAGGGATAGGTAGCACATAGTGTGAGTGGTAGATTTTCTTAGCTCTCTGTGAATGGGACAACCCTATGCCCCATTTCCTCCTCTCTCTTCTCTTGTCCTATCAGCATGATTCATCAAACCTTGATGGATGTTGCTTTCTTTATCTATGAAAAGGGCAGGGTCTAGCCCTCCCTTTTCCATCAAGCAAACTTAAAACCATCAGCTCCTCTCACTGTTCTGCTGACCATAACACAGAAGATCCGGTTATCCTACTCCCAAAACCAAGGCAAAATACTTGTCCCTTTGTTAAAGTCTGAATACTTACTTTCTGTACATTCCATATATGTGGGTATACGTACATATATATACATATCTGTCTATATATTATCTCTGGTTTTCTCCTTAGATAAACATATATATCATATCCCAATTTCCCAAGTTTCCACCCACCTATTGTGTGTCCATCATAAGTAAGACTCTGGGTTTCAGTTCACTACATTTTTCCCACTTTGGATATACTTCCCCATCGGTGTTTTGCCCACCTGTTACTCTCTGACATTCCAAGTCTCTAGCTGGTACAGATAGGGAACCCATTTCTCATTTCTCATCAGTCATGGCCACTAGTGAAGCTTGTCTTACATCCTGAAAAGGGATTCCAGGTCAGAGAGTCTGGCTGCGATCTAAAGAACCACTTAGGGCTGTGAGTGGGCGTTGTTCATGCAGAACATAAGGCTTGTTGGAGGAAGGTGCCATTCTGAATTAACAGGACAGAATGATTTTAAAGTGCAACTTAGAGCAAAGCCTAGGATTGTAGAGGAAGTTCAAAAGGGGTTAAGGCAGGAAATGCTCTCTCTCACATTGTTATCCAAGAATCTGAGGAGAGTTGGGCCTTGGGCAAGGGTCTGGGAAGAGGGTAATCCCTTCAGGAGGGAAGCAGCAATGTGTAGAAGAAACAGGACAGAGGATAAATTGCCACAGGATAAGAAGACACACACACGGCAGTACACTTGGTCCTTGCACGCTGGACACAATCCAGTAAGCACGGCATTGAATATATTTGAAAGCACAGAAGCTGCTTCTTGCCTTCTCGCTCTTTGTTTCAGACATTCAGGTTCTTCTGGTTCCTGTTTTGATAAGAGCTGGAGAATAATGGTGAGCTTTACAGTAAGGAGAGACTGAAGCCTCTACGCTTTCAGGCTACAGTTAATTGAGTTCAAGGGACCGTGCACAGTTGAGATCCGTGCACGGTTGAGATGGGTTCAGCCTTGGGATCTTCTGGGCTGCTCTGCAAGGCTTTGCACAGAGATCTGTGCATACATTCTGTACAGGTGTGTAGCTTGTCCTCAATTGTCACGTCCACCTTACACCGACAGTTACATCATTCCGGCTAAACTATCCAGGAGGTTTCCTGGGTACCCAAGTGGAGCCAGAGCTCACCAGAACAGGACCTGGTGACACCTGATACAGCCCTCACCAGAGAACTAGGAATAGCCTGGGTGCGATCTTAAGCTGTCTTTGTAATTTGCCTGGAACTGGCCCGTAGGCAGAGAAGAGAAGAGATGAGGCTGATTTTCATCATGTTATGCCAAGTGTCAGTCAGAATGGCTGAGATCAGAATTTAAGTTCCTCTCCTCTCAGCATTGCCTCATAAAATAGCTGGTGCTTTTCAGAAGGGCACCAGGAGAAGGAACAAAACAGTGGCTGTCAGCCAGAGTTCTGCTTCAGCCCAAATCTTAACAAAACATCACAAATTCCCAGAGGCTCTGTACAGTAATCTGGAAATCTGAGAAGTTGGTTCAACTTTCCTGGGGAATCTTTTCCCTTGTGACTCGTTTTGATAGATCGATCGATGTTAAGAAAGGTAAATGACATGTTTCACTCTCTTACTTCAAAAAGTTGGGTTAAGGGACGAGGGGTCTGGGTTGGGAAGAAAGGAAACAGTGGAACTAGCACAGTGTAATCTGGAGTGTTTTTAGATATTTTCATGGGCACTAGACTTATTCAAGAGAGCATTGGGGGCTTGGCATAGTGGCTCGTGCCTGTAATTCCAGTATATGGCAGGCAGAGGCAGGTAGATATCTGTGAGTTCAAGGCCAGTCTGGTCTACATAGTAAGGTCAAGGTCAGCCAGAGCTACATAGTAAAGCCCTATCTCGGAGAGGGAGGGAGGGAGGGAGGAAAGAAAGAAGGGAGGAAGAGACAGAGAGAGAGAGAGAGAGAGAGAGAGAGAGAGAGAGAGAGAGAGAGAGAGAGAACGCGCATTGGCTAAGGTCTTCCCATTCCCAGGAAATAGTTAATAGTTAAACAAATCTTTCCAGGTCAGGGCTGCCTGAAGAACAGGGCTAGAGTTTTAAACAATACTTCCAAAATTGAATTTCTCAGAATCCAGGATAGGTGCAGGAAAATGGTGGCTGTTTGTGTTCCTCAGGCCAACCCCAGTTCTGTGGGAACAGAAGCTGAGAGAGACTGGTTGTCCTGAGAAGACCCACTTGAGAACAGGAGAGGGAGGGAAAATTAGGTGGTGACCAAGAGTCCAGGCTCTGTCAGGAGTTACCAGCTGAAACTGAAACACTATGACAAACTCTGGCTTCTTCAGGATTTGGTAGAGAGCCCAGAGAACACTGATTTCAGATCCCTGTACTTCTGAGAGGAGACCATAGATCGACTCTCTGAGAGAGTTCTGCTTTAGGGAACTTGCTAGATGCCACAGAGGACGAGGCCCAGTCTCAAATCATCAAACATTCTAGTGGGCGTTTGGGGGGAGTCTATCCATCCAATCACAAGGTCCTCTGAATGTGAATCTCCAAGCATGGCTGAGGCCTTTCAAGCCACATCAGCCTAATCTTCCCTCTCCTTGCCCCAACCCGGCTAAGACTCATGTACATTGGTGTAGTAGTAGAGGAAGGCACAAGGGGACAGTGAGAGGAAAGAGTAGGACTCCAGCAGGCCTAGACTGCTCATAGGCCACCGGGTTAAGGGAAAGTAGAGGATGGGTACTTCCAGGGCTCTCCAGCGAACCCAGATAGTATCCTTTTCCCAGGACACTGGGAGAGGAAAAGGCCAGAGGGCTGAGGAGGAGAGAACAGGATGTCAGACGTTACTAATGCGCACACTAAGGGCACTGCCTTCCTTTTCAGCTTGCTCTCTTAATGACTCCTCCAACTTGAGCTTTTCTGGGTCTCCATAACGTACGGTGCTATCTCGGAGACCACCGGGGGACGCCACTTTCACAACCTGGTCAAAAAGGCTGAAGTCAGCCACGTATTTGCCACTGGCTGACAGTGAGATAGCAGGTGTGAACTCGTAGCCCCAGAGGATCTCCTCCGGTAGATAGGAAGTGCGAACTTGACAGGTGGCGCTGGTGGACTCCACCGTCCCACTTAGGATCAGCACGAGCTCGAAGTCACCCTCCCCGCTGCGGAGGGGGAGATCTTTCAAGGGGCTGGTCTCATCTACCACATGGTAGAAAGTCAGGGGTAGAATGAGAAAGGGGCTATCAGAGGCTGTGTCTACTTGGAAAGTCACATTGACCTGGTTGAGCCGAATATTCTCACCCTCCTTTGTCTGGTGGGTTTGAAGCAGTTTGCCTGTCACCTGGCACCCAATGAGGAGACTCTTACGCATGTTGGCCACCCGGATCATGAGGCAAAGCTTCCCGTTGTGGTAAGCCACAACCGCATGCTGGCTGAAACGGATCGTCTCAGCCCTCTTCTTTGGCCGGGCAATCTTTGCAAGGAAGGTTCCGGTGATGAAGATTTCCAGAATGGTGGTGAGCACGAGCTGTGCAATGAGAAGCACAATGGCCAGAGGGCATTCCTCGCTGATGTAGCGGAAGCCATAGCCAATGGTGGTCTGGGATTCGAGGGAGAAGAGGAAGGCCCCAGTAAGTGTGTGCACCTGCACCACACAGGGCGTGTGGTTGGCAGGAGGTCCCAGCTCCAACAGGTCCCCGTGGGCCACAGCGACCAGATACCACACCACGCCAAAGAGGAACCAAGTGCCTGCAAAGGTTGCCGAGAAGAGCAGAAGCTTGTAGCGCCACTGCATGTCAATGAAGGTCGTCCATAGATCCTTGAGGTAGAGGAAACGCTTGTCAGCAATATGCTCCATTCTCACGTTGCTCCGGCCATCTTTTGTCAGGACCCTCCTCCGACGTATTCCTGGAGCCACTAGGGGCCGGCTCTCTGTCTGCGTCGTCTGGCTGTAATAGACCTTGGCAACTGATGTCATCTGCAGGAAGCAAGACAGCGTAAAGAAGGTGATTGCCAAAATCCGGCCAATTCCTAGACGCCACCCAAAGAGAAGAGAAACCATCATCCTTCTTAAAATGTCTTTGATTTATTTTGGAGGTGGTGGGGTGCTTAAGTGTCACTGCTGAGGACAAGTCACAGGATTTTTGTTTTCTCCCGCCACGTGGGCCCTGGGAATTGAACCCAGGTGGCCAGCCTTGGTGACAAATGCCTTTACCTGCTGAGTGAGTGCCATCTAAGCCAGCCTCTAACCTTCCTTTTGATGCCATTGATCTCAGCAAATATTTGTAGAGCCTTGTTAAATGCCAGCGACGGCGTGAGGTCCTGATAAGTGAAAGATGAAAACGACATGGTTCCCGCTAAGAACTCGAAGCTTTAGTGAAGAAGACACATGTGAACTAGACACTGCGAAACACGCAATGCAGGGTAGTAACGTTGGTGATCTGGGGAGGAGGTGGAGCAGAGAAGAGAGTGAGAAGTGCACAGGCTGCTGAAAGGAGAAATGAGAGGGATGAGAGCTCTCCTGATCGCCACTGAACGTGTGTGTGTGTGTGTGTGTGTGTGTGTGTGTCTGTGTGTGTGTGTGTCTGTGTGTGTGTGTCTGTGTGTGTGTGTGTCTGTGTGTGTCTGTGTCTGTGTGTGTGTGTGTCTGTGTGTGTGTGTGTCTGTGTGTCTGTGTGTGTGTGTCTGTGTGTCTGTGTGTGTGTGTGTGTGTGTGTCTGTGTGTGTGTGTCTGTGTGTGGAGATAACTAATTTAAAATAAAACCCCTCCCTTCAGATGACTATCAAGGCAAGAAAGCTTATCCCACTGAAATCCTAGGACAGCCCTGCTTAAGACGTGTGTATGCCTTTAATTTCATGACTCTCTCTCCTAACCCCCGGTCAGTGCCCATTGGTGAGAAAATGGCCAAAGGGATCCATCCCTGCACCCTCTAGGCACCCAGGCTCCTTCCTTCCTTTGCCGTCATCAGTTACCACCATCACTTGTTTGCACTACCTGGGAGACATGGCGTCTGGGTCAGGGTCTTAGCTGATGTTAGAGGGAGCACAGACAAGGTCTGAGCAAAAGCAGGAAGCAGAAAGGAAGCAACTTCCTTCCTGTCAGCTCCAAGGGAGGCATCTCCCCGTGGGCTGGCAACGATGCCAGGTTGTAGGCAGCATAACTGCCCTGAGTGAGTGAAGCGAGGGTGGACTCCATAATCATTAGAAGCTATGTCTTCAGAGGCTCAAATTCAAGATGGCTATTTGTCCTGATAGTAGAAAGTGGGACAAGAGATTGAAATAGGAGACCATTCACGTAATACAAGGTGTCTGGCATTCCTGCCCCAAAAGTAACTTTGTACTTTTCCAGTAGAGAAAAGCTTAGTCACTTAGACTCTGAGTCTGACATCTGGAACTCCTGAGAGGAATTAAGATGCTTTCTGGGACTCCGGGCTCTTTGGATACTGGAGCAGCCCGTTGCATCCCCCACCCCATATGTCTGAACCGTTAACATTTTATCATTGTTCCATTTTCCCCATTGCCTTGCCTGTGGAAGAGTCTAAGTTATATGCGCCTGTCCATAAAGTCCTAGCCACACAGGGAACCGAATTGGAGATCACCAATGAATGAGGGCCTTGAGAACATTCAGAAGCATTCAGCCTGCCCATCTTACCAGCCTGGAGACCATTTGAAGTGTTTATCCAGCCAGACCCTGGTGCTTTTCACTGCCCTATCACCTTGGTTCCTTTGAAGCAAAAAGGAAGCTCTATAGCTCTGAATAATTTCAGTTTGGGAGCTTAAATAAAGCCCTGCTCGGGGGCTGGGGATTTAGCTCAGTGGTAGAGCGCTTGCCTAGCAAGCGCAAGGCCCTGGGTTCGGTCCCCAGCTCCGAAATAAATAAATAAATAAATAAATAAATAAATAAATAAATAAATAAATAAATAAATCCCTGCTCAATACTCAAAAGTGCTACTAATAACAACCACCTACCACAATTTGTGTATGTGTGTGTGTGTGCACGCGCACACCACTGTATGGTCTGCACAAAAGAGTGTTTGATCCTCAAACTCTTTTTTTTTTTTAAGATTTATTTATTTATTTCATGTGAGTTCACTGTCACTGTCTTCAGACACACCAAAAGAGGGCATCGGATCCCATTGCAGATGGTTGTGAGCCACTATGTGGTTGCTGGGATTTGAACTCAGGACCTCTGGAAGAGCTGTCAGGGCTCTTCACCACTGAGCCATCTCTCCAGCCCCAATCCTCAAACTCTTAAGGATGTGAAAGCTCTACATAAGATTTCCGAGTGCTGTTGGAGAACAAAGGAACCACACAGTTAGAGATGAGAGGAAGTGATTTTAATTTTCAAAAGTAAAAATTAAATACACTTCATAAGATATAGACAAACAAGTGTAGTGATCCTAGGAAGAATTCTCGAGTAAAATACGAAGATTATGTGTAACTAGACAGAACAAGGAGAAAGAAAGTTGTCTGTAAAACCCTCTGTGGGTTTACTAAGATTGATTCATATCAAAATAACTTAATTTCCTTCCATGATAAGGTTACTAAATTGACAAACCAACAAAATACCGATAATATGTAACTAAAGCTTCAGCAAGCTTTTGGGCAAAAATCTATCATTATATCTTTGGGAATAAGATAGAGAAGAACGACCAGAAGGGTAATGTAATTAGGTGGTTTTAAAATTCAGTGGCTCTGGTGAGTAAACCCCAATAGGCCAGAATTCACTTTCTATTGATGTAGCAGAGAGATTTATTCTTTATTTTGCCCTACTCAATGCTCCTAACACTGACTTCATTCAAAACTAGAGAACATTGTGGCTATCAATCATGTGGACGACACAAACCTAGGACAGTCTGCAAGGACTGGGTGGAACTGGGATCTAGAAGGAACCAGATGAATGAGCCAAATGCGACAAAAAGGATAAATGTTGGAGTATGTGCTTGGGTCCAAAAATTATCTGAGAGAGTTTAGAACTATGAAGACGTAGTTTAGTCACATCACCATGGGGAAAACGGAGACTTAAACATTTTAGAAAAAAAAAATCCAGTATGAGTTATTCATGTATTTTGACTGCCATTAAAGCAATACAATCTTAAGCTCCTTTGGCTGAATGAAGTCTCTAAAATAAAGAGGTAATTGATTCGACTCTGCTCCATTAGTCCCACTTCGTCAGTGTTCTATCTAGAACAGCAGTCCAGCTATGAAAAAAAAAAAAATCAGGACCAGATCACATGGGGAGCGGTTAAAGGAAAGGGATGGATCTTGTCAAGAGATGGTCTGAAAGAAAGAACACGTGTACAGGATACTTGTCTTGAGGGGCTGTCACATGAATGAATGTTCTGAGCTCCACGAACAAACAGGAGCAGGGAGTACAAACTACAGGGTGAAAGATTCCAGAGTTACATTGAAAAAGAACACTGTGTCACCAGGATTGCACCGATGTGAAGAGTCCCTAGAAAGAACATACTGTCCCCAGATGCTCAAGGAGAAGCCATACAGTATTTTCAGAAGGTTCATCTCCATCTTCCTGAGGATATGGATATAGACAGATTAAGCTTCCATCCAAACCTGAGAGAAGCACTGGGTGCCTGCCTCCTCCTCCCCATCTCCATCCCTGACCTTTCTGTGGTAACAAGCAGGGGTCTTTCCTCTAACTCCTAGCTTTGTATTAAGAGGAGGTTCTACACATCGGGAAGAATGGGGGCTCTCAAAAACCTACTTTATCCCTCCTAAATCAATAGCCCATGAGTATTTACTACTTTATAAAATATGTAATCTGACCCCCACACTGTGAGGTAGAGAGGAAAGATGACATCATTAGAAACTGAGGCTCAGAGAAAAATCACTCAAAGCAAAATAGTGATCAAATGGGAAGCCAAACCCTGGTCTTCTGGCTCCTGGTCCAAAACTGGTTCCTTGAACTGAGGAGCTTCACTGAGACAGAGAAGACAGAGCCTGGAGCTCTGGGAGTGCAGGTCAAGGCTATAGACGAGATTTTGGCTACTAGCTAGATATTTTGTTGCCTCTGGCTGCTGTGTTTACCGCCTCCACCTCCGATTGTTGTGTCTCCCCTTGCCAGCCCTTGTATCTGCCACCTCCAGCTGTTATCCGAAGTTCTCAGCTGTTATGCCACCTCCTACAGCCAAGCCACTTTGTTCTCCGGGGTGGCAAGACTCCGAAACAGATAAACAATCTGCACTCCACCCCCAAGCTGGCCAGGCCTCTGGGGAAGGAAAGCTGGCCGAAGTTCTGAAAGTGGTTTGTTGCTGCCCTACCAAAACCCACACATCCGTTCTCCTCTAGAGGGTGCAATTTCTCCAGAACAGTGCCAGCCACGCACTGGGGCTGGCATTCCACAGAAGCGCTTGAAGAGAGAGACTGAGCCGGTCCATCGACCACCTTTGCCCTCTAAGAAGTGAGCTAATTCTTTTCCAAAAGGACAGTGATGTTCAGTTCTGTGCCTGTCTTCTGTTTCACACTGTCAGCTTCCCCCTAAAGCTGGGTTTCCTTACCTACAAGCACTTTCATTTTATGCCCGTGACTTGCGCTTCGGAACGAATGGATTTATCAAAGCCTTTCTCAAGTACTTGATTGCCCATGAGACAAGACACAGTTCTTGTGTCTAAAGTTGGCCAAGGTCCCCCGTTGTTTTGAGGATCAACTGCAAGACTTTTGTACAGCATTCAAGGTGCTCCATGATTTAGCCTCTGCCCGCTGCCGCTGCTTCTGTCTCCTCCTCTTTTCTTCTTCTTTAGTTTTTTTAAATTATTTGGGGGGGGGGTTGTTTGTTTGTTTTTGTTTCCAAGGAAAGGGTTTCTCTGTGTAGCTATGGCTATCCTGGTCCTCTGTAGACCAGGTTGGACTATCTGCCTCTACCTCCGAAGTGCTGGGACTAAGATCGTGTGCCATAAGCCCTGGCTTCTGTGACTTCTTGGCCATACCCTGGACAGTCTTCCTCACACCCTTAGTCTTCAGCTCTGCAGAAAACCCTACTGTCTGATTCTTTCTACCTTTAGAGATGGTTTTGTATCACTCACATCTCTGGCTTTCTGACGACCTCCTGCCTACCTTACACAGCTTGGACCAAGTGCTAGAGATGCCTTCGGAGGCCTTCCTGGCCCTCAAAGAAATAGTTTTTCTCTGTACTCGTGCTCCCTCCGACATGCGTCTTCTAAGCACGCCTCTGCCCAGCTCCTACTTTCTAACACCACAGCGCTTGCAATGTTTATTTGCCGTTGTTTGCTGTCTGCGAACTCTTAATTGAAGGCCGTGGGATAAGCTTGCATCTGCTTCACCAGAAGCAAGTATGGTTTTTAAGACTGAGGAAGAAATGACTGAAGGCATTGTCTGGACAGGTCTGAGTGAGGCTGAATCTTTGAGCCCTGGAGCCCTTCAGGAGGAGCCATGACATCGGGAAGAAGGGGATCCAGGTTCACTCAGGCATGACTTCAATGCCAGCCCTTATATGGGTCAGCTGATTTTTTTTTTCAGGAGCATGGTAAAAGAGTGGATCTTTCAGGTAGCTGCAGGCAGGAGATGTGAGGGAAATTAAATTAGCAGAGGTCCTGCACGGCACTCATGAAGTCCTGAGCTTGATTCCCCAACACTGCATTAACTAGGAATGGTGGTGCAGTTGTTATCAAAATCCTCAGGGAGATCAAGACAGGAGACTCAGAGGTTCAATGTTGTCTCTAGCTACGTAGCAAATTTAAGACCAGCCTGGGCTACATGAGATCCTGACTCAAAATTTTAATTGAGTTGATTAATTAGCCCTGAAGTGTACTACGCTCTATTAGGTGGCCAGAAAGGATGGCTCAACTTCACGCCAGAGACAGTAGAAGGGCAGGGGACAAATGGTGCCATTTCCTGAAACCTATCATGTGGGAGAAGAGTCCCTTCAACCCCAAAGACAGAGCTTTCTTTGTAGCAAAATCGATCCAAGTGGAAGGAGCTTCACCATGTGAGCACTAAACTCACTCGTTTCCAGACAGTTCCCTGCCTATCCCTCTCTTTGGCTCCCTAAATCATTAAAGGTGCCATGGCTCTCCCAGCTACTCACAACTCAAGTTCTAGAACCATTTCAAGCTCTCCTTCCTCCTCAGTTCAGTGTTGTGGATGCGTCCCGTGCTTCCCCCTCTTTATTTCATTCCCATCCTTTGGGGCCTTAAGGAGCCACTGAGGCACCTACAGTTTGTCTAATTATCGCCATTTTTTCCTGTGACTCATCCTATATCGCTACCGTGCTACTCTTAACTACATGTCTGATGATGCATCCGCGAACGCTGATCTGGTATTTTCCAAAGAGCCCGCACCTTTCCTGCTCTTGGCATTCCTAGGAGAGGGTAGAATCAGGGTTCTGAGGCTTAGGAGACAACAGAGCAGTTCAAAGAAAGTATTTCACTGGTCACCGAAGAGAGACCAGACTCAGTCTAGCACTGACGGGTTAGTGATCCACTGCCAACCCATCTTCCATGCCTTATTTCCTACTATTCCTCTCTTGGGGCAAACAGACGCCTTGCCCTTGAAGCCCTGCTGTGCTCACACAGGCTTTCTGGCCTTTACCTGTGCTTCTGTCTTCCAGGCTACCTGAGTTCATGACCCCTGTTCCATAAAACCTTCCCTGAACAGCAGAGCCTATTCCTGAGTTGCCATGTATTGAGTGAAAACAAGTTTACTGAAGGAAGCATCGAGGTCTACCATGTCTTGTCCCTAGTGTCTTGTGATTGAGATACCAAATATTCTCCCAAGAAAACACATGTATTGAAGGCCCTGGTCCCCGATACAGCAGTGTTCAAAGGTAGAGACTTGACACGTGAGTGGTTGGATTATCAGTGGACTGATGAACTGGCAGTTAAGAGGTGGGGCCTAGTTAGAAGTAGATCATGACTTGAGGGGCGTATCATGTCCCCCAAACCTTCCTCTGTACTTCCCCGTTTCCCTGCAGTGATCAGCTTTCTTTCTCCTTATGCTTCTACCATGACGCTTCTGCCACATCAGTGGCCTAAGGACAAGAAAGGTTACCACCTGGACTGAAACATCTCAAACTACAGCTCAAACATTTCCTCCTGTAAAGTTTTTTGCTTTTGCTTGTTTTTGTTTTTGTCAGAACAGCATAAAGCCAATGGATATAGTAACACTTACGTGATGCATAGAGAGGGCTCAGCCAGGAAGCATTTCGTGAGGGAATTAATGAACAGAAGATGGCACAGCCCTGTCTAGGTGTAGAGGTCAATCTAAGAGAATGGGAAGACGCTGCCAACACCGTAGGGCCGAGGAACCGTAGAACCTCTTGTTCTATGAACAACGAATGGAGCTCTGGCCCAGGGCCTTGGAGACCTTTTCCTCCTCCCTTCTTGTTTGTGTCTTCTCGAGTTTTCCTGTGATTTTTTTCCCCCTTATACACATGGAAACCCCAGATAGTTCACTAAAAACACTAATAATTATGAGGAAAAAGCCAAAGTATTTTCATTTGTAGTGTTGGCTTTCATGCACTTGTATAATAAATTTATTTTCAGTATTTCCTGGGTACCAGCTTCTAAACAAGGCACTGGGGTCCTAGAGATGACGAAGATATAAATTCCTTTCCTTGAAGACCTTAGAGCCTAACGTGGGAATCAATGCTAATGGGAATCAGGCAGGAAGAAGGGATCCGCAGCTCAGGGTGTGTGAGAGAAAGGAAGGACAGCATCCTGAGGGATGATAGTTGGGAGCTAACTAATACCTGAGCCCCTGTTGTGTGGTAGGTGTGGAACCGAGCGCTATATTTTAAATTATGTTTTGGTTATTAATGATAATAACTATAACATTAATAAAAATTAACAGTAACTAATGATTTAGTTAATATGATTTCCAAATCACCATAATGCCCTGACCCGCAGGGCAGTCAGCGGAGGTTGGGGACCACCTAGGAGAGAATGGAGGACAAGAGACTCGAAGACGGATGCCAAGACAAGAGTCTGATCAAAGCGACAAATTTTATCTTTTCCCAAGGCTGAATTTATACCATAGCAGGGGTAACAGAGGGAGGGGGGAAGCAGGAAACATTCACGAAAGCCAAGGACACTGTGCTCTTGTGGTCAGGTAATCGGCTGACGTCAACAGGATATTGGTTTCTCAGAAAGGTCACAAGTTTGTCATATCATTAGGCATCCTGACCACCAGATTTGTATTAGCCTTGCTGGCTGGGGATTTTCCATCATCCTGACCTCTTAATGAACCCAGTCATACTTAACTCCAACTATAATATTAACATCAATAATGGAGGGTTTTAAGGGCATCGCTCCCAACACCATAAAAAACTGTTATGGTTTCCATTTGGACCAGGAGATGGTGAGAGCAACCAGGATTGGAACTTTTCCTGCTATACTCAAATGTCTCTTTCAGAAAAGAATAGGAGAGAAAGGTGATTTGGGGTCTAGAGGATGGGCAAAATTCGAGTCAAAAGAGAGTGCACCAAATGAGGTGAGAATAGCTTGCCTAGCAAGCGCAAGCCCTGGGTTCAGTCCTCAGCTCCAAAAAAAAAAAAAAAAAAAAAAAAAAAAGAAAAAGAAAGAAAAGAAAAGAAAAAGAAAAAAGAAAAGAAACCCCCCTTCCGAGAGCTCAGGAAAGACGCAGGTGAATGCTGCGTTTTCTCTCTGCTTCCTGACTATAGATGTAATGTGACCTCACACTCCAACCACCATGCTTCCCTACCATGAAACTCTTAAACAAAAGCCAAAATCAACCTCTCTTTCCCTCAGTTGCTTCTTGCCAACTATTTGGTCCCAGAAACAAGCTAAGTGAGGAATACAAGCCCACCAACACAATCTGTGGGCAGGTCATCTTCCAATAACATGCATTTTGAATAAACGACCTAGACACGTGTCCATGCAGTACACTCTGGAGATGAAGTGAAATCCTCGGCCACAGGGTGAGTAGGTCCCAGCCTGGGGACGGACCCAGCTCTGTCTGCTGGGAAAATGCACTGCCCTGGGAAGCAGAAGACAGGATGCTGGTCTTAACTCTGCCAGACTCTCCGTGGACCTGGATAAGCTCTTAGCCCTCTAAGCCTCCATATCTTTCACTGTGGAAAAAGGAGGTTGTAGCGAATCCTCAATGCCCCAGCACACACTTGTCTGTACACAGAGACACCAGTAGCCCCAGGATTCACCCCAGCATGTTCTCTGTGACTCTAGACTAGAAAGATCTTAGGGAAATAATATTTAATCATATATAAGCAAAGAACAGTAGGATAAAATGAAACATTTCCATTACTTAGAACCAACACAGACCTCAAAAATGTCCAAAGCACAGCACCTGTGACTCTTCATGGACACCTTCCTGTCCTCTGCCATCAGAACACACTGCTGGGTCAGTTTGGACACGCTGTACTAGAAGAAGGGAAAGACTTCTTTCTGTGGCAAAACTCCCCATCTGGTGGGATGGTGGTACACGCCTGTGAGGCCAGCATTCCAGAGGCTGGGACAGGAGGATGGTGAATTTGGGGCCAGTCTGGGCTATACTAGAAGGAAACGATCTCAGAAACAAACAAACAAAAAGACCTCACTACCCAGCTAATGAGGTCCAGTTCTATTCCTCTCATTGGAGAAAGGAAGCAGCGACTCAGATCCCCCTTACCACCATATTATCTCTTCTTTGAATACCAAATCCCACTTAAATGGTGACCTTAGAGGCCTCCTGGGGGAAAGTGGCTAGGTCTAAAAAGAAGTATTTCTGGGCTTCCAAATATTCTTAGTGAAAGGGAGGAAGAGAAGAGAAAGGAGCGGGTAGAAGAGGAAAGAGTAATGAGGAAAGCCCTCGGGGTTATGTAAGCCCTCAAGGTTAGAAGAAAGGACTTGGATGTGAGTTCTTTCAGAGCTTATTGTCACTATTCATCAATCTCCCCTATCCTTTCCCCGTGAAAATAGACAAATAGAAATGGAGCCAGATGCACACAAATCTCGAGGTGAGGGAAAAGGGGGCAGTGTCTGTGTCTGGGGCCCTGCCTTCCCAGCTGAGTCACCACTGCCTCTGTCCCCCACCCTTGAGCCTCCTTCCTCCTGGCCCTCCCATCCTCTAGCCTCAGCCTGACACCAATGTCCTGGCCCAGGGAAGAATAGGCTTTTCTTCCCTTGTGTCAACGTTTGGAAAGTTCTCGTAGTTTGATCAGAAGGAAGGACTAAGGACTTCAAAGCATTTCCTGGGAGCCTGTGACCTCTCGCTGTCCCTCCTGACCCCTCCCTCTGTGCTTTCCAGTCAAGGGTGGGAGGGACGAAGAGGTGGGGCCATCTGAGATGGTTCTTCTGTGTTTAGACACTGCTGTCTGTCAGTGTGGGCTGATCAGGACCCACCGGCCCTTCCTCCAGCTTGTTCCCTAGACAATGCCTTCTGACCCCCTTCAGGAAGGGAACCGCATTCCCTGCAGGGAACTCCAGAAGGTGGCATCTCAGAGAACCCATTGTCCCTGGCTGGAAAGGGAGGATGACCCTGTAGCAAGCTACCTCCTCGTGTGCCTCCCAATCTCCCGCGTCACCTTCAGCATACTTCCTCCCCGATTTGTGGTCCAGCCATGGTGTCTGCTTTTATCTGTTGTCTGAGTCTACAGAACTGCACATCCTGAGCTCTGCAGTAAACTAGTCCTTTGTGAGGACTTGGCACTGTGTCGAGTTCAACTGAGGATACAGCTGTACCATTGCCTCCTCATTAGCCTCGGCTCCAATGGTCCGGAGAGCCTCCAAACCTGCCCCACGTGAGTCTTCACCTCAGGACATTCGAGTAGAGATGTTAACCCATACTCCTTCGCCTTAACGGAAGAATCAGAAAATTCAACTAACAGTAGGATTTAGCAGGAAACCCTTTGGTAGGAAAAACTCCATTCTCCCAACACACCCCTGGGGAGAGAGAGGCAGGATCTTATGTAGTCCATGCTGTCCTTGAACTCATAATGCAGTTAAGGATGACTCTTGGCTCTGTCACCCAAATGCCAGGATTACGGTTGTGCAGAATCACACCCCGTTAATGCAGTGTTTAGGGGATCCGTGCGTGCCAGGCAAGCAGTCTACCAACTAAGTCACAGCCCGGCTTATATTTTCTCTCAGTAAGATATGAGATACTGGAACAGTTCCCAGGGACGTGGCGGGGAAAGCCGCAGTCTAGGTTGGGTTAGGAAGAAACAATGCTAGGCAACATATCTGTTCTAGATCTTGCCTTTGCGGACCGCCTCTGCCTTACATCTCGATCAGTCACAGCCTAATCTTGAACTCCATAAAGAGTTTCTAATCCAACTTCTGTCTGATGCTACCAACTGAAGTAATAAAACTCATTTGTGTGTCAGATAAAAACCCCCATCTCAGAGATAGGAGAGAACTACAAAACTAAAAACTTCAAGCTTCCCTGTGCCCTACCATTCTCCTGTGCTGCAGATTTAAGTCCTGGCCACCAGGGGGCAGGGCTCTCTAGTCTGGCAGGCTACCCTAAGCGTCTCCTAACCTCTACCAACACACCAACCCACTCCTTTTGCATAGAGGTTAAACTATATGTAATCACAAATTAAAAATAAACAGGGGTTGGGGATTTAGCTCAGTGGTAGAGCGCTTGCCTAGCAAGCGCAAGGCCCTGGGTTCGGTCCCCAGCTCCGGAAAAAAAAGAAAGGAAAAAAAAATAAAATAAACAGATCCCATATCGTCAATATCAAAGGGTTCAATAACACTATTCAAGTAATAGTAGCAACCACCTCAGGAGGGCAGAAATTTGCCTTCGGGGAAGCACCTACACAGATTTGGAAGCCTTCCGTTTGATCCACACAGCCACACTGGGCATGAGCAAAGGCCAACCGGGAAATTCTTGCCAAGGTCAGATGTGTTCCATTTGCTAACTGTAAGGTCCTTTTCTCAGTTCTTATCAGCATTGGAGACTGACGGCAGGTGGCCCCTTCCTGGCACACTCTTTGGGGTTTTGTTGTTTTGATTGTTTGTTTGTTTGTTTGTTTCAATTGCAGTGTGCTGGAAAACCTGACTTGTAGAGCTTCTAGGCTTTAAGATTCTAGGCAAATCATTTGAGTTTCTGAGCTTCTTTGCCTTTCATCTGCAGAAAGGGCCTAAGGACCCAGAGGGGAGGGGAGAATGATAGGAGGTCACAAGTGTACCAACTCCTCTTGAGTTCCGTCTGTCCGTCCGGAGTGCTCTAAGTATGCAGTCCTGACATCACATTCCCCAGGTTCCCTCTGCCTCCTTTTAAACGCTTACTACATTTACTCTATGGGTGCGATAGCAGATGTGTGGACATCAGAGGACAACTGGTAAGGGTCAGCTCTCTCTTTTCACCATGTGTACCTTCCCGGTATCAAAGTCATATGGTCAGGCTTGGCTGCAGGCTCTGTTCCCCACTGAGCCAGCTCGCCTGCCCTCTGTTTACTTTTGGTCTATCTCTTTGGATGAGGTCTCTTCCCTCCGGATTCGGGTTGACATTTCTTATGCATCACACACACACACACACACACACACACGCACACGCACGCGCACGCACTCGAGGGCGCACGGGTGCTGCCCCTTTGATTCTCATTCCTAAGAGTGCTACGCGCCCAGTCTCCACAGTGTCAGCCCTTCCTGTGCATTCCACCTTACCTTGTATGTCCAAGTATTTACAGGCTCCATTTATCTGAACATCCCAATTTAAAAGATACAGACCCATGCCCTCTCCTCAAGATTTTCTCCTGTGTTTTCCTCTTGTTCAGAGAATTGTCATCCATTCATTCAGTGCCCAAGCCAGATATCTGGTCTCTTGCCCCTCAGCCCATTTGTTACCAGGTTTTATCAATTCTTTCTGTGAGTCTCCCTATTTTTCTGAGGTCCCCATCATTCAACCTTGTATTCTCCTCCTGAAATGGTGCCTGGTCCTCCTACCCCAGACTCTCGTCCCATCTCCACCCCCAGCTACCACAGAGTTCCACAGCCCAGCCTGATCTATCATTCAGTGCAGGCTTGAGATTGTTCAATGAATTATTTGACCTTTCATGACACGGTACTCAGAATCCTTCGCCGCTGTCTGCCTCACCTCTCTCTGGAAGCCTCTTCTTCTCCCACAGTCCTGTGTCTGCCATGGAGAGCACTGCCTACCCTCCCCTGCTTGACTCTTACCTGTGCTTCTGCAGTTCTCTCCATGGAACACCACCTCTGTCCCAACTCTCTCCCATACCCCTCTTCCCTCTAAAATCTTTTCATCCCCCAAGGCCCTGTCCTAGTCCCTGTGGTCTCTCTGTCCTGGAGGCTGCTCCAGGCTCTCAGGTAGAAATATTTAGATTCCCAATATGCTCCTGAGGTATTGTGTCGCAGCTTTTTGAAGTCAGAGACTACCTCGGGCACATATTAAAGCTAGTGCTTTTGAAATTTATCTAACTGTTCGGTGTATAAGGACTTAAGTTTGTTATGTAGGGATAGATTCTGGGCCATAAATGTCAAAAATACAGCGTGTATGAGCCGTCTTCACACACACACGCACACACACATACATATGCACACATGCACACACACATACATATGCACACATGCACACACATGCACACACACATGCACATACACATATGCACACATGCACACACATGCACACATGCACACACGCACATACATGCACATGCACACACATGCACACACATGCACATACATGCACATGCACACACATGCACATGCACACGCATGCACACACACGCACACACTAGATATCACTGATTCATAAAGGTACATTTTTTCTCAGCCGAGCTTCAGAATCTGAACATAGTGATACAGAAACCCATTTTCAAATGGAGTTAGGCTAACAAGCATTTTTTCTCTGGTGACTCCAACTAATAGCCAAAATATCTATTTGTTCTCAGTTGCCACTGTTTGTCATTCTGGTCTTTGTCAGTTAGGAGTCCTGGGAACCTCAGTCAATCTCTTAATCTCTCAATGGCTCGGTTTCCTAATCTAAGGAGGCAATACACTTTGACTGTGTGCTCAGGATTACAAGAGATAAATAAAGCATGTGAAATCTGCTAGGCCCTTTATGCAAATAAAGACATCATTTTTTATTGCACTTTCCAGCTAAAGAAAAAAATTCCCCAGAATCAGAGGAACTAAGACTCGGAAAGGTGGCGTGCTGACATTTATTTAATGGTAAGCCAGACGCTCTCTCCAAGTCTCACAGGATTTTTACTCATATTGTTTCTCTGTACCCTAGAGGGCTTAATGTCACTCAAGCTGAACCAAGACCTTATTACTGATTTCTCTAGGGTAACTGCAATTGGCAGGCTAGGATTTACTATAGCCTCTGAATTTGAGGGGCTTCTAATTCACTGCTCTGTACCAGCCCCCCTCATTCCCAACTTGAGGCTTCCTCCAGAACCCCCTCAGTCTGCCAAGAGCCAGGGAAAGGATGCAGCAAGGAATGATGGACAGAGTTCCTGGATGTCTGCTTTCTGGCCCCTCCCCACCACCTCAGCAACTTCCAAACTTAGAGGCTCCGGGAAATTAGCAGGCTCTTCCAGACTCAGGAGGCCCAGGCCCTGAGAAGACTATATGCTGGCCCCTGAGACACTACAGCGGCTCAGAGCTGACAGGATTTCCTCCTTAGGAGTCCTGTGATCCCAGTCACAATCCCCACTTTAGAAAAGAGAGAACAGGGCGTGGTGGCACAGGCCTTTAACCCCAGCACTAGGGAGGCAGAGACAGGCAGATCTCTGTGGATTCAAGGCTGGATTGGTCTACATAGTAAGTACCAGAACAGCCAGCACTACATAGTAAAACTGTCTCAGAGAGAAAGAATAGGGCCCCTACTGAAGGCCCCTTCTCTATACATTCGCTATTCCCTAATCTGCCATCTTGAATCTAATGACGAGGGAGGGTTTGACCTGGTTGAAGTATATATGTTTTTATGCATGTATATGTGTGCCTTGGATCCCCTGGAACTGGACTTAGAGACAGTTATGATTGTCATGTGGAGACGCTGGGAATTGAACCCTGGACCTCTGGAAGGACAGACAGTGCTCTTAACCTGCTGAGCCATTTCTTCTGCCCCTGAACTGATTCTTTTTTTTTTTTTCCCCCGGAGCTGAGGACCAAACCCAGGGCCTTGAGCTTGTTAGGCAAGCGCTCTACCACTGAGCTAAATCCCCAACCCCCCTGAACTGATTCTTAATCTGAACTTTTGGTTCATTTTTGTGTCTTCCTCAGCACCTAGTATTTACAGACTTAAAGAGCCCATAAGTAAGCGATGAGAGTGGAGGTGCCTTGAGTGTGGCCTCTGAGACCTGCATGGCAGAAGGAGGGAACCAACTCCCACAGATTGTCATCTGCCCTTCATGCGTCCATACCCATGCACACATGATTAGCTCTCCAGATTCCTTTTACCTCCCTTAGGCCAGCCCTGCAGAGTGTGTGCTGTGTTTATCCTGACAAACCATCCTTCTTAGCTCCTTATAGAGTCTCTGGGCATGGGGGGGGGCAGGGAGGGGTTCTGACTCATTCTCCTCAGCCATCAGATTGGGCTGAGGGCTGTGCTCTCTTTAGTTCTCCGGACCATGTTGCAGGCTATTCTTAGCCTTGTCTCCACAGAATCACCCTTGCTTTCAGAGTGAAGGTATACGGAAAAACTGAGGCTGCAGTCAGCGTGCTCAGTGCCAGAAATCCAGTTGTCCACAGGACGTAGACAACTCTTCTATGGCGTGAGAAGGGAAAGCAAGTGCTAAGCCCTGACCTAAAACTGCTGAAGCCTTATCCTAGATCAAGATGTCCTCCAGGCAGATCCAGTGCCTCTAGAACCAGGAGACTAAGGTAAGAAGAGAGAGTCTTGAGAGAAAGGGAGCGAGACAAGTTGGAAGGAAAGGGTTGAGGAGACGCTGCGGCACCTGTCTCTGTCTCTTACAGTCTGACCTCCGCTGACCTCCCAAGCATCACTGTTCTCTACCCCTCATCCTCTCCTCACACACATCCTCTGTCCACTAGTCATACCAAACATCTCTTGCTTCAGGAACACACTCTGGCAAACAGTTCTTTCCAAAGTGGGGCCTCTTCCAATCCCACTTTGCTGTCTAAGTTCTTCTCTCCCATCAGGATTCAGCTTGGATCTGGAAAACTCTTCAGAAGGCCTCCAGCCCCCTCCCTCCCTTGTGGGAGACACCCTTGTCCGTGTTTCCGTGGTCTCACCAATGGCCCTCTCTCAGCTGTCCCCACATGCTAGTATTTTGCTGATTGCTCTGTGTGATACAGTGAGTAGATCAGTCCTCTAGGAAGCTGGGAACAGCATTAACTTTGTGTATAACGGCATGGAGACTAGACTTGGAGAATTAGCCGGCTTTCTCCATAAAGCTTCTAACAGAGCTTCTCAGAGACACTGCAAGGTGAGCCCGGTCTGTGATGCTCATCTTGCCTGAGTCACAGTTGGTGCCAGGAGGCCCATTCCCCTTTAGTCAGTCCCCTTGATGTACTGAAAAGAGGAGACATGGCTTAGGAAAGATGTGTACTTCCCTAAGCTCACGCAGCTTGCCAGTGGCGCATCTTACTTTACATTGGCATCAGAGCAGGACCCCGGCCTTCATCCCACCTTCTTTCTTCCTAACAGATCTGACCCTGGGGTCCACAGAGCTTGTCCCCTGCCCTCACCCAGCCTGGGATGTGTTTGCTCTGACTCTCTAATCAGGCCTCAGGCCTTCGCGCACCTCCTGCAGCAGCCAGCCCAGAAGCCACACTGTAAGAAGTGAAAGAGAAATTAGTGAGGCTCCCAGAGAAGAGAGGGGATGGCATCCAATGATGCTTTCTCTTCAGGCTCTGTGAAAACAGCACAAGAGTTCCTCTGAGACATTTAGAAATCCCACCACCCGGGTTCTGAAGTCATTTATCGCTTAGGCCACTCAAGCTTTGTTCAGTTGTTGATTTCAGGGAGGTCTTCCTACCAGAGACTTTCCCTCCTTCCTTCCTTCTCCCATGCCTAGTAATACCTCAAACCCAGGAACTGTTTTAAGGCAAGTGTTAACCTTCTGTTGCTTAAGCAATTTCTATTTCTGCTTTTGCTTCTGCTTCTCCTTCTCCTTCTTTTTCTGATTTTTTTTTCTTTTAGACAAGGTTTCAATTCACTCTGTAGACCAGGCTGGCCTCAAACTCAGAGATCTACTTGTCTCTGCCTTCCAAGTGCTGAAATTAAAGCTGTACTCCACGATGCCTGGTGAGCAGTTTATTCTTCTCTGCATCCTTGATGGCGACCCTTGAGCACTCTACCTACCCTGACTAAAATACTCAGGGAATTGAGCTACCTCTTGGACAGGTCCTCTCAGCTCCATCTCCTCCTCAAGGCTATGGCTCCAAATTGGAAAGCAACCTGTGACTCACAAAGAAGTCCCAGGGGTTCAGCCTTCACCCTAGGAGATAGTCTCTTTACTCCCGACTTTCCCCGTACCCTTTAGCCATATTCCACTTGAGAAGGACAGGATAGGGTGAGAGCAGCTTGCAGATTCTGAACAGATACAGAGCTGCATTCAGGGGGAGAGGTGGGCCTCATCATAGTCCCCTCACCTCACTAACTGCTGCAGCACAGCAGCAAGGGTGTCGGGCAGGTTCCATTCATGCGAAAGGGACTTTTAGAGGCCTAAGACCATGACTAGAAAGGACAGATGAGGTACAGAGACTGGTGGGTAAGGCGACTTGGGCTGAGTGCATTACCAGAGGGAAACATCTAATAAGGAACAGAAGGAGGACTAGAGGAAGCCCGCAGTTCTTTCCCACACTTCTTACATAAGGAGGGGAAGCATTGTGGAGATCAGTGTGCAGTACCCACTTTTGGCTTGATTTCTGCTGAAGCTAATGCAGTGGGGCCTCACACACCCTCCCAGGACCCAGCAAACTTCAGAAGTCAGCTCAGCCCGGAAGCCCTGTAAGTGCCAGAAGGCCTTTCTTTCTCCCCCTCTTTACAGCATCCACCCCAAGCTACTAGAGAGACACCCCAGGTCTGAATCCTAGCAGAGGCACAGATGCTGTACGAATGCTGTACGGATGCTGTACGGACAGGGATAGGAACCTGAAAGTGTAGAGCCCGGCTGACAAAGACTTGCAGAGAACAGTGGTCTCCTGGGGGAAGCTGAGGAGTTACTCTCTCAGGCTCTCTCCAGAGTCAGCAGGAGGAGGAGGGCTGATACCACAGCAGGAAGTGCAAAGAGGTAGGCTCACCCTGCACAGAGTGACCTTCCGAAACCCTTTCCGTACCCAGAAGCCTAGTGAAGGTCCCCATACCTGCCGTTCTCTACTCCCAACTGTTACCATGCCCACCACGTCTTTCTGAAAAGGGTGAGTGAAAGCCGGCTATGGTAGAATTCCATAGGAGCAGGGGACCGTCTGAGTAGAACCAGAAACAGCCAGTACAATGAATGAGTGAATGAATGAATGAATGAATGAATGAATGAATAGCAAATCAGAGGCAAGAGACAGCCCCAGTCTGGTCACCAGCTACCTTGGGCACTTCATCTCACCTTCTATTCAGTCTTGCTGGGAAAATGATTATTGTCCTGTCTACCCCTCAGGCCCATAAGGGATTGGGATGTTCTGGAGTGCTCTGGGGATATGCAAAAGATAATTCACCAGGGTCTGCCTGCACCAGATCAGGGTATGTTAGCTACCCACATATCCGCATATCTGTGTGCTTGATTCAGAGCTTTGGTGGGGGTCCTGATCCACCAGCCTCACTCCAGGGCTGCAGTAGAGGTGGGAAGGTTGTACTCAAAGTTTGGCGGAGGCTGTGTCCATGGTTAACGTATAAGCAGGTACAGTCTGGGGCAGCAGGACATTCCCCGCCCCAGGGCCACATTCTTGAGGTCACGACAAGTGCAAACTTGTTAAAACCTGTGTCAGAGCAGCAGAGGGCAGCGAGGGGGATGGTACTGAGTTGCCAGCAGCTGCTGGAGGAGGGTGAAAGGGAAAGGGGTGAGGTGGGGGCGGGAGAGGTGTGCAGGTGCACATGCTGACGGAAGGTGGTATAGGTGGTATAGACGTGTGGTCCTTGAGCCCCACTCTGCACGTTATACTGAGGCACATCTGCTGGGCTGTGTGCTTGGAGCCGGTGTGGGGCTGCATAGATGAGTGTGTGCTTGTGTGTCTCTGCATATATGAGCCACGTGCCCATGAGCTGGGATAAGAAAGGGGCTGGGCAAATAGAAGCAGATGTGGACAGGCTGTAAGTACCCTTTTCTGTCACGGGCCTCACAGACCTGCATTCCAACTCCTTCCACAGACCGCCCCCAGCCCTGTGGTCCACAGTCAGCCCTGTCAAATGCCCATCTCACCAGCCTGTCCAAAGGGGGAGTGTCGTACTGCCTACATACTCCCCCCATGCACTCCCCCATGCTCTCTGGACACTGGGGCGGGTGAGGGGTAGTGGGGGGAGGCTCTGAAAGCAGGTGACTGTTTGGGGGAACTTGGGGACAGAGCCCCATTGTGCCCTCCCCGGAGCCGCCTCAATGGAGCTCTCTGACACAAAGGGGCTTTGACAATGGGCAGGACATTAGTATGCAGAGCCAGCCCCTCAACCCTCTCCCTGTCCCACAGTCCAGGGGAGGGAGCTGGAGGGCTGCTGGCAGTGGGAGACAGGGTGGGGCAAGGCTCAGATTGGGGAGATTTTAGCCTTAGCAGCTTCCTCGAGGGTCACTGACCAAGAGCCAGGAGGAGATTTGACCAGGGCCTCCAAACCTGCTGCTGACCAGAGAGGACAGTCTAAACAGGGAAGGCCTTGGGGACAGGTGTTGGAAGAGGGGCTGTGGGTGGGCAGTCTGAGTCCACCCACCCTACCCCCCCATCTTGCCCTTAGTCAAGGGAATTGTGTGGGTAGGATTGTGACCACCAGCACGAGAGAGTAAGAACCCAGGCTGGAGGCCAGAGCTGCAGCTGGTGTAGGCTGTGTGTCAGGCTTCAGGAGTAGAGGGATCCGAACCTCTGAAATTCAGGGTGCTCAGATTTAGGAGGCGGCCTCTGGTCTGCTGCTTCCTTGCATGCTGCCCTTTAATTCGGCACGGATGGGTAGGAAGCCGATGTGTGGAGGCCTACGGTTGACGTCAGGTGTCTTTTGCTGTAACTCTATGTTGCGAGATAGGGTGTCTCACTGGGCCCAGAGTTTACTGTTTTCTAGGCTGGTTGGCCAGCAAATCGTAGGGATCTACCTGTCACCACATCGTGCCCTGTTTTACATGGCTGATGGAGATTTGAACTTGGGTCCTCACGTAAAGCAAGCCATTTCCCCATCTAGTGCTGCCCTCTTATAAGACTTCTACTGCTGCCGCTGTGGGGACAGAGAAAGCAGGCGCAGTAACTAAGAACATGCAACAGCCATTGCCCTTTGTGCTCTTCCAGGGGGGTCAGGGTGAACCCACAAAGTAACATCACCTGCCCAGCTAAGGCAGATTAGTCACAGGGCCAGCAAACCAGGGGACTCTTCCCAAAGCGGGTGCACATCTGTTTCCAATTCAAATCCACCCAACACAAGCCAGCTAGGTCCAAGTCAGGGTGCAGGGCAAGGGCTTTGAGGCCTGGGTTGACGGGAGCTTTTAGAAAGAGGATAAGAACCCGGCAAGAGGCTGCAGGCAACATGCAGGAGAAAGCAACCACCCAAGCTGCTGTGTCGTTTAATCAGATTTCCTCTGGTCTGGACCGACAAGCCCCAAGAGAGAGGGTGGATATATATCTATGTATCTAGAGATATAGACGAGTTTGAGCTTAGTATCTTGCCACCGGCTGATGAAGCTCACCATTAATCACAGCACTCCAGACTCAGAAGCAGGCAGATCTGAGTTAGAAGCCAGCTTGGTTTACAGAGCTACAGAGTGAGTTCCAGGACAGCCAAAGGCTACCCTGGCTCATAAATCAAAAACAAGACAAACAAACAAAATTTTCTTCCCAGTTTTCCTTCTTTGTAGGTGACAACAGAAAGTCCTCCCTCCTGTTCTCTTCTCGGGGACTTCTAAGGGGAGGTAAAACCTGCTTCCTTTTTTCTCACATTGAAAACTAACTTTCACCTCATGATGTGATAGAGAGAACACAAGGCTAGACCTAAATCAGACTCCTGGTTCAAGACCCAACTTTCCCTGGAAGCTAGCATGGGTCACTTGCTTTCTGAGCGAAGAGATGCCCTCTGTATCATGGGAAGACCTCGTCTAGGCCTGACCATTTCTTGGTGAACTCAGACACAGGACACGGGAAGGCAGCAGCTCGTAGTACTAAGTACTGTCCTAAGCACCTTTCTAGCATTGGGTCAGGGGCACCCAGCAATAGATGCTTACTTATTTATTCTGTGTCGGAGGAATTGAGCCTAGGGCCTCTCCCACTACGCTATATCTCCCACTAAGCTTTTTATTTTGAGACAAGAGTTATCAGACTGACCCTGAGTTCACTATGTAGCCCAGACAGGTCCTGAACTTACAATCAGCTTCCTGAATGCTGGGATTAAAGACACACACCACCATGCCTGGCAGCAGACGCATTTCAAAGGCTCCATTTTATAGAGGAGAGAATAGAAACATAGGATGTTAAGGATTTACCCAAGGTCACCGAGCTAGTGGATAGAGGAGCTAAGGTTTGTATTCACAAAAGGTAGCACCCCCCCACCCCCAGCACACATGAGCTAACCACTGTCCCCTCCCATCAGCCCAGTGAAGACCCTTCTGAGGGGCATCAGCCAAGACGCCCAGATCTTTATAAATGTCCCATGCAGTCAATCAAACTGAAAGTTCTTGAGGGATGGCTCAGGGACCCACAAAGCTTCCTGGGAGGTTTTCAGAGGCCTTCTGAGGTCGGACCCATCCTTGTCATAACGCTAACGTAGCATTATTTATTCTTCCCACTTTGATGATTTCAAGGGTGATCGGCCGAGCTTCCCAGGGGAGCAGGTGGCACGAGATATTGCAACATAGTAAATGCAGAAGCAAATAGAAGGAACCAAGTGATTTCTTTTTTACTGAGCTAGACATTAAAAAGATTTATGTAAATAAAAGGCAGCAACACTCCTACTAATCCTTAGCTTTATAAAGAAAGCATAGCTAGTTTCACTTAAAACTTCACGTCAACAGGCAATGGGGTTATTATCTTTAACGTTAGTTACGAATGGTCTTAAGTCACCTCAGCATTCGTTTCTAACATGCCGCAGATCAACAGACACAATCTTTGAAAATAATGCCCTCATGAAAATGGAATGTAAAGAGGTACTGAGATGAGAGAGAGAGAGAGACAGGGACAGAGAGACAGGGACAGAGAGACAGGGAGAGACAGAGAGAGCAACCACTGCAGACAGCCATAGACACTCACCTTCACCTTGTATATGCTGGCCATGTATCTGTTTCAGTCATAAGACCAGCCATGGTTTAGGCATGGGAGTGAGGTGTGTACCTGGATCTCAGAGTTAGGACTAGGGAGAGCTGAGGCAGCTACTCTATGTGACAATAAGGGGCCAGGCCGGCGGCCCATTTGAGTGGGATCCACACATCTTGCTTTGCACATCCCCACTCAGAAGTGTGAACAAGACAACAGGACAGTCCCAGACTGGACTCTGACCAGCTGACAAGCTGAGCTCCAGGCTGGATCAGACCTCCCTCTGAGGGACCATGCTTAGAGGACAAGGAGCTGGGTGGAGTCCAAACATCTGCTGCTTTTGATCTTAGGGGGACGCTGTCCCGCAGACAAAATGGTGGGTCCATAAGGAGTCACTTTGAAGCTCCCCAGAGAGTTAGGTAATGGGGTCTGTGGTGTGTGGAGGATGCCCACTTAAGTCTGTAGAATCAGGGTACTCCCCCCAAATGAGCACACACAGTCCTGCCTAAATGTAGAGTAGACAACGCCTTCTCTCATTCCTGGGACTAAACCCTCTGCTGGGTTCCCCAAGGCCAATGGAGGGAAGTCTTGCCTTTGCTTCAGAAGATCCTCAATATGACAGGGACATAAGTATGTCCTAGAGGAACTCATAAGCAAGTAAGAAAGACATGATGCACCCTCTAACATTTGCCGTTTATGAGGCATCCTGGGAAAAGTCAAAGTTGGAAAGATAAAGCAAGATGGTTGAGCAGAAAGAGAAACAAGAGCACTGTAGTTTTCAGGCAAGTGGGCCTTGGGAAGGCTTGTGATGGCCAAGAGTGGGTAGGAGAGTGAACTCAGGGAAAAAGGATCAGCCCCGGGAAGAGATGGGGTTTGGGAGTGGAGGTGGAAAAGGCAGAAAGTCGCTTGAATACTGTGACTGGAAATCCCCATCTGATCTAACAGGCACGGAAGGGGCAAGCTAAAAACCACTGCTCTGTGGTGACAGGGCCCAACATGGAGCAGCGATGGGGAGGAATCAAGAAGAGCGGCCAGAGTCAGGAAAACCTCATTAGCTGTGGAGGCCATCATTAGCAACTACTGATGGGATGGGCAGGCTGGTCAGAGGTGAGAAGCAGAGAAGGGCACAGAAGCCATGTGAAAAGGAAGAGAGGCTAAATGGAGAGACGGAGAGATAGGCAGGCTAGGGCTGAAGCTCAGCTGTAGAATGTGTTTGCCTGGCATATATAAGCCCAGAGTTCCACCCTCAGCACCACGTGAAACCAGGCCTGGAGGAAGTATGGTGACACCTCCATGTTTACCATTGCAGCACCTGAGAGGTAGAGACTGAGGTTCGGAAGTTCAAGATCAGCCTTGGATACGCAGCAGCAAGCTTCCTAAGACCTCTTCCAACACACACACACACACACACACACACACACACACACACACACACACACACACACACAGTGCTGCCGAGAGGGCTCATTAAGTAAAGTGCGTGCTATACAAGCATGAATGGATAACCAGCACCCACATAAAATGCCAGGCACAGTGAGCATGCCTACAACCCCAGTACTGGGGAAAACAAAAGATCCCTGGGGCTTGCTGGCCAGTCAGTCTGGCCAAATTGGTGAACTCCAGGTTTAATGAGAGATCCTGTCTTAAAAATACAAGGTAGACAAAGACTGGGGAAGATGCCCAGCATCAACCTCTGCCCTCTACACTCATGCACATGTACACGCACACATGTCCACACATGAACACACACATACACCATACAAAAGAGGGGAGACGGGGCCATGCCAGGGAACAGAAATACAGGACGATAGATACCCCAGATGGAGGGATAGAAATTGGTCTCTGGCTAAGAAGCAGAGGTTGTTAGGAATGGGAGATTATCTAGGGGAGGAAGTCATGTTCAACAGATCGGTTATTCAATCTGAAGACAAGAAATCTGGCACGAATTTCATGGGAAGAATGGGCTGTGGCATGAAGGCCCTGCTTCTGGCAACAGCTGGTCTGTTGGCATGAAATGGGACCCCTGTGTTTAACTTCTCAATAATTCTTCTGCCTTCCCAGATCTAGGGCGAAGTCTCAGAGAACTGCCACTGAGGGCTGGGACAAGTCCCAGGAGCCAGTAATGACAGAGTGGAAAGATTTGGTGGGTCTAGAGAATGCCAACCGCCAACTACACCTTGTACACACCACCCACTTCCTATGTCCTTCACAAATATTGACTCTTTTAATCCTCACAACTATTGTTAACCCCGATGAAAGCACGAGGGAAACTGTGGTTATTCACTGGGAAAAACAGAACTTAAACCCAGCAACGAGGACTCCAAGGCCATGCTCTGAACCTCTGTGTGCATTATCTCTCAGAGAGTGATGGTGACAAAGGTTCCACTGCCATCCGTGAGAAGCCTCTTGACAGTTATCACATGAGCTCTGTATGAAAGAACTTCACAGGTCCTCTCAGAAGCCTTCACGATGGGCTATTTTGTTTGGGGCTATTTATTTTATTTTATTTATCACGGAGGGCAGGGTCATATGTATACCTGAGTGCATATAACCCATGTGTGCAGGTGGCCAGAAGAGGGTGTCCGATCCCTTGGAATTGGAGTTACAGATGGTTGGGAGCTGGCATGTGGGTGGGGAACTAAACCCAGGACCTCCATAAGAGTAACAAGTGCTCTTAACCACTGAGCCATTTCTCTGGCCCCTGGATACACACACACACACACACACACACACACACACACACACACACACTCACCAGAAATGTGTCTCCTTTTCTTTCCCAGTCATCATTTCAAGTGCCTTTTTTTGGGGGGGGGGTGACTTTCCTACTGGAGCCTAATCTATTTCCCTGGGCTTTATTGTTGCTGTTGTTGTTACTGAAAGAGCTGCAAAGGTACCACGTATTAACCCAGTCTTGGGGAACCCCCACTTCCCCAAGCTTCTTCTCCAGACCACACAATTTAGCTCTGACCTCTCTCCCACATTCCAGAGACAACCCCTCCCTTCCCCACCACCTCAAATCCAGGCTCTAGGCTGGCAGACACCCACAGGAGGGCTGCTCCCACAATCCTTTTCTCTTTGCCCTTTCAAGGTTCTGCTGGGGGAAGGGTGGAGAGGGGCCACCCAGGACGTACTCTCTCTATGAAGAATGGTACACCATGGGCACTCGTCTCTGAAAATATCCCTTGGCCTCGGACTGAGGTGGCGAGATGAACAAAAAAGCTCCCCACTCTCGGGAGCGGACCCAGACAACTGACCTTCATTCTGTGCTAAGACATTTGGAGTCCAAAACTCCCCTTTCTGGCCAGTCTTCCTGAAGCTTCATCTCAACGGGGTGCCTCATGCTAGTCCTTCTCTCTGCCCTTTCCAGGGCCTCACTACTGTCCTGGACAGCTTGGCCCCAGCCTGGACAGTAGCTCCAGTCAGGCAAGGGAAGAATCTGGGCCGGAGAAGGGAGGGAGAATGAACTTTGTTGTTGTTATTGTTTGGGGTTTTTTTGTTTGTTTTATTGTTTTGGATTGGGGGGGGTTGATTTTGGGGGGAGGTTCCTCTCATCCCTAAATAACTTTTTGCAGGGAAATTTAGGTACCCTTATCTCCTTCCCTCCTCACCGGTGCTTTGGACCTCAGCATTTCTTTGCATCTTATACACAAACCCAGCCTAGGACGCCCAGAATCTCCTTCACGGAAACGGACCGTGCTACACAACCCACCTAGCAAAGCCTTTGAAACTTTTATCCTGCCAGTGCCAGCATAGAGGAAAAGAACTTCATACAAGTCCACCCAGATCTTAAGGTCCCAGCTTCCCTGGTCCCTAGGGGGAAGAGGGAGAGGAAGGTACCTGGGTCTTCTGCCAGTCACTTCCCTTCTAGCTCAAGCCAGGAGACCTGGAGTATGAATGAGTTTGTGCAGAGTGCGGGGTGGGGGGCGTAGAGAGAATTTGGGAAATGCCACATTGTCTCCCACATAAATATATGCCCCCCCAAAGATATATGGACACATGTTGGAGAGGTGTTATCCCCCCACCCCAGGGTAAGGGAAAGCTGTAGGACTTTGCCTCAGAGATACACAAGGAATGGGACCATGCCCCCCCATTACCCCCCAGTCGGTGGAGTCATTGCCATCTGATATCCACTGAGACAACTTGGCTGCTCTGGGCTCTGGATGGGGGCTGGGGGGATGGCTCAGAAAACAGCAGGTCCTTTCAGGACCCAGGTTGGCAAGGGCTTTGGGAGGCTGGACTGGCCCAGATCACCCCTAACTCCCCCTCTTTTCTTCCCTCCCTTGCCACCACCACCAAAGACTGGGCGGGTGGGTGGAGGGGTTGGCACCGCCTGGGTCAAGCCTACTGCCTCTGCAGTCTGGCCCTGGACCCTCCCCCTGGCACAATGCCTCCCTACCCCCTCTTCCCCTTTCCTTCTTCCTGAAGAACCAGCTTTGAGCCAGGACACCTGGTTCCTTCTAGACTTGGTCCCCATACTCAGTCAACCCCCCAACCCCGGGGACCTGACAAACCCTGCGCTCTGGCAGAGGATGGAATGATCTCCATCATTCCAGGAACATATTCAAAACTCCTTGGAGATCAGGGAAAAGTGTTCACAACGAAACCCAACTGCGCTCATGGTAACTGCCTGCTCACGGCGCCAGTCTCTCAATGCCCACTCCGTGCCTTCCCCATTACCCCAAACAGGAGGCTCCCAAATCATCGTTTACCATCTCCTGCCCTCTCAGACTACCCAAAGAGGTCCGTCCCAAAGGGAGAAAAGCATTTCAAATACCACGGCAAGGACAGTCTGGCCAGAAACCTCTCATCAGAATTTGTGTTGATAAGCGACCTAAGCAGGCTTTAAGCTTTGCTTTTCCTTGCATCCAAATCTGCCTTTATTTCTTTACACACATACCTCTTGGTCAGCCTTAGTCTGCCCAGGGCACTTCAGTACTGGAAAACCAGAAGTCCTACCCCGACATGGTTTTTCTTTCCCAGTTTTGACCTTCTAGCCATTCTGGGCCTCGGGTCTCCTCCCCCAGAATCAGTTCTGTCCTAACACAATTGCCCTTGGTGAGTCCCTGTCAGAGGAAGAGATAAAGTGGGAGTGGGGATCCCTGGAGGGTGAATTCAGAGGCCTTAACCTACCCTAACTCCAGAAGAAACAGCTTCTCCTTCTGACAGTGTCCTTGTGAAACAATTTCAGAGGTTGAGGGATGCCGATAGGGAGGGGTGTTTCAAAGGGGGAACCCAGAAGGAAATGGAGAAGAGGGTCCCAGGCATGTCAGCTTGACTCTGTCTTCTAATCTAATGCATGGCTTTCTCCCCATGTATAAACTGGTGATTAGGAGATCATCAATGAGTGTCACTGTGTGAATGTCACTGAAAGGGGGAAGAGCTGGGAGCAGGAGTAACCTGTCTCTGCTGGGAGCAAGGGGCACTGTCTCTATGCCCGTGGGTGCAGACTTATGTGTGGTAATTATTCTAGTAACTGGATGAGCCCCATGCAACTGCAGGTGTGCCAAGTGTCAAAGGGAGGGGCTATCATGGAAGCCCCTTTCTTAGATGGAAGGCCTGAGGTAACTAGCGTGAGTAAAGTACTCTTGATGGGGGGCCCTTCCCAGGAAAGTCCACTTGGAACTGACAAGACTGAAGGAGGGAGACCCGGATGGTACTGCTGCGGTCCAAACAGCTTTCCTAGGGACCAAAGGGTTAGGGGAACCCGATGTCGCTAAGTGGATAGGACCCAGCACCAGGACCAGAGTCTTACCTTGGCACAGAGGTGGAGTGGCTGCTCTGATGAATCCTGGGGTAGTGGGACAGATGAAGAGACTGGCGGGCAGGAGTGGCGAGCGGAGCTGTGCCACTGCCAGGGCCAAGACTCTTAAACCCCCAGCTGGAATCAGATAAGGGTTTGTCCGGGAGGGGGGCCGGGGCCGGGGTCGGGCCGGCCGGGGGCAGAGTTGGGCCGGGCCGGGTCGCCCCCTCCCTCTGCAGTGCAGGAGCCAAACTTTGTGTGAATGGAGGGGCCCGGCGGGGGCCGGGAGGGCGGAGGCGGATGGGGGGGAGGAAGCTTGGAGCCGGCCAATGGCAGAGCGGAGCGCCAGACCCGAGCCTGAGGATTGGAGAGATAAGTGCAAGGGGCGGGGCGTGGGGGGCAAAGAAGCGCAAACCCAGACGAACGAGTGTGCAGAAACATCCGAAGACTGAGATCCAGACAGAGTCCCGGAGAAAGAGAGATGAAGGGACGATACGCGTAGCGATAGAAGCCGAGCTGGCAAGATGACAGGGGGAAAGAGAAAGAAGAAAAGCGAAGCGGCCCTGTCAGAATGAAGGAACCAGGACGAGGGCCGCGGGGGCGGGACTGGGCCCCAGTTAATGAGGTGGAAATGAATTCAGGACGGGCTGTGACTAGGACCGAGACTGTGGCAGACTTGGCCTGGGTTCTGGCCTGGGTTCCTGGGGCTACAGGGCTCTGGCATCCCGTACAATTTCCAAGGTTTTCGTTGTTCCCTGTGTAGAGAGTGCGGCGTGGGGTGCAAAAGCGGGGTGCAAAACCCATCTCTACCTGCAGCAACTTCACCTGGAAGGAAAAATAAGCCAGAGAACGGTGCAAAGAAGTGTAGGAGACATCCAAAGCTGTGGAAGAAGTGGGAAGGATGGCTCTATTTAGGGGATACCCCACAAATGTTCCAGGAAAGAGATAATGTCTATATAGGTCCCGGGGATGCAGGGGGCCCAGGTCCAAGAAGAAGGAGGGAAGAACACTGATGGCAGAGAAACCTCCATTGTGAAGCCCTGAGGGGACACAGAAGTATACCTCAGCTTAGGAAATAGCATCAAAATCTTCCCATCCACTATGTACCCTCCCCGAGGATTGCTCTCATTACCTGAATCTATGTTTTGAGTGATTCGTACCCACTACCTGATGCATGGCACGCAGTAAAGAAGAAAATAATCACATCCCACTTGTATTCATAACAGATATTGAACTACTAATCAATAGCCAGTATTACTCACTGTGTTAATATAAATTCAGGTTTGAAATTAGGGAAATGATATATTTAGTTTAGCTTGAAACTCTTAAAATCATAAGGTGAGTACATATGCCTTTTGAAAAGCCCTCTTTGGGGCTGAAGGTGTTGTAGCTGAGTGGTAGAATGCTTGCCCTGGGTTCCACCCATCACCACCGCAGAAAGAAGAATGGGAGGGAGGGAAGGAGGGGGGAGAGAGGGAGGGATAGAGAGAGGGAGGGAGGGGTAGTGGGGGCAGGGAAGGTGGGAGGGAGGAAAGAAAGGAGGGACGGAGGGAAAGTGGGAGAGAGGGGAAAAAACAGAGAAGAAGGCAAGGAAACCCTCATTGGCAAGGGCGAGGGTTGACTAAAGGCTAGTTCTTAGAAGCAAGGCTTGTTCAAGAAGTAGGGAAGACCCAGACTAAATATATGGTTGTTTGGTTGTTTGGTACATGATTAGCCTGGAGTTTCTGTAGGCAATGGAAAGGAACTGAGAGTTCTTGGACAGCAAAGATTAAAAAAAACAAAAAACAAAAAAACAGAAGCTGGAGGAGATTAATCTAGAAGTGAGCAAGATGGTTTGACTCTGAGGGGAAACAGGAAGCAATTAGATCAGACAAAGGACAATAACAATAATGTGGGCACGAAGATAACTTGGACCAGGGTACCAAAAGCCAAAAGAAAAAAAGGACCAACTTGACGTGGTGAGCAAAGAGCAATCTTCGGAGACCACACTGGTTCCGAACCCTACCATGAACCAGGAGAACAATGAGATCACTGAACGTCAGAGAGCAGCCAACCTGTTGAAGAAACAGGTAACAGAGGCTAAGATGGCAGATCAGGAGCTGAGAGGGGTGGGTGGACATCGGCGGGAAGAGGAGAAAGTCAGTCAGCAGCTGCTGCCAAAGTAGGCAGCTAGATAGTTCTCAATAAGGACCATACATGGTGGAAAGACAGACTGACACAGAGCAAGGAAGACTTACACTTCAAGGACTAGGAGGAGAAGAGCCCCTAAAAAGTCATAGTGGATGGGCAAAAAAATGAATAAATGAATGGGTGAAGAGAGCAGCGTGTCAATGGACCAAGGAAGGGAGAGGAACTGAGGACAGTACCAGTTGTTGCAGAAAGGGAAGAATTGGGTTTGAGAATGAAAAGGCATTGGTGTTATCTGAGAGCAATTTCTTTTCTTTTTTCTTTTCCTTTTTCTTTTTCTTTTTTCCTTTCTGTGCAGCCCTGGCTGTCCTGGAACTCACTCTGTAAACTATGCTGACCTCAAATTCAGAGAGATCTACCTGCCTCTTGCCTCCTGAGTCCTGGGATAAAAGGCATGCACCACCCCTGCTCAACTGAGGAATAGTGACGCAAGGGAGGATCAGATTACAAGGTGCTACATTTGAAAGTGGAAAAACTGTTAACAAGGACCCCTTTTAAGAACTTCGCTTAGAGAGAAGTACAATCATAACCAAAGCAATGGACCAGGAACTGTCTTCCTGCCTGTTTTGTAATCTTCTGCTCCCAGAGAGGGATGGCTACAGTCAGATGGTCTGAAGACCTCATGGTTTAGGCCTCCAATCCCAGCGTGGGGAGTGGAAGCATGAGGGTTGCAAGCTCAAAGCCTTCCTGAGCTACAGAATGAGCTCAAGGCCAGCGTGAACAACTTAGCAGGGCCCACAGTCTTGACATTCGGAGGCAGGGAAGACTATGGGGCTGGGCTCAGACTACAATATAAAATGAAGAACACAGAGAGGAGAAGCCAAAGAACTGCCGTGGTTTATGGACTCATTACAAGACAGTTCTCATGAATTTATTATGTTTCTAAAACTGTCACCCAAGTATTTGGCACCAATGGCCCCTATGTGTCCATGACTCTAATTCACCTGGATGTAAAGTTCAAATTTAGGCCAACGTAGAACATCTTACCCACAGAAGTGTTCCTCTTTATTACAAGTCACGTGACTGTGTCACCATGGTCCAACTAGGGACACAGCAGTCATCTCAGCCTCCGTTTCTTCCTGACCACAACTCCATCCTCTACCAAAGCATCTCCTTCCTAAACCCACTGAGCACACAAGCCCTCCTGCCTCTCTCTCCCATTATCCCCGCTGCAGCCTACAGCAGATGCTCCTCTCAGCAGGGCTCCTGTGGCAGCAGGCATCTAGAACCTTATTCCCGCCAGTCTTTCCACACTCAGCTTCATAATGCTTCAGCTCACAAACTCCTTTATGGACAAACAATTCAGGCCAGCGAGGCTCGGAGGATAAAGGCACTTACTGCCAAACCTGATGACCTGGGGTCTATCTGCAGTGCTCACATGGTAAGAGGTAAGACTCAACTGCCAAAAGTTGTCCTCTGACCTCTACATGTGTTTTGTGGTACACCCACAAATACATACACACACACACACACACACACACACACACACACGAGAGACAGACAGACAGACAGAGACAGAGACACACACACAGACACACTCAGAGAAATGTAACTTTAAAAAAAGAATTAATACACATTCTTTGGAATAGAACAGAAGGCTCATTATAACCTGGACAGACACCAGTCTACCCTGTCTTCCTCTGACCCTTCACATCCAAATCTATAGGTGTTTCCTCCTCTAACACCCATGGTTGTTAAGTCTTGTGCTCTCTTTCTTTCTTTTTTATTGGATATTTTATTTATTTACATTTCAAATGTTATCCCCTTTCTTGGTTTCCCCTCTGCAAACTCCCTATCCCAGCCCCTCCCCCTGCTTCTATGAGGGTGCTCACCCACCCACCCACCTACTCCCACCTCACTACTCTAGGGCATTGAGCCTTCACAGGACCAAGGGCCTCTCCTCCCATTGATGCCCGATAAGGCCCATCCTCTGCTACATATGTGACTGGACTGTGTTCTCTTTCTGTATCTTGCTCCTTGCCCTTCGGACACACAGTGACCAAAGTCACTGAGTGTTGTGCAATCCTCTTCTTCACCCCTGTATTCTCTTTGAAGCTCTACTTACATCCCTGTTCCTGCAAGGGCTTAATACCCTCACATGACAGACCCCAGACTGAACCCATCTTCTTTTCCCCTCACTAAGGTTAGGAATGCTCACAGCTTCCTGATTCCTGTGTAACTCCTGTCAAGCAGATTGAAAAACTGACATTAGTCTTGGTCTTTATGCTTGCCTATGTCCCATTCTGTGCCATGACAATTCAGACACCAAGTTCTGTTAACTCTCCCTTGGTTAAATCTCTCTAGGACACATTTTCATTTCTATGGCCATAATCATAAACATTACTACTAGCCCAGGATCTGCCCCAGCCCTCACCCTTCTCTCCAGTCTCAAAGGGAGACAAACTGTTTTCATTAAAGATGTCCTGTATGAAACATTGAATCAAAACCGTGAACAGAGTGGGGTCTGGTAGCACACACCTTTAATCTCAGCACTCAGAAAGCAGAGACAGGAGACTCTCTGGGAGTTCCAGCCTGGTCTAAATAACCAGTTTCAAGCCTGCCATAGGCAAGGCTACATAGCAAGACCCTGTCACAAAAAAGTAAAATAAAATAAAAAATCAGCAAAAGCCTCCCTTACTGGTCCAGGCTCCTTTCCTGCACCTCAAAGTTCTTCTTCGCAGGGGCAGAGGGAAGTGAAAACCGAAAGGGCAGGTAGAAAACTGACGCCCTGAAGAAGGAAAGGTCTCTGGGTAAGCTCCTTCCAAACAGAGATGAGAAGCCATCTGGTGAAGCCCAGTGTGAGAGTGAGATGTTGTGGGAAGGAACTGGGCAATTGGAAAGGATTAGGTATTGTAGAGCCACAGGGGGCGGGGCTGTGGCAGCTTCTGTGGCACTGTGATGTTCTCACTGAAGAGTGACTTAAGCCAAGACTCCATTCTTAAACAGCCATGCATTATTAACAGCTATATTCTCTGTATACAGTGTGTTAGTGCTTAATGGTTAACCTTTTTGTCTCTCCAAAAAGAGGTCCTGAAACGCACTGCAAGCAGGGTAGCAACATCGGTGATGGGTGCACAGAACGTTCGTGCTTCTGAGTGTTTGCCAGGCGTGATGGAGTTGATTTGGCTTGCTTTGTTTCAGTTCACGCTGCCTGAGACAGATGCTCCTGCCTCGGTTTCCTAAAGGCTGGGATTACAGGTGTGCACCGCCACACCTAACTGTACGACAGAGCATGAGATGGGAAAGCCCAGAGTCTGGCGCCTTAGTAACATGCTCAGGAGGTGTTAAAGCTGGCATTTGAATGCACCTGTTTGACCCCAAAGTAATAGCAGAGAGCACTTGCTTGGTTTAAAGAGAACCTCATTTCCCCAAGAGAACCAAAAGGTTCTGGCTCTTGGCCAACCGTCAGTATGAATAAATCCGCTGAGGTATGATGTGCGGTGTTGACCTTACAAGAGGGCAGAACGACCCTTTTCCTTGAAGCCTCCTTTTCTTTCAGGTGGTAACTGTGTCTTCCCTTTGTGATTCATTGCTCCTTTCAGACTCGATCTCTCACCACTGGTCTTCTCTTTTCTTCTACTACCTCATTCAAAATGGGGTCAGTTCCCCCTTAGAGCAAAAGGGGAAGCTGAGGTGAAGACCCTTTGCAGAGGGAAAATCCACCACTGGGCGGCGGGCGGCGGAGCTTTGGCTGGGAGAGGCAGGTGAGTGAGGATGAAGGGAAGCAACTGAGAGGTGAGGCAGAGCCTCAGAACAGGGGGCACTTGAGGAGGCATCAGAGCTGGCTAGAAAGAACGGGACATGGACACGAGTCCCTGGGACTCCGAGGAGCACGTTTCTGCTTAGGTCGCACAGTATTGACACGTTCCACTAAAAGTAGGAACACTCAGCAGAATGACGGGCCACAGAGGAGAGCGTGTCAGTACTCAGGTGGGTCACTATCTTTAAGTAGACATAATATAGACAAACCCGTGTTTATAAGACATAAGTCATAAATGACTAATTACATTACAGGAGAGCTACAGAAGGCAGAGAAATAAGAGGAGAGGAGGGAAAATATTCTTTATTGAATACCTTTCTAATTGGTCCCTTTGATGGCAATTCTGTTAACATCCAAATACACCGTAGAGAGGGAAGAACAGGGAACCTCCAGAAGCCTGGAATTGGGAGGGCTGTAGTAGCCCTGACTTCTCTTGGGATAATCTCCTCATCTGTAAACTAAGGGCTACTTCCGGACCACCTCTAAATGCTGATGCATACACCCTGGTCTAACTCTACCCAGCCCTGTAGACTGGTAGACAAAACAGATCGATGTGTAGTTCTTCTGGGGCTGCATCCGCTGTGAATTTACCTACTTTTATTTAGAGATGGGGTCTCACTATGTCACTCTGGATGAAGTGGGACTCACCACACACACCAGGGTGGCCTCAAACTCACAGAGATTTACTCGCCAATGCTTCTGAAGTGTTGGGGTTGAAAGCATGAGTCACCACCCACAGACCCCATGAATTTATACCAACTGTGATTTGGACTAGCTTGACCTTCCTACTCCTCTAAGCTCACATCCTCAACCATCCCCTGCCTTCCCCTCCATACTTCCTCTCCCATTTCCACGCTTTTGCCTAAGAAGTCTCATGATCTTGTTCAAGGAAGCTTTCCCAGGTTGGCTGACCCCATAGCTGGCAACAAAGGCAGCTGCTGCTGGGGGGAGCACAAGGCTCCAGTGCACTCATCTTGCACCCACACTCAGAGCTGTTGGGGGGGAAAGGGATGTCTCTGCCCTCAGCTCAAACCAGCAGCAACGAAATGCAAATCCTGCCTCTTCTGTAGGCCACCTAAAAGAACTGAGATATGGGAAGGGATCTGTGTTTTCTAGTTTGCACCAAAGTGTGAGAGTGTGTGTGTGTGTGTGTGTGTTTTCTAGTTTGCACCAAAGTGTGAGTGTGTGTGTGAGTGTATGTGTGTATTGTGTGTGTGTTTTCTAGTTTGCACCAAAGTGTGAGTGTGTGTGTGAGTGTGTGTGTATTGTGTGTGTGATATGTATGTGTGTGTGTGGTGTGTGTTTTGTGTGTGTGTTTTGTGTGTGTGTTGTGGTTTGTGTTTGTGGTGTGTTGTGGTGTGGTGTATGTTGTGTGTTTGTGTTGTGTGTTTGTGTTGTGTGTTTGTGTTGTGTGTTTTGTGTATGTGGTGTGTGTGTGATATGTGTGTGTGTGGTGTGGTGAGTGTGTGATATGTATGTGTGGTGTGGTGTGTGTATGTGGTGTGTGTGTGGGGGTGTTGTGTGGTGTGTGTGTGTGTGGTGTGGTATGTGTGTGATATGTGTGTGTGTGGTGTGGTGTGTGTGTGTTGTGTGTTGTGTGTTGTGTGTGTGTGGTATGTGTGTGATATGTGTGTGTGGTGTGGTGTGTGTGTGTTGTGTGTTGTGTATGTGTGGTGTGTTGTGTGTGTGTTGTGTATGTGTGGTGTGTTGTGTGTGTGTTGTGTGTGTGGGGGGGTGTGGTGTGGTGTGTGTGTGTGTGGTGTGGTATGTGTGTGATATGTGTGTGTGGTGTGTTGTGTGTTGTGTGTGTGTGGTATGTGTGTGATATGTGTGTGTGGTGTGGTGTGTGATATGTGTGTGTGATATGTATGTGTGGTGTGGTGTGTGTATGTGGTGTGTGTGTGTGGGGTGTTGTGTATGTGTTGTGTGTTGTGTATGTGTGGTGTGGTGTGTGTGTGTTGGGGGGTGTGGTGTGGTGTGTGTGTGATATGTGTGTGTGTGGTGTGTGTGTGGTATGTGTGTGTGGTGTGTGTGGTGTGGTATGTGTGTGTGGTGTAGTGTGTGTGTTGTGTGTGCTGTGTGTGTTGTGTATGTGGTGTGTTGTGTGTGTGTGTTTTGTGTGTATGTGTGTGTGTTTGCCTTCACTATGTATGCATATGTGGAGACCAGAGACCAATGAGGAAGTTATAAGCATACACCATCATACCCAGCTTTTCTGTAGATGCTGGGGATCTAAGCACAGTTTCCCTCACTTGCTCAGCAAGTCCTTTGCCCACTAAGCTCTCTCCCCAGCTCCACACCTAGGCTCTTTACAGGACCAGCAGCGTGGCCCGAGTGTCCTTTATTCCCAATCTTTGTTTACTACAACTCCACTGACATATTGGGGTTGCTTTCTTGGAGGGCTGCTTTCATTCTCTTGGTAAATTAAATCTAGGATCTTACCTATCTGTCTGTGCCCTGATGGCTTGTAAAATTTTCTTTTCTCCCTCCTCAGTTCAAGGCAGACAAACAAGGATAGAGATTAAGCTTAACAAGTAAAGCACAGGCCCTAAAGAATCTGGAAACGAGGTGAAAGTGTCGTCCTCTCCTAGCTAGGTTAGGTTCAGGGCAGCCAGGATGGAGTCAGAGAGCTGCTTGACAACACCCGAGGCCACTGTCAGCTCTGTGACTCTCCCTCCAGAAAAAGGGGCCAGCTCTGTGCGAACATATTCTTGCCCAGGAGTTTGGTTTCTTCTGTCCGAGCGCCTGGCACAGTGGGACCAACGTGAGCAGTCACCTGGCAGGGCAGAGAAAAAGCCTAGCAGTCCCCAGGCTCAGGTGACAGGGCCAGGCCCAGGAGACGGGGATGTTGACTGGGGCTTTAACAGCTCTGTTGATGCCAATCTCAGGCAAAAACCTGATATTTCCACTTGGAATAACAAGAAACAGTCAAGAAGATTGGAGAGAGGTCAGTGGACAAGGAGAGCCCTCTGCAGGTCTTGCCGGGTGATGCCAGAACAGAGCAGGGTAGCCCCTGCTGGACAGGGTTTTCAGAAGCCCCCGGAGATGATGATGATGGTGGCAGTGATGGTGACAGTGATGGTGACAGTGATAATGGCAGTGGTAGTGGCAAGGAGAAGGAGAGAGGGTGAAAGAGAAAAACACAACTTTAAATAAACAACCCTCAAGAAGTAGATACTATTTATTGTGGTTTTGATTTGAAATGCCCCTCCCCAAAGGCTCTCAACAGTGGGCCTCAACCTTCCCAGTGCTGTGACCCTTTAATACAGTTCCTCATGCTGTGCTGACCTCCAACCATAGCATTGTTTTTGTTGCTACTTCATAACTGTAATTTTACTACTGGTATGAATCATAATGTAAATATTAATTAGAGCTAGAGGCTTGCCCAAGCATCATGACCCACTGGTTGAGAACCACTGTTCTAGAAAAAAAGCCACCTCCTCTTCTCTCTCTTCCTCTCCCCTTGCCTTTCATCTTTTTCCCCTTTCCCTTGCAGTCCCCCTTCTTCTCTCTCCCTACTCCCTGCCCTTCCACTCTCCCTGAGGTCTGCCTTTCCTTGATTTTACCACGATGCTCAATCTCATATGGCCCAAGAAAAATGGAGACAAACCACCCTGGACTGAATTCCTCCTCTTTTAAGTGTGGCTTGGGTGTTCTGTCAGTCTCCTCTCTCAGATTTAAAAAAAAAAAAAACTAACATTTTCCAAACATAGTGGCTCCTGTCTGTTACCTCAGAACTAGGGAGGCAGAGGCAGCAGGACCCACTGCAGGTCCAAGGCTGCCCTGAACTATGTAGCAAATTCTGGCCAGTCAGGAAGTCATAACAAGATTCTGTCAAGAAAGACAGAAAGAGAGGGAGGGAGGGAGGGAAAGAGGAAGGGAGGGGGAGAGAGGGGGGAGGGAGCGCACAAGGGGAAGGAGGAGGGAAAAAACGAATATATGAAGTTATTTGCTCAAAGTCATGCACCTGCTGTTAGCTAGAGTAGGATTTGAACTCTTCGTTGCCTCTGAAGCTTATATTACCCCATACACCTGTCATATCTCATGAGCACATTTCAGAAACTTCTAGCCTTCTAATGTGCCATTGTTTCTTCCTGTTCTTTCTTTTTTTATTATTAGATATTTTATGTATTTACATTTCAACTGTTATCCCCTTTCCCGGTTTCCCCTCCAGAACTCCCATATCCCATCCCCCTCCCCGTCCCCCTGCTTCTATGAGGGTGCTCCCCCTCCCACCCACCTCCTCCCACCTCCCTGCTCTGGCATTCCCTTACCTTAGGGAAAGGAGCCAACACAGGACCAAAGGCCTCTCCTCCTATTGATGCCAGACAATGCCATCCTCTGCTACAAATGCAGCTGGAGCCATGGGTCCCTCCATGTGTACTCTTTGGTTGGTGGTTTAGTCCCTGGGAGCTCTGGAGGGTCTGGTTGTTGATATTGTTCTTCCTATGGGGTTGCTCTCTAACTCCTCCATTGGGGTCCCTGTGCTCAGTCCAATGGTTGGCTGTGAGCATCCACCTCTGTATTAATCAGGCTCTGGCAGAGCCTCTCATGAGACAGCTCTAACAGGCTCCTGTCAGCAAGCACTCCTTGGCATCTGCAATAGTGTCTGGGTTTGGTGTCTATATATGGAATGGACCCCCCCCCCCAGGTTAGGCAGTCTCTGGATGGCCTTTCCTTCAGTCTCTGCTCCATACTTTGTCCCGTATTTCCTTTACACAGGAGTCCTTCTGGGTTAAAAATTTGGAAATGATTGGAAGTGATCCCATTCCCCAACTAGGGGCCATATCTAACCTCTGGATATGATCGCTACAGGGTCTCCTTCCCCTTTGCTGGAGGGTATTTAGGTAATCTCACCCCTGTCGGGCCCTGGGAGCCTCTTGCTTTCCTGGCATCTGGGACTTGTCAGTGGCTACCCCTAGTTCCCCATCTCCCATTGCTACACACCTCTGTTTAAATTCCTGACCCTCTATATATCATCCCCTTCTCCTCCCGTCTTCCTGTTCCTTCTGGTTAATTGTCCTTGAAATGTTAAGGCTTAGGGGAATGGATACAAAGTATCTTTGCATAACAATATTGGTGATAGTAATAACACCAGCTTCAATTTATATCTCACTCTTTACTTTTAATTATTTCCCTGGGGCTAGAGGCTGAAGGCAGGGTACAGGACTTGCTTAGCATGCATAAGACCCCGGGTTCCATCCACAGGGCTGAAAATAAATAAGGAAATTAATAAATAAATCCCAGGGGAAATTAACATTAAAATATTTCTATTTCTCCGAAATGTTTCTGTCCTGGCTGGTTTTGTGAGTCAACGCGACATAATCTAGAGTAACCAGGGAGGAAGGAGCCTCAGTTGAGGAAATGTCTCCATGAGATCCAGCTGTAAGGCATTTCCTCAATTAGTGATCCATGGGGGAGGGCCAAGCCCATGGTGGGTGGTGTCCTCTCTGGGGTAGGCATCCTGGGTTCTTTAAGAAAGCAGCCTGAGCAAGCCATAAAGAGCAAGACAGTAAACAGCACCCCTCCATGGCCTCCCGTCCTGACTTCTTTCAGCAATGAACAGCAATGTGGAAGTGTCAGCTAAATAACTCCTGCCCTCCACGACTTGCTTTTTGGTCATGGTGATTTGTCACAGCAATAAAAACCCTGATTAAGATAGTCTCTTGATTTTTATCAGTCATTTTGCAGTTGTCTTCATATAACCGTAAGCACCTTGTACGGATATTTTTAAAGATTTACTTATTTTATATATGGGAATACATTGTCACTGTCTTTAGAAACATTAGAAGAGGGCATCGGATCCCATTACAGATGGTTGTGAGCCACCATGTGGTTGCTGGGAATTGAACTCAGGACCTCTGGAAGAGCAGCCAGTGCTCTTAACAACCGAGCCATCTTCCCAGCTCCCTTGTATGAATATTTTATGTCTTGATTTCCTTCCTTCCCCCCTTCCTTTCCTCCTTCACTCTTCCTTCCTTCCTTCCTTTACTTTTTCAGTTTTCTCATGTGACCGCAGCTGGCTTTGAACTTGATGTGTTCATCAGCCCAGGCTGGTCTTGAACTCCTGTTCTTGAAACTCGAGCTTTTGGTCTCTCTCTATGTGTACACACACTCACATCCATAACATAGCACTGGCAATGACTTCTCGGTAGCTGGCTATACCGGATGCTACAGATACTGCATTCCTACAGTGATATGAGGCTCTTGAAGCTGACGGTACCAAATGCTGGCACGGATGCAGAGCAACAGGAATGTGCTGCTAGTGAGACTGCAAAATGGTACCGTTACCCTGGAAGAAAGTTTGGCAGTCACCTGGAAAACTAAACATATTCCTCCCGTGTGACATTGCAACTGTACTCCTTGGTATTTACCACACCCCAGAAAGCTGAAGACTCATCCAAATAAAAACCCTGCACACAGATGTTGATAGCAACTTTATTTAGAATTGACAAACGAATTGTGGTACTTTCTGGCCATGGACCGTCGCTCAGTATCAGAATGAGATGAGTTGTGGAGCTATAAATAGACCTGGAGCAACCTTAAAGGCACAAGTGAAAGAAGCCAATCTGAGGAGCTACAGACTGTATAATTCCAACGCCATGACGCAAAGGCTAAGGGAAGAGTGGGCTGACAGAGGGGCGCGGCGCACAGAGGAAAGCACTCCACGCTGTCATGACGGATACACACCCCTGCAGCCTGTTCCAGGCTTACGGCAAGAGAAACTACACCAAGAGAAAGCTCTAACGTGATCTAGAGACCGGTGGTCACGCTGTGCTAAGTCAGGTTTCCAAGTTGTAAACAAGCTAGTATTCTCACTGGCGATGCTGAGAGTGGGGGAGGCTGGGATATGCCGGGCAGAAGACATACAGAAACTCTTAGTGCCTCTTCTCAATTTATGTGTGTTTGTGTGTGTGTATACAACTTTGTGTGTCCGAGCATGTACACGTGTGTACACACGGAAGCCAGAAGTCAATGTGTTCCTACATCACTCTCACCTTAGTTTGCAAGACAGGGTCTCTCAAGGATTTCACCAGTTCGGTGGGGCTAACGGGCCAGTGAGCTCAGGCAACCTCATGCCTGCCTTCTGCTGGGATTACAAGTGCTTGTCACCACATCCTGCATTTTACACAGGTGCTAAGAATCCAAACTCTGATCCTCATTAGTAGGGCAAGCGCTTCACTGACGGGGCCATCTCCCCAGGTTCCTCTCTTAATTTTTTCCTTCTTGCTATACAATGAAAACTACTCCTTGAAAAAGTCTTTTATATATGCATGCCTATATTCCCAGCACTGAGGACGTGGAGCCAACCTGGGCTAGGCAGGAAGACCTGGGGTTGAGGGTAGAGAGAAGCATCCCAAGTCCTCTAAATGAAGAGCCCAAAGGCAGTGATGAGACACGTGGCTCCCCCATCTCTGTCCAACTCTGGAGTTCAATAGGCTACTTTTTCCGTTTCCCCCATCCATAAATAGAAGAAAGAATAGCTGTGTCACAGGGTTGTCCCAGGAATTAAATGAGCTTCTACTTGACGCATTAGCAGGAGTGGTGTGCAGCAGCCCTATGCAACTCTGTGTCTTTCCGCTGACGGCTTCAGAAGCTACTCCTGGGCAGGGACCTATTCACTTCATAATTGCCTCTACCTAGCACAGTGTGTGTGGCATTTGAACCCCCCTAAGTCTGTTGGGTTGATAGTGAGAGCTAGCCTAGACTTTCCTCTCCGCTGGACATTTCTCAACTTTTTGGCTATTAGCAAAATACATCTCAAAGCCCTTCTATTTACATTGTCTAATTTGATCTGCAGCCCAGGTGATGCAGGCAGAAGAGGGCTGTTTGCCCAGGCCCACACTCTGAGACAGACAGAATTACTACAGCTTAGAGAAGTGAAGGGACCTCTATGGGTCACCACTATCGGTGACAGTGATGGAGCCTTTGGCCCCTATCTCCGCAGACTGCAGACCTCTTTCTCTCTGGCTGCTGCCTTTTGCATCAGAGGTCTCTTAAAAAATACAGCCTTGTCCTGCTGGACCTGGTCTATCTGAGAGCACCACCTTCACCCAGTCCCTGCTGGGGATCATGAACTGCAAACTCCCAGATGGCCCCCGAAATCAAATATTTTATTTCCAATGCCTCTATTTTCCCAGAATGAGGAGCATGCTAGGGTCTTCCCCCCCTCCCATAAAGAGGTGAAAGATGACTCTCGGTGTCCAGGAGGAGGGACTTTGGCTAAAAATAGCTGTGGCGTGTGGATTAGCCAGAGTGGTACCCAGGATTGGGGAAGGGAGAGGGACGCTGTGGAGCTGTAGCCAGACTGGTTGCCATAGAAACGAGAGAGGAGCAGGGGAACCTGGGAAGTGGGGATGACACAGATACCAAGTCCTAGTCTGAGCTGCCGTTACATTCAGGAGAAACGGCAGTGTCTGCGGCTCCCACTCTCAGAGGGGACCTAGGGTATTGGGGGAGATGGTGTCAGGGACATGGACTCCAACCCCCAAGGGTCTCTGCTGCTGGCTACTCTCCTCTTCAGGCTCTGTGAGTTGAGTTGTGGGACTTGGGGTTTGGGCCCCTATTTCTAAGCCAAGAGGGGTTTGGGTGGAGCTGGCTCCTGAGGGAGTTTTCACCAGACAGACCTCTTTCCAAAAGATAAGCCCCCCTCTCCCCACCCCCACCCCGTACTGGCCAGCACTCTCTAGAGGTAGGAAGAGCTCGCCAAGAAAATGTGGTGCTGGGATCTTACTGAAAGGGGTCACAGCATGCCTAGGAACTGTGGTCTGAAGAGCTGGAGTTCTTTGGAGGGAAGAGGCAGAAATGAAGATGTTGCTCTTCAGGTGGTGGACACTGCACATCTTCCCTGCCCTGTGAAGACGAGGCCGTTCCTCAGGACGGCAAGAGCTAGGGTGCAGTCAGAAGGCTCTCTGGGCAGTCGGTGTTCAGGGGGTGATCAGACACTGGGAGTCCTTCCCCATTCCTGGGCACAGATGGAGGTCAGATTACCAAAGACCTTAAGAAGGACATCTAGAAGCCCACTGAAGCTAATGTTAGGCTGAAAGAGACCTGGGGTCTTAAGGCACTGAAAACTTACAGATCACTTGCTGAGGACGCCCTGGGCTACAGAGAGGGAAAAGCAAGCCTGCTGTTGGGGGAGGGGAAGATCTTAATCTGCCATTGCCAGAGTGTCCCTGGGCTGTGTCTCTTGACTTCCATGAAAAAAATAAGTGTGTGGGGTCTCCTTAGGATACAAACCATCTTTTCGTGGTTCCTCCTTCTACCTTTATTTAACGTACACACACCCTCCAAAGGTCTGGCTGTGGAACACTTGGCTCCAAAATTTAAAAATTGGAATGTCGGATCTGTGGTTACACATCCACACAGTTTCTCCCTAGGATCTGGTCCAAACATCCAAACCATCTGAGATCTCTGTGTCATATCTCTGCCCCCACAGGGCCTCCTGCCCCCCCCAGCTCTCCTGCCCCACCCCTCACCCCGAATGAGTGATGACAAATCCCAGGAAAGAGAAGGGAAGGTTGATGAGTCTTAAATCCTCGTTCTACAGACTTCTGTTCATATGGTTCGTCTCTCTTAGGGGGCCGTGAGAGCCTAGGGAAGGACCCTGGACATCCCGTCTCTCCGGGAAGATTTTAACACAGAGTGCTTCTCAGGGGGAAGAATTCGAAGCAAAACCAGGTGGGTTTTGCATGGAATCTGGGCTTTGTGTTGAATGTGCACTTCAGGACATATGGCAGATGTGGGTGGGGTTGCTGTAGGGTAGCGACTGCAAAGCAGGAAACTGGGAGGGGGATCAATGTGGGTGTTTGCTGTTTCGATTGGTCTGATTTCTCATCTCGTAGGAAGCATGGGGCTCTAAGAGATACTAGACTATCGTAACTCTGGATGGCCTGGTGCTTCCTTCATCCTGGCTGTGGGCAATCGACGTCACGTGGCCTCCAGTCTCCCATTGCCAACCCTTTTCAGCATGTCTCCTTTGGGAAAGAGCCCCGGGGGGGGGAAATGGGCTGGTGTCAGAGCACCAGTGACCATGGCGGAGTGGTTAGAATTGCCAGTGGGAATCTCCTAATGCTGGGAACATTCAACCTTTGCACGCTGGAGGTTTTCTGCGCAAAGCCTGCATTTCTTTCTCCCTGGTAAGTCGGATGGAGAAAAGGTGTAGCAGGAAGTGGAAAGAGTGAGGCAGGGAGAAAACTGAGGGAAATGGTCTTGGTGTGACTTCAAAACTGTCTTCAGGTGGGTCTTCTGGTAGGAAGCTGAAGAGTTCTGGGGGAAGGGATAATAGCCGGAGAAAGGTTGTGGAAGTCCTCGTGACAGAGGGAGCTTTGTATAGAGAAGGAACTGCCAAGAAGTCCACCTCTTCAGAACCCCAAATGTCTGATCGGGACGCCTGTGAGGTGCTCCATACACCGGCTTGAGGTAGTGACGCTGAGATCTGTGACATCGAGATCTCTAAAGCCCCCTTCTTACTGAACTATGACACCCAGTTTGTGCTCTTTTCCCTGTGTAACCCTTACAACTTTTTCTTAACCTTTGTTTTTATTTTATGTGAGTGGATATCTACCCTCATGTATGATGTCTGTGCATCACCCCGGGAGGCCAGAAGAGGGCGAGAGACTGGAGTTACAGCCGGTTGTGAGCCGCCTTGTGGGTGCTGGGAATCGAAATCAGATCCGCTGGAAGAGCAACCAGTGAGCCTTTTGAGCCATCTCTCCAGCCGCACCCCTCCTCCCAACTTTCTGAGCTTTGTGGGATGTTAGGGTGGTCGTTCCCAATCCACCACTGGGAGGAAACTGAGGCTAAGAGACAGGAAGGGAGAGACGCTCACAGCATTGGCCGGATCCATCAACTCGGCACACCTTTATTAAGACCCCGCAGGATCCCCGCTGCGGCCGCCATGGCGCAGGAGAACGCCGCTTTCTCTCCCGGGTCGGAGGAGCCACCGCGGCGCCGCGGTCGCCAGCGCTACGTGGAGAAGGACGGGCGCTGCAACGTGCAGCAGGGCAACGTCCGCGAGACCTACCGCTACCTGACCGACCTGTTCACCACGCTGGTAGATCTGCAGTGGCGCCTCAGCCTGCTCTTCTTCGTGCTCGCCTACGCGCTCACCTGGCTCTTCTTCGGCGCCATCTGGTGGCTCATCGCCTACGGCCGCGGCGACCTGGAGCACCTGGAGGACACCGCGTGGACACCGTGCGTCAACAACCTCAACGGCTTCGTGGCCGCCTTCCTCTTCTCCATCGAGACAGAAACCACCATCGGCTATGGGCACCGTGTCATCACCGACCAGTGCCCCGAGGGCATCGTGCTGCTGCTGTTGCAAGCCATCCTGGGCTCCATGGTGAACGCTTTCATGGTGGGCTGCATGTTCGTCAAGATCTCGCAGCCCAACAAGCGCGCCGCCACGCTCGTCTTCTCCTCGCACGCCGTGGTGTCTCTGCGCGACGGGCGCCTCTGTCTCATGTTTCGCGTGGGGGACCTGCGATCCTCGCACATCGTCGAGGCCTCCATCCGCGCCAAGCTCATCCGCTCGCGCCAGACGCTCGAGGGCGAGTTCATCCCTCTGCACCAGACCGACCTCAGCGTGGGCTTCGACACGGGGGACGACCGCCTCTTCCTCGTCTCACCTCTCGTCATCAGCCATGAGATCGACGCCGCCAGCCCCTTCTGGGAGGCATCGCGCCGCGCCCTCGAGAGGGACGACTTCGAGATCGTAGTCATTCTCGAGGGCATGGTGGAAGCCACGGGTGCGGGCAGGCTGGAGGATGGGAGCAGGGATACAGGGCAAGGGCAAGAAAAGCAGGCAGGGGGAGTGCGGGGAGATGGACAGAGAGTGGAGCGTAGGGTGACAGGCGGGGGAGGGATGCTGGGGCAGGCCTGATGATGAAAGGGATGGACAGGGTGACTTTGCAGAGTCAAGAACAGCTTGGAAGGGTTCTATGAAAAGCCGCTAGCTTGAGGCCCTGGCCTGACAGGTATGTCACTTTGAACTGCACTTTATATCTCTAAATTCATTTAAGCCCAGCAAAGCTCCCCTGGAGGTTACTTATGACTATGCTTACTTTTCAGAGAATGAGTAGCCCCAAAGAAAGGTCCCATAAATAGCCCGCTGTCACAAGCCAGTAAATAGCACAGCCTGGATTGAACTCAGGGCATTTATCTTCAGTGCTTCCTGGCACGGTGTTGGGATGAAGGTTAAGTGCCTGGTTCTTGAAGCCCAACGGTCCATAGTTCTGGAATTTAAGTCTGCCAAGGAGGCAAACTTAGGGGTAGGAAGGTGATAACTGGTCTCACTTCTGTCCCCGTTACCCCATCCGTCTGGTCTTAACTTCCATTGGTGTTGCCATTTCTAGCCCCCTTCCAGAAGGAACGGTGACGTCAATACCTTCACTCAGGCCTACACTGTCAAGAGCTTGGGAGCAGGTAGGAAAAGACTAGTTAGTATAGGAGCCAAAAACAGGTCCTCTAAGTAAGGTCCAAGCCATCAGGGAGCGTGAGGAAAATGCAGGTGAACCAAGGGGCCACTAGGAGGAGCTGCGGCGCTGCTACGGACAGACTTGCTCCCTGCTGCTAGCCTTTGAAACCCGGCTCCTGCCTCTAGGCAAAACCGCTTCTGCTTCTTGGCCACCTCAGTTCTTCCCACTCCCCACTCCTCCTTCACTCCGATTTTGCTGGTCCTAACCCATCCCCTTCCTGTATTGCTCCTTCTGTCTCTGCAGCGTCCCTTCCTCTGACACTATCTCGGGCAGGTTTCTAATAGGGACTTTCATCTGCCTCCACTTCCCACCCATTCCTACTGCCCCAAGCCCAATCCCTGCTTCTCATGCCTTCTCCCTGCAGAGGCCCTGGTGGCTTCTCCTTCCCGCCTTCACATCTTAATCCATCTTTGCCAAAGAATACCAATGTCCCCAAGACGTCTCAGGGCCAGACTTTCAATGTCAGAGCCCATCTCTGGTTAGCAAACGTTTACTCCTCTGTTTCTGAGATGGATTCTGGTTTGGGGAGATTCTGAGGTAGGAACAAAATGATCTGCCCCGAGAGGAGGGTGCAAAAACCGAACAGAGAAGACAGGACACAGGCTCGGGGCAAGAACTGGGAAGGGCAGTTTAAAGGACAAGGGGGCGGGAGCTTGTTTGATGTTTCTAGAGATAAAGCTGGAAAGGACGGTAGTATTTTGGGATTCAAACTACTTTTGAAAAGCAAGAATAATGAGCCAAAACCCAACATGATGACATTTAAGGGGAATAAATATAAAATTCTACATTTAGGCTTTAAAAAAAATCACTTATGTAAGCTCAGTATGGAAAGGCTCCGGTGGAGAAAGAACTGGGGGTTTTAGTTGGCCACAGGCTTGCTGTAGCAACGTGATGCAGCTTCCAGAGGCGTTTATGTAATGTCATCACGGGCCGCTTCACTAAAGCATCTTGGTAAGAAGCAAGAGATAGTAAGCCTTCTCTTACGCACAGATGAGGCCACAGTTGGAGAAATGTATGGCACTTCAGACCCTGACCTGGGCCTCCGTGATTTCCAATGAGGACAGAAAGCTTTGGGGGAGTCAGAGGAAGTAAGAGACGGTCATGAGGTCATGAGTGTTCAGTCTGAGGAAGAGAAGATGCAAGGGAACCCCGGGCTGTATTTACAGACACTCAGGGGCACAGGTCCCGGGAGACAGATTTCAGTTTGCGTAAGAGATAACCCAGGGGGGTTGGGGATTTAGCTCAGTGGTAGAGCGCTTGCCTATAGGCAAGCGCAAGGCCCTGGGTTCGGCCCCAGCTCTGAAAAAAAGAAAAAAGAAAAAAAAAAAAAGAGATAACCCAGGGCCAGAGAGATGGTTCAGCTTGCCACCACATCTGATAACCTGAGTTGAATTACCAGGTCTCACACTGTGGAGTCAACCGCCTCCCCGAGTTGTCCTCTGACCTCCACACACATACGAATGCATGCTTATAGACTCACATGAATGTAATACACTTTTGTAAGGATCCAGACAATTGTCACCATCACACCGAGGACTGGGCTTCTGGTGCAGTGGCAAGCTTTCAATCCTGGACCGTAATCAGCTCAGCTAGTTGCCCATTGCTTGGGGGCGGGTGGAGGTGTCTCTGTGGGAAACAGCGAGGTTAATTTTAAGGTTAAGCTTCTCGAAGGAGAGTAGGGGGAGCAGGTTGGCAAATGGAGAAGAGGGCTGACCAATGAGAGGTGGGACTTTCGGGGAGAGAAGAGGGTTGTGGGATGACAGACAGGAGCAGGAATCCTTTGGCAGAGATCCCCCTGACTAATGCCTCTTCTCCTCCCCCCAGGAATGACGTGCCAAGCTCGAAGCTCGTACCTGGTAGACGAAGTGTTGTGGGGCCACCGATTCACATCCGTGCTCACCCTGGAGGACGGTTTCTATGAGGTGGACTACGCTAGCTTCCATGAAACCTTTGAGGTGCCCACACCCTCATGCAGTGCTCGGGAACTGGCAGAAGCTGCAGCCCGCCTTGACGCCCATCTCTACTGGTCCATCCCCAGCAGGCTGGATGAGAAGGTGGAGGAAGAAGGGGCTGGGGAGGGGGCAGGCGCAGGAGATGGAGCTGACAAGGAGCAAAATGGCTGCCTGCCACCCCCGGAGAGTGAGTCCAAGGTGTGACTGGTTTTCTACAACCCCCTGTGGCAGACCAGGGGGCCAGACACAGGTCCATGGAGGCTGCAGAATGGAGATGGAAGTAGAGGAGGCAGGCAGTGTCCCAAGGAATGGTTAACGTTGGGAGAGGCCCACTGAGTCCAGGATCCAGTGGGGAAGGCCCAAGGTCCTGGTTTGAGGAAAATAGAGGGTGGGGGTGGAGAGAGATCATATCGGTCTGTCTGTGTTTGACTTTGACATCTGTTCATGGGTGGATGGATAGACAGAAGGATGGGCTTATGGGGGTTGAATGGGAAGGTGGGCAGAAAGAGACAGTCAATGGATAGCTTGGGTGGATTGACAGTTGGTGAACGGCCGGTGCAGCACTCCTTTGTGCAAAATCTACAGGCACCCTTTTCTTCCAGGCATGGGTAGCCTTGAACCAGGGTCCATGGCTTAGGGAGCAGATTGTCAGGTAGACTGCAGTCCCCACTCACCACCCCCCAACTGGCCTCCCTATGTGTGGCATGCCTGCCCAACTAGACAAAGTGGCCACAGAGAAGAAAGCACTGGGTGGAGGTGGGCACAGATGTGGGTGCCCTCCCCACCTTCACTGTCCCATACCGATGGGTCAGAAAGGTGCCAATGGCCTTAATCCTCAGGTTACAGGCAAACAAGCGGTGGAGGTAAACCCGGAGCAGGGGCCCTGGAGAGGGACCTGAGGAGACCCAAGGACAACTATTTTTCGAGAGAGAGGAATGAAACCTTGCAGGTACTGCCGGAGAAGCAAGAAGGCAGAGAGAGATTCCGAAGGAAAAGAAAGGCCATGGGAGGGGTTGGGGATTTAGCTCAGCGGCTTGCCTAGCGAGCGCAAGGCCCTGGGTTCGGTCCCCAGCTCCGGAAAAAAAAAAGGCCATGGGAGAGACTTAATAAGGGGTTTTATGAGGGAACCCAAATCCCTGGGGAAAGTAGTTTATCCTTGGGGCACAGTGGCAGGGGCTCATTCAGAACAGTGACTAAGTGTCAGGTGTGATATTCAAAGACCTGTTCCTAACACTGGAGCACAGCACAGGTGGAGGTCAGAAATACCCACAGCAACTGAAGGACGTGGGGCTCACAATGGGAGCCCACACAAGCGGTTATAGCCACAAGTGAGGGAGGGCATTAGCAACCAGGAAGCTAAGGATTGAGTAAGGCAGGGGGGAATGGTGGGAGCCAGCAGTTACAAAGCTTTACTCAGCGGGATGGGCTTGTTAAAACACAGATTACCGGTCCTGCTCCCAGCATTCTGACTCAATAGGTCTGGGACGGAAACCAAAAATCTGCACGTCTAGCTAGTTCCCAGACCTAGCAGGTTCCCAGATCATGGTGACACTGTCTGTCTGGGCGCTACACTTGGATGAGGCATCTAAGCAGAGGAGAAGCTGGAAGGCGCTGAAAAGAAGCCCAGGACCCTTAAGGAACAGAGAAACAAGAAGGGGAATGTTGGGGAGCGAGGACCCAGGCCCAGGCTTAAAGAGCTTAACTTTGGGTCCAAGAACGGAAACATCACTGATAACTGGCCAGTAGCACCCGAGAAGGCAACAGAGACAGAGAAGGACTCCTGAGGAGGCAGTAGGGAGCTGCAGCTGAATGGGCTTTACCACAAAGGACTGGCTCTCTTATAAGACTCACAAGGCAAGACTGACTGGGTGAGAAAATGGAACCTATATTTACAGTTGTCTGCTGTCTGCCACCTGTCCTCCCAGGACAGGGCACACTGGAGACACTCACATCCCCTCTCCACTGCATCTTGTCTCAGTCACTGGTCTTGTCTCAGTCATCCTGGGATGGTGAGGTGAGAGCAACGGCAAGGCATGGCAAGGGACCTGAGACTGGCCCCCTGGAACCAAGTGTAGCCCAAGTGAACATGTCCTCTGATGGGACTGGTTCGAACCTTGGACCCCTGGCTACACCCATCCCTGCCCTTGAATAAAAGTCTGCTGCTCTGTCCCAGGCTAAGAAGCCGGCATCCAACGGGGCCCTGCGCCTCCCTCCCAGTCCCCATCTCAGCATGGGTCCACTCAGAGAGGACTCAAAGCTGTCTGTTGCCCCTCCCCTTCCGTCCAGCAATGGACCCAGGTTTCAGGGCCAGCTGGGTCACTCTCAGCGATGAGGTCCGTCCCACGTACACATATTGAACCTGAGCACAGGGAGCAAGCAGGGTTTGAATTCGGGGGAAAAACATGGAGTCGAGACAAGAGGGGTGGGGTGTTTGGTACCCACATACAAAACACTGGAATGGAGACATTGAAGCTGCTCCTGGAAGTCACCGAGATGCCGCCACCACTCAGGGCCCCACTGTCCAGGGCACAGACAGGAGACCTGTTTTCTAACACCAATGCCGAGGTTCACTGGTTACTTCTAGGACTCTCAGCAAGACATATTCTCTGGGCCTCCGTCCCTTATCTGTAAACAACAACAAAAAAATGATACATTTATGTGGCAAACCCAGTAACGCTCAATAAACGTTCAACCACTGAATGAAGAGGGCAGACCGGATGCTGCTGGAAATGCAGGACAGCCGAGACTTAGGGCCGGAGAACCCATTAGGCGGGGAGCTGCAGCCAGTAGACAAGTCCTGGCATCAGATGTAGGCAGATGCAGCAGCTCTGTGTACACAGAGGACACAGGCCCTCCCCACGCTGCCATGTTCTGAGGCTCCCATTCGGCTGCTGTCAGAGAATAATTAAGGTCAGGAGGAAAAAGACTGAGGCCCCAGGGCCTGGTGGGAGGAGTCTGGTCCAAGACTAGTTCAACCAGGAGAAGGAGACCAGAGAAGGGTGCGCCCCAGTCTGGGGAGCTCAGGAAGCCTTGTCCCTGGAAGCTCTGTAAAACAGGCAAAGCTCAGCTGGAGCTCACCCCCTCTTCCTATGTTCCCCTCACCAAATAGAAGCCCCATTAGGAGGCTCTGCACAGACATTTGGGGCAACAGATGGGACCCAGGCATCCCCCTCCTACAGTTGGTGGGTAACAAGGCCCACGGAGGACAGATGGTGTTTATGGTGGGAAGAGAGGCCTGGGTTGTCCGCCTTACCACCACCCCACTCCACCCCACCCCCATCCCCCCAGGCTGCCTCTTACAGCTTCATGGCGCAAGAAGACACAACAGGCCCTGAGTTTTATAAAACCAGTTTATTCACATTTTAGAAAAACTAGTTTGAGGGCAGGAACTGGCCTTCCTACAACATGAGTGTGAAACTAAGAACCAGGAAACTTGACGGAAGGTGGGAAGAGGGGAGCCATGTCTCCCGCTCCCAGGTGGCGACAGACAGACCGGTCAAATAAATTAAAGGAGGGCTGGACGGAGGGAGAGGGTATCCAGGCAACCAGAGGAGGGGTGGCACTGACTGGAAGACAGTTGACACCTGCAAGAACTGGAGAGAGCATGTGGAGTAGCCTGAGGAAGGGGGCTCCTTTTGACCCCCTCACCCTGCTACGTGATCCTGCAGGACTGTGCTGGCTGCTTCTCTGCCAGAGGGAGCCCAGGAACAGCTCAGCACAGGAAGCCTGAGGAAGACCGGGCTTGGGGGTTCCTTTCCCTCACCTGGGGTGCTACAGATCACCGCTTCCTCAGCCTCTTCATAAAACAGCAGGTGATGGTAGCGAGGATGCTGGCTCCCGTAACTAGGGCGACTCCTGTACCCACCAACAAGGGCACAAACAGGGTATCCAGAGCTGGCGGGAAAGAAGGCAGGCTCTGCTCAGAGTGTGTCATGGTCCTCCACCTGCTGTCACTCGGGTCCCTCCCCGAGGGAGGGCTGAGCGTCATCCCTGCCAACCCACAACCTCCCATCTCAGACTCAGCCAGCTCGGGGACGGGGACGCAAAGGGATGTGGGAAAAGGACAGCAAGGGAAGACAGGAAGATGGAAAGGGGACAAGCAGGGCAGGGGCAGGTGGGTAGAGGGTGGTAGTCACTCACCATGCGTGTAGGGGTAGACCGTGACGGGCCCGGAGCGCGCACTGCCTGCCTGGTACCAGCTATAGTCAGCGTGCTGCACCCAGGCGCTGGGCGCACAGTGGTATATGCCTTCGTCCTCGGGCCCCAAGCTGTGCAGTCTCAGCCGATGACTTCTGGGTCCCACCAGCTCCACACTGACAGGACTCCCTCCAGGCCGGACTCCCAGCTCTGCCACACCGTCCTGACCCACTCCACCCACAAGCTGAGCAGGACCAGAGCTCAGTTCGCCCTCCTCTGGTCTCTCCACCCACCAGCTGGCTGCTAGTCGCAGCCCCGGGGGGCCGCCCCGCACAGAGATGTTACACAGCAGGGAGGCGGTCTCTCCCCGGTACACAGTGCCCCCTGCTAGCCACGCCACGGCCTCTAGCACCACGCCTGTAGAGCAAAGAACACGGGGGTTACAGGGTGAAGGCTCAGGGGCTAAGGGGTTAGGAAATAAATTCTATACGCTCTGAACCTTGTCAAGGGCTCAACGTCCTCTCACCTTCTTCTCTCACATGCACCGGGAGAGGCCGGGAACGAGCACTGGCTGCTTCACGAAGCCGGGTCCCAGAGCCTCGAACGTAGGCTTTGGCGAGGCAGCGGTAGGTGCCCGCGTCAGCGGGCCTGGCAGCCTCCAGCCGTAGTCGGTAGGTTCTGGATGCTACTTTCTCCATGGCAATGTGCCTGTCTTCATAGCCAGGGCCCAGGCTGCCTATACCTTCTGTGTCCAGCTGGGCCACCAGGCGTCCAGGCCCTGGAGCCCCTGCAGGGGCCATCTCCCAGCCCACAGAGTATGCAGCATGACGGCCTGCTGGGGGCAATGCCCCCGACACATTACACAGCAGTTCCAAGGGTTCCCCTGGGCCAATCCGCCGTTCACCAGGTCCCACTGTCACTGCTAGCTGGCTGGCTGAAACACAGCAGGAGATGGGAGGCATCACAGGGACGCCCGGGGCCTCACCTGTAATTCCTCTTTGCAGAAATTTAGAGGCCTCTTATATGTCCCTCACCCCAGGACCTGAATTTTACCCTTCCACTGTAGCCCTTGTGCCTCCACATCCAATTTTTGAGCAGAGAAAACACAAATAGAGAATAAAGAGTGTCTACAAGACTGCTCGTTCTCTGGAAGAGGAACTCTGTGGTCAGTTGATGGCCATGTTACACCCTCTGATACCGGCTGAGATATCCACTCAGTTAGATATGTGATACTCACACAGTGTCTGCACATCCACATGAGCCAGGACTGCCCTCTTCTCTGCGACCTGAACCCAGGAGCCATCAGGATCTTGAATCCACTCAGCGGCAGTGCAGTGGTAGGTGCCGGAGTCTCCAGCCTGGGCACCCCCAACCACCATGCGGTACCGATCAGTCCCTTCCTTGCTCAGCCGAAGCTCCCCGGCAACCAGCCTCTCAGCATAGGGAGCTCCGGCCTCCACAGCCATGTCAGAGCGCAGTCCCACTACTTCCTGTAGGGTGGCTCGCCCCACTGGCGCCTCAGGAATGGCTCTCCCAAAAGACACCGACAGGTGTGTGTGTTTCTTCGTTTTGGTCTGAGCCAGGCAGCCCAGCGCCAGCTCTTGCCCCTCATGTACTGTGAGGCGTGACGGGGAGGTTGCCACCTGGCGTCCTCGGGGCCCTGGAGGGGCAGCAGATACCTGCAGCTCATCTGGAAGAACTGGAGAGAAAGGCTTTAGTGAGAGCGGGCTGGGAGGCAGCATCCCTCCTGTTTCCTGTGTATCTCCTACGTGGCTACATACTCTGTAGGCTCACGGAGGGCAAGCACTGTATGCGGTATCTTTCCTCTCTAACTCAGAGATGCCAAGCTTGGTCTGAGCACATTAGGGTGTTCAATAAATGCTTGCTGAATGTCACAGAACAAGCCTACTGACACCCACTCTGATGTCTGAGGCTGACCCATTTTAAACACTCAGAAAAGTAATTCTGTCTTCCCTCTCTAAAGATAAAAGAGGCCAGACTTGATGGTGCCAGCCTATAATCCCAGCTACCCAAAAAGCTAAGGCTTAGAAGGATAAAGTTCAAGGCCCATCTGGGCTACAGAACAAGTTCAGCGCAGGTCTGGTCAACTTAGAAAGTTTCTGCTTTGGGGGCTGGAGAGATGGCTCAGTGGTTAAGAGCACTGACTGCTCTTCCAGAGGCCCTGAGATCAATTCCTAGGACTCACATGGTGGTTCACAACCACCTGTAATGGGGTCTGATGCCCTCTTCTGGTGTGTCTGAAGACAGCAACAATGTACTCACATATATAAAACAAAAAAAATTTTTTTTTCTAAAAAGAGAAAGTTTCTGCTTCATCCCATCCCCCACCAAAAGAAAGAAACTGATGGGAAGATGGGCTTGATGGCACTGGAGCTGACACAAGACTGCCTGGGCTACACAGAGAATTGTGGGAGTACTGCCACGAGTTCCGGGCCAACCTAGGCTAGTGAGTTGTAAGCCAGCCTGGGCTACAAGAGTGAGCCCTCAAAAAGCAACACAGAGAATGTAGCTTAGAAGAGTGTTTCCCTGGTATGCTTCACGCTGTGGCAGGTTCAATCTCCGGTACTGAGAAGATGGGGGAGGGGAGAGAAGAGGAGAAGGAAGAGGAAGCAAGAGGAGGAGGAAGAAAGACCAGATCTGAGCGTTCTGGCTTACGCCGATAACCCCAGTACTTGAGAGGCTCTCTCACCACCCAGCTCAGAGCCCAGTACCTCTCAGCTCCACCTTGGCACTGTAGTTGCCCAGGTACTGAGTATCCGTAGAGGGGGTGTAGCACTCATAAAAGCCAGAGTCCTGGGCCTGCAGGCGAGCAATCTTGAGCACCACGGAGTCCCCCTTCAGGCGCTGCACCTGCAGGTCACCAGATGCCACTCGAGGCCCAAAGACAGCATAGGAGAACTGGCTGTCCTTGGTGCTGATGATGCCTAGTGACGTAGCTGGGGCCTCGGGTCTGTACATGAACCACTCGAAGTCTTGCTGGGAAGGGCCCTCATAGTCACTCACATTGCAGGAGATAGAGACAGCGGTGCCAGCCACACGGTAAAGAGGCCCCTTGGGGACGTGCACCTGCCGGGCGTAGCACCTGGCTCCTGCGGGGGAGGGGGCGGGGGGAAAGGCAGAGAGATTTGGAATCTTTTCAGAAAGAACGGGTCCCCACTCACTGGCCAGTATCATCAGCACCATTCTTGACTGCTGACCTAGGGAAGGTCAGAACGTAGCTGGGCCTAAGACACAGATGGGAACTTGGAAGAGCTGCTGGGGCACAAGACACCAGCATCTCAGCATAGGACATAGGTTCAGATCCACCGGAACAGAGGAAAACTCTCTCTCTAGCTAACTAGAGGCAGAGCACCTGTGTGAACAAGAGAGTCCGTTTGGAGTCTGGGGTATAGACGGCCCAGTAAGTAAAATGCTTTTGGGCAACCATCAGGACCTGAGTTCAATTCCCTGCAACTATGTAAAAGTTCAGCATGGTGACTGGGGAGTGACCTGACGGCCTGGGTTTGATCCCCAGAATATACAAGGGAAGGAAAGAACTGAATCCTGAAAGTTGTCCTCTGATCTACACGCACGCACGCACGCACGCACGCACGCACGCACGCACGCACGCAGTAACAAATGATAATAAAAAATGCAGTGGACGGTGCAATGGCCCCTGATTGACCTCTGACTTTTACCCAGACACCCATACACACACACTTGCACCGTGCATACCTGTGAACCCTCATACGCACGCCATTAGAAATAAGAAATAATAGACTGACTCCTGACTCACCAGTTCTTGGCTGGATCTTTATCGCTGGGGCCCCATGCATGTCTAGGGGCTCAGATAGAACTTCTAGCTAAGGGATTCTGAGGCTTTTGCTGGATGGGGTGCTGACAAAATCCTACAGAAAGGCTGCCTGGCTTAGCTCTGTCACCTGCGCTAGACAATGGAGCCAGTGGCTCAGGCTGGCTGGGGTACTGCACTGGACCGGGCACCATGCTGGACAGGGCACGGGCCTGGCCAGTCCTCACCACACAATACCCTCCCCACTACAGCTGTGCCATGAGCTCACTGCTTCTTCCAGCCCACAGGGCTACACAAGCAGCTGTGGCTTCTAGGGCAAGAACCAGGCTCTGCCCAGGCCTGGAGCAAAAGATCCCTTCCCCCGCACCCCAGAGTCTGTCAACCTTCTGGCTAACCCAGATGATGCACTACACACAGCTCTCAAACAAAAGCTTTCATTTACATACGATTTGCCTGTAGTGTGCAGCGCTTACGTAAGCCTCCTTTCTATAAGGAGACCCTAAACACCTGCTGCCCCTTCCCCTCTCTCTCTCCCTCCCTCCCTCTACCCATTCTACCACCACCCTTGTCCCAACAGACAGCTGGATCCAAAACCTTAGAGAGTTTAGCTCCTTTCTCCTCTCCACCGTTCCATAGCTGTGTCTAGGTAAGACCACACAACCCTAGAATGCAAGGAGGGCTGTCAATCATTTCACAGAGGAGGGAAATAAACTCTCCCAGAGAGCACCTCTAGGGAGCACTGTGACTAGGTTCTAAACCCAGATGTGAGTCTAGAGCTCTCTCCTTGCTCTCCTAGCCAACACAGAAGAACTGGCGGGTGGGGAGGATCATCTCTCTTCTAGATGAGAAAAGTAAAGTGAAATGTGACACTCTGACCAAGTCCCTGACCTCTCTGGAGGGCCTCTACACACCCCTGAAGAGGGACAAAACCAAGAAGGAGGCGAGGAGATGCTTCCAAGGAGAGTCCTGTAATTTCCAGGATTCCGGAGGGGAGGGGAGTCCACAGCTTGCCGGGAACCACCCAGGAGCCTGAGAGCCTGCTCTCCAGTTCTTGCTCCTTTTCTTCCTCTGGCTACGTCACTCAGAGAACACATGACCACCGCTTGAGGCACAGCTGGAGTCAGAAAGCCAACATGGGACCAATCCTTTCCCCTCCTGGGTCTCAGTTTCTCTTTTAGAAGTAAGAGCTTTCAGTTCTGACACTGAACCCGTGTGCGTGTGACTCAGGCACCCAATTTCATAATCAGGATGACGATGGTAAAGACAGCCAAGATGACACCGTCCTGGCTGCCCATGGGTAGACTCTGCTGAGAAGGTCCCCTCCCACCTTCCTGGTTCCACACATGCTGATGCTTGTCGATCCCCACGTGAAAGTTGTCTCCACAGCCTCAGGAAGTAGGTGGCCTCAAGGTTCTCTCTTGTCAGGTCACCTCCTTTCTAACAGTCAGAGGTCTGCTCTGAAGTCAGATCTGAGTTCAAATCCCCCCCCCCCACTGGAACTCTCTCTGGAACGTAATACTTCACGTCCCTCGCCTGTGAAGTGAATGCCAGTGCTGAATGCAGTGGCCTAAGATGCCATTCAGCTCCTCTTCCACCCCCGTGCAGCATTCACTCCTCCCAACCTCCCCTGGGCCCATCCCTGCTCCATGAAGCCCACTGGGGGAAAGCAATCGCTAGGCAACCAAGCCCCACAGATCCTTCATCTCCCTACATCACTCGGCCTCCTGTTTTGTTTCCAAAGGAGAGTTTTCAACTTGGTCCCAGAAGGACCAGCAGCAAGGAACCATTCTGTGTGGCACCGTGCAGTTCTGGCATAAACCAGGGAAGGCAGTCGGGGTGCCCCACAGGCTTCTGCCTTGACTATAACACTTTAGATTCCTCCCTATGTGCATATCACACACACACACACACACACACACACACACACACACACACACACACACACACACACAGCAGCCACGATACAAGGTTGGCCCAGAACACACACCACCATAAACACCCACCAGGACAGACACTGGGTGTTTAGAGATCCCAGGTTCAGTTTCCACGGAACCTGGTATCTCCTGAGGCGGGGATGTTGGGACCAACTGAGTCTGACAACCAGCCAAATATCGGAGAGAAATAGAAGGGCAAAGAGGGAACTGGCCCAGGGTGGAGACCTGTGAGGGAGGAAGCCTCAGATGGTGAGGTGTTATGTTAGGAGGTGGGGGTGTAGGGGAGACTTTCTTCAAAGATCATGGTCAGAATCAGACCCTGGGCCTCTAGCCAACACTGGGCAATTATGAAGACCGCCAGGCACTGCCCACGCAGAGCAAACACCCAAAGCCAGGCCTGGAGCAGAGAGTGGGGCAGAAGGTTGTCACGGTATTTGGGCGCAAGGACCCCAGGCGCTGGGTGTAACAGATGAGAGAAGAGGCGCCTGCCTCGGAGCTCTATGGTATCTCAGGGGATACCTTAGTAAGTCACCAATATGCTCAACTAGGAGCCTAAAGCGAGGGCACCATCACCCTCTCCATAACTGATTGGGCAGGCAGGCGCAAAAGGAAGCGAGATGCCGAGCCCAGAGACAGTGGAGACACGTCTGATGAAGCAGTAGGGGTGCAACCAGCTTCGAAATGCTAGGAAGGTGAGCTGGTTGGCTGCACGGTGTCAGGCACCTACCCGGCCGGACAGGGACGCGGCGACCACCCCGCTTACCAAGTATTAGCAGCAGCAGCAGCAGCGAACTCAGCGGCGTGGGGCTAGGGACGCCCATTCTGCGTAGGTGATTCTGGGGAGATTCCTGGGGGCGGTATGAGCTCTGGGGGGCCAGGACCGCGGGGGGCGCATGCCCGGGTGGGGTGGGGGGGGACAAAAAGCGGAGCAGTGAAGCGTGGGTGCGCAAAGCCCAGCCGAGCGGGAGCCGCCAACTCCCCGCCCTCCTTCCTTCTTCCCCTCCTCCCGCCGCTCTTCCCGCCCTCCGCAGCTCCGGAGACCAGTCCCGGCCGCGCCCCGCTGCCCGGCCCTGCCCCCGCCTCGCCCCGCCCCGGGCTGTCGCCTAGGCTAGACTTCGACCCTGATGGTGACTCCGCCTCTGGCCGCAGGCTGGGCGAACTGGCACCTGGGCTCCTCTACCCCCACCCACCCTAGCTCAGAGGGCACCCCGCCCTGCACCTGCCAGCCTCTCCGGGAGAATGGGATGCTTGCAGGGCCTCTGGGGATGGATGATGGAGTGACTGTGGTTACGCACTCAGAATTCAGTTGGATGATGTGGGCAACTGAGCCCTGGCAGCAAACCTAGCTGATTTATGTGGTCATGGCCTGACCCCAGATTTCCTGGACGTGAAGCGGACCCAAAGGGGCTTCAGGGTCCTGGAAGATCACTGGAAATCTGTTCTAATACCCGGTCAGAATGCAAAGCGAAAGGGAAGTGGGCTAGCCGTCCAGACTTCCTAGCGGGAAGATTCTTGTTCAGCTTAACCCCTTCAACCTCACTTTTCCCCCCCATCACTTACGGAACAGAGACTGTAAACACTCAAGTAGTTACGGCGACTATTAACTGAGATCCTGCACAGACGTTTGTTGCACACGGTAACTATGGGGGTGTTTTGTTTTTGCATTAAACTGCTTTCTACCAATTGGATTCTCCAATGAGAAGAGATGAACACACCTCTGCTGGGAGGGAGGAGCTAGCCTGGAGGTAGGAAAAAGGAAGAGAAGCCTCTACCCAATGCTGTGTCTCCAACTGTGAAAAAGGCGGAGATTAGGGTGGGGCCAGAATGGGGAGAAGGGACGGCTCAACGGGCAAAACCAAGGCTGGGGAAGTGGCCTAGAACATGCCTAGGTCTTTCACCTCCATACCCTACTTGTCCCCCTCATCCCTGTTCCTCACTTACAACTCCCTATTGAGAAAATTGAGACACAGACAAAAAATGTGATTCAGGCCAGCACTGACTTACTATTTTTAGGGAAGTATTCGTGGGCCTGCCAGTGGAAGCCACATTCAGCAACCACAGACAATCTATGAGGAAGTCAGAACTTCAACCCTGGTGACCCAAGACTGCACAGCAAGAGGCTAAGGGACCTGCTGCCTGTCATCTGGATATATCCCAGCCTGGTTTCTTCACACTTATTTCTCTAGAAGCCATGTTGAGTTATGTGAGAAGTACAAGCTACAGGGAGACTTCGGGAGAAAGCCTTCTCTGTTTAGCTGGAAGTTGAGTGGATTGAATGCCTTTCTAATACTGGTTTGAAAGTCAATCTATATCATCATCATCATCATCATCATCATCATCATCATAGCAGCCATTTATGGGATAATTACACAATAACACCACCTGTAGATATCCTTTCTAAACTTTACAGTTTATTTTACAAGACAAAGTCATTTAACACAAGAGAGACCTGAACTTTTAAAACAGTTACGTGTCTTGCCCAAGGCCACACAGACTTTAAGGTTACTTTAAAGCCCAGGACTGGTGTGCACACCTTTAACCCTAGCGCTCAGGAGGCAGGGGCAGGAAAGGGGCGGGGCAGGGACAGGGACAGAGGCAGATGGATCTCTATGACTTCCAGGCCAGCCAAGGCTATGTAGTGAGATCCTGTCTCAAAACAAACAAAAAGGCAAAACAAAGCAAATCCACAAAACCTCAGGCCTGACGGTTCTCATATTTTCTTGTACCCCATTGTTCACTCTGTTCAGGGCGAAAACGCATTCCTGTAGTGGATACTGAGTGGGTCAGGCCTTGTGCTGGATTTTAGTAGTGCCCTAGTCAGCAAGGCTTTCAAGGTCCCTACTCTCAGTGATATCCTGCGTTTGCTGAATGAACAAGTAACAGTCAGTACTCGGTATAAGCATTATGGGATGGAGTGGGAGGAGCACTCTTCCAGGAGCTTACCTTGTAGCTTGGGATAAAAGGACTCCCAGGCCAGTACACAGGGGCTGGGCTAGAATACTTACACACCCCTCCCAAAACTGTGCAGTCCCGCAGTGGCCAGCAGAGGGAGCGCAAAGTCCAGGACTGAGTCACTCCTAAGAAGCTTATGTAATTGGGAAGGTTGGGGGAGGGGAGTAAACGCCAGGCACGAGGCACACCGCACGCAGGCACATGGCCCCACTGAAACCAAGGGGCTTCACCCAGAAGGGTGTTGCGCACACACCCAGCAGGGCATTGCTCGAGCACACGCACTTGTAGCAAAGCAGAAGCCAGATCAATGTCAAAGACTGGAGGGCATCGCGGTACTCATGCATCCTCCCATAAGGAAACACAGTATGGTGTCCTGGGGTGGGGTGAACCAAAAAGGAAGAGAGCTTTCCCGACAGTCTCAAGGTTAGACTAAAGCATGGATAGAGAGGAAGCCTGAGGCTGTGGAGACATGGACACTGTAGTAACCATTGGGTATCACTGCACCATCACACCAGATTCCCACGCACATTTCCACGTACCGCCACACGTGGGCAGGCGTCAGTCACCAGTCTTGTTCCATAGGGTTATTTAACTCATTCTGCCTCCAGATGGCATGTGTATGAGACATCTAGATGACAGTTAGGTGTCATGAATATCGTTAAAGGTAATTACGACCCAAAGTCTGCCCTGAAACAGTTATAATCTGGCTGAAATGTCGTATCCTATAGTCACAACCAAGGGTACAATGCCCCTCAGGGAGAAACAAGTTCAAAGACAAGACTGTTGAGGTGACGTGTTCTACCCCATGCAGACTGCAACACAATCTGATTTCGTTTTCCCCAGGTTAGCCCTTGTCATCCCTATAGAAACCTGAGGCATGGAGGAGCTTGAGCATGCTAGACTTGCTGTCCAGTGTTGGCTTCCTTGGAGTCCAAATTCAGATTTGAGGCTAGAATCCTCTAGCCTGTTACATTGTAAAAGCAAATATTACAGGAAAAGAAAAGAAACATAAGCCCAACACACACACACACACACACACACACACACACACACACACACACAGAGGCA